>NC_079193.1:285726287-286041287 GCF_029499605.1 Hyla sarda
TGGATTTGTGTTTATGAAAAACTCTTTATAAAAAATTACAGTTAAAAAAAAAAAGAAAAAAAGGAAAGAACATCTTAGTGAAAGGGGATTTATAACTCCACAGATGCTAATGGCATGAAAACAGAAGAACTTGATTATGGCCGAGTAATTGGATATACAGTATACAGAGAATAGATTATGCTATTCTAAATAAATCTTTTATGTAAAACCACTGTAGCATAGTCTGTCTTCTGCATTCTATGCTGGAGGTGCCTCTTGTAAGTTGACATCAAATTTCTATCTTGCAAAGGAATAGAATGTTAAACAGGTACTCCCAAAATCCAAATTATGACATTGTCCTATTTGGATGAAGGTTGTCAAATACAAGTCATTTCCCAAAATTAAAACTTCAGCTTTTACTCCTCAAACTTTCTAATGATAGTAGTTTGTATCTACCTTGTTTCTCAAGGATAAATCCTCAAGCAGGATAGTCCTTAAGTATGCTTAAAGGGGTACACCCCTGGAAAACATTGTTTTTTTTAATCAGCTGGTGCCAGAAAGTTAAACAGATCTGTAAATTACTTCTATTAAAAAATCTTAATCCTTTTAGTACTTATAGGCTTCAGGAAGTTCTTTTCTTTTTGAATTTCCTTTCAGTCTGACCACAGTGCTCTCTGCTGACACCTCTGTGTGTGTCAGGAACTGTCCAGAGCAGCATAGATTTGCTATGGGGATTTGCTCCTACACTGGACAGTTCCTAAAATGGACAGGGGTGTCAACTGAGAGCACTGTGGTCAGACATAAAGGAAATTCAAAAAGAAAATAACTTCCTGTGGAGCATACAGCAGCTGATAAGTACTAGAAGGATTAAGATTTTTTAATAGAAGTCATTTACAAATCTGTTTAACTTTCTGGCACCAGTAGATTTAAGTTACCTCCGATCACGCGGGGACCAGGGACCAGGACCGGCGGCAGGCAAGTGGTGGGGCGGTGGTGTCAGATGCTGCAGTGAAGATCGCCATAAAAGGATCTTCACTGCAGCTTTTAGGAGTTTCAAAACTACAACTCCCAGCATTCCCAGACAGCCTTTGGGTGTCTGGGCATGCTGGGAGTTGTAGTTTTGAAACATCTGGAGGGCCACAGTTTGAAGACCACTGTGCAGTGGTCTCCAAACTGTGTCCTTCTAGATGGTGCAAAACTACAACTCTCAGCATGCCCAGACAGTCCAGGCATGCTGGGAGTTGTAGTTCTGTAACATCTGGCCCTTCAGATGTTACAGAACTACAACTTGCAGCATGCCTGGACAGTCTCAGCATGCTGGGAGTTGCAGTTTTGCAACATCTGGAAGGGCACAGTTTGGAGATCACTATACAGTGGTGTCCAAACTGTAGTGCTCCAGATGTCAATTCAAAGCATGCCAAGACTGTCCAGGCATGCTGGGAGTTGTAGTTCAGCAACATCTGGCCCTTCAGATGTTGCCGAACTACAGCTCCCAGCATGCCTGGTCAGTCTGGGCATGCTTGGAGTTGAAGTTTTGCAACATCTGGAGGGCTACAGTATTGGTCTCCAAACTGTTCTCCAGTTGTTGCATAACTACAACTCCCAACATGTCCTTCGGCAGTCTGGGCATGCTGGGAGTTGTAGTATTGCAACAACTGGAGGCACACTGGCTGGGAAACATTGTCTTTTTCCTAACTCAGTGTTTCCCAACCTGTGTGTCACCTGCTGTTGCAAAACTATAACTCCCAGCATTCACTGACAGACCATACATGCTGGGAGTTGTAGTTTTGCAACAGCTGGAGGCACACGGGTTGGGAAACACTGAGTTTGGAAACAGACAGTGGTGACGAAACACTGCGGTAGTCTGTTACCTAACTCAGTGTTTCCCAATTTACACCTCACAGGTGTCTGACAGATTTTTGGAACAGTGGTCAGTGAAAATGAAAAATGTAGTTGGGTGTAGTTTCCCAAGTAGTGTGCCATTGGGGGTGTTTTTGGCTGTTCTGGCACCATGGGGGCTTCTTAAATGAGACATGCCCCCCAAAAAACATTTCAGCAAAATTTGCTTTCCAAAAGCCAAATGTCGCTCCTTCCCTTCTGAGCCCTCTAGTGCACCTGCAGATCACTTTACATCCACATATGATATATTTCCTTAATTGAGAGAAATGGGGTTTCAAATTTTGGGGGACATTTTCACCTATTTCCCCTTGTGAAAATGAAAAATTTGGGGTAACATCAGAATTTTAGTGGAAACATTTTTTTTTTTTTCATTTTCACGTCCAACTTTATTGAAAATTTGTCAAACACCTGTGGGGTGTTAAGGCTCACTGTACCACTTGTTACGTTCCTTGAGGGGTGTAGTTTCCCAAAAAGTATGCCATGTGGGGTGTTTTTTGCTGTTCTTGAACCATGGGGGCTTCCTAAATGCGACATGTCCCGCAAAAACCATTTCAGCAAAATCTGCTCTTTAAAATCCCATTGCCGCTCCTTCTCTTCTGAGCCCTCTAGTGCACCCACAAAGCACTTTACATCCACATATGAGGTATTTCCTTACTCAAGAGAAATTGGGTCACAATTTTTTGGGGCTTTTTCTCCTTTTTACCCCTTGTAAAAATTAAAAATATGGGTCTACAAGAACATGTTAGTGTACAAAATGCAGATTTTTATTTTTCTCCTCCACTTAGCTGCTATTCTTGTGAAACACCTAAAGGGTTAACAAACTTTCTGAATGTCATTTTGAATACTTTGAGGGGTTCAGTTTCTATAATGGGGTCAATTATGGGGTATTTCTCACAGAAAGGCCCCTCAAATCCACTTCAGACTTAACTGATCCCTTAAAAATTCAGATTTTGAAATTTTCGTGAAAATTTTGAAAATTGCTGCTGAACTCTAATGTCTTCAAAAAGTAAAGACATGTCAACTTTATGATGTCAACATAAAGTAGACATATTGTATTTGTGAATCAATATATAATTTATTTGGAATATCCATTTTCCTTACAAGCAGAGAGTTTCAACGTTAGAACAATGCAAAATTTTAAAATTTTTCATGAAATTTGGGGATTTTTCACCAAAAAAGAATGCAAATAATGATGAAAATTTACCACTATGTTAAAGTAGAATATGTCACAAAAAAAACTATCTTGGAAATCAGAATGAAAGGTAAAAGCATCCCAGAGTAATTAATGCAGTGGTCAGATTTGCAAAAAAGGGCTGCATCCTTAAGGTAAAAATGAGCTGTGTCCTCATGGGGTTAAAGAGGTACTCCTGTGGAAAACTTTTTTAAAGTTAAACAGATTTGTAAATTAATTCTTAAAAAAATCTTAATCCTTCCAGTACTTATTACAGGCTGTATACTACAGAGGAAATTTTTCTTCTTTTTGGATTTCTTTTCTGTCATGACCACAGTGCTCTCTACTGACACCTCTGTCCGTGTCAGGAACTGTCCAGAGCAGGAGAAAATCCCCATAGCAAAACATATGCTGCTCTGGACAGTTCCTAAAATGGACATAGGTGTCAGCAGAGAGCACTTTGGTCTTGACAGAAAAGAAATCCAAAAAGAAAAGAAGTTTTCCGCCGGAGTACCCCTTTTAAGGTTTATGGAGATTGATCTGGAGGTAGACAATTATGTGGGGAAATGGAAAAAAAAGGTTTCAGATTCTATTGGAAAATCTGCTGAGGGGCCCTAGTCTTGTTAATCGTTCATGGTATTCTGAAAAATAGGGAAAAAACGATTTTAGGTTTACAGATCTACTATTATTTATTTAAATTTCCTCAAGAAAAATGTCTGATTGGAAATGAGTTTCCTAAATGTAACATGCATCAGGCAGATTAGTTGCATTGTTGATGCGTATCAAATTAAAGGTAAAAGAACAGACTTAGACCCATGGATCCCAAAGTTTGCTCATATGGTACTTATGGTGGCAAAGAAAAACATTTTAAGGCAATGTATCTACAGTGCTCTACCACTTTTGAAGAAATAAAGAAGTAGTTGAAGAATCTGCAAGAAGGGATTTAGATTCACTCAATCAAAAATGGTGTAAAGAGTTCAAAAAGATGTGAGGCGTATACTATAGCTGTTCTTCACCATCTCAGCTTTGGCTTTATTTGAATGCATCCCAGTAGGTGAAATTTAATAGAACTGTGAGTATGCAATGGTACTCATGCTTTCAAGGGTATTTTAGGAATAAAGATATGATTAGGGAAAAATCAGGGTGAGATTGAGGAGTGTATAAACAATAGATGTAGAAATATCACCTTTTGCTTAAAGGGGTAATCCAAAAGTAAAAAACTAAATGTGTTCAAATCAACTGGTGACAGAAAGGTATACATATTTACAAAATACTTCTATTTAAAGCCTTCCAGTACTCATCAACTTCTGTATGCCATGGAGAAAGTTGTGTAGTTCTGTCACGTCTGAGAGTGCAGCCCTGATCACACCCACTCCCTCTGACCCTGCCTGCTTGCCTATCCGTTTTAAACAGCGGATCGACAACCACAGTGCCAACCCCTTCCTAAGTAAGTGATGGAAGTCACCATCAACAAAATAAAGTACAAAAACAGACTCAGGTCGGAAAAATGTCAAGGGGCATACAAACTAACAGAAATGAATCTAAACAAACACACACAATAAATCAGAGTCCACTAGTTGAGTCGGTATCAGGTAAAGTCGAAGTACAAATTTGTAAATACAGGAGAAGGGTCAAGAGGCCAAGCCAAGATCAAATAACAGGATAAATGGAATAACAGGGTATAATGCTAGCAACAGGAGAATAACTCTTTCACAGGAAAAGCCTGAATGTGAATGGCTTCTTTATATACACTTGTGTATCAGGCAAGAGGACACTGATAGGCAGATGCTAATCACACCCAGAAGCAAAGGGACTTAGTCCTAGCAACAAAACCAAAACAAAAGAACCTTCAGAGCAGATTAACCCTATGGGTTCTGACAGTACCCAGTTGGTCCGAGTGAGAGTCAATGAATTTCTTAACCAAGGTGGGAGCATGGATGGACAATGCTGGAGCCCACAACCTCTCCTCCGGACCGTACCCTTTCCAATGAACCAAATATTGGACAGAGGTTTGCACCCGACAACTGTCCAATATTTTGGAGACTTCATACTCCAGTTCACCATCGTTTTCAACCGGAGGAGGAGGATCAGAAACAGGAGATTGTGCAGGCACATACACTTTAAGTAAAGAGCAATGGAAAATATTATGGACCTTAAATGAACTAGGCAATTTCAATCTACAACAGACCAAAATGATGACTTCCGTTATCTCATAAGGTCCAATAAAATGCAAAGACGACTGTCCAATATTTTGGAGACTTCATACTCCAGTTCACCATCGATTTCAATCGGAGGAGGAGGATCAGAAACAGGAGGTTGTGCAGGCACATACACTTTAAGTAAAGAGCAATGGAAAATATTATGGACCTTAAATGAACTAGGCAATTTCAATCTACAACAGACCAAAATGATGACTTCCGTTATCTCATAAGGTCCAATAAAATGCGAAGACAACTTTTTAGATGGAACCTTAAGACGTAAATTTTTTGTAGAAAGCCACACCTTATCACCTACTTTAAATTTAATGCCACAAGTATGTCTCTTGTTGGCAAATATACTTTGTACCTCTTGGGCTTTCCTCAGGTTCTTATGAATCTGGGCCCAAACTGTGCTCAGTTTACTCATAGTTGTTTCGACCTCAGGGTTATCACTAATGGTATTAGTACAGGAAGAAAACCATGGATGGAACCCATATATACAGAAGAATGGTGACATGATGATAGAGGAATTCTCTTGATTATTCAAGGCAAACTCAGCAAGAGACAAAAAAGAAACCCATTCATCCTGTCTATCTGCTACGTAGCATCTGAGGTACTGTTCAACATTCTGATTCTTTCTTTCTGGCTGATTATTACCAACATCATAATTTATTTCTGCTGCAGAAAATTTTCTAGAGAAAAAAGCACAAGGACATAAATTAGTAAGAGAAGGAGTTCTCTGAGACAATACTGCTCAAGCACCGACCTCTAAGGAATCAACCTCTACATTAAAGGGCTTGGTTGGATCTGGTTGGACTAATATCGGAGCAGAGATAAAACACCCTTTAAGATGTTTAAAACTGCCTCCGCCTCCACAGACCAGTTAACCAGATCTGCTCCTTTGCAAGTCAAATCAGTTAATGGTTTTGCGACAAAAGAACATTTTTTTATTACATTTTCTTTAGTAGTTCTCAAAGCCCAGAAACTGTTGTAAAGCTTTTAGAGAAGAAGGCCGCACCCAGTCTGAAACAGCCTTAACCTTATCAGGATCCATTTTGAAATGTCTGGGAGTTAAAATATACCCCCAAAATTGTACCTCTTTGACACCAAAGACACATTTCTCAAGTTTGACAAATAATTTGTTTTGACGAAGTACCTGCAGGACAGAATGTCCATGATTTACATGAGATGACCAGTCATGCGAAAAAATTTAAATATCGTCAAGATAAGCCACTAGGAATTTCCCAAAAATTCCGGAAAAATATAATTGGCCAGGTTCTGAAAACTGCCAGTGTATTAACCCCTTCCTGACCTATGACATACCTGTACGTCATGAGTGGAAAGGTGCTCCCGACCCATGACATACAGGTACGTCATGAACATTTTTGCCGCTACTCACGGCATACCGCAGCGCCCAGTAAGATGGTGGCTATCGCTCTGCTAAGTGTCCCTGACCCGTCCCCCAGCATCACTTACCAGGTGATGCGGTGTCCCGAGCGGTCCCGGCGTCCTCCAGGCGGTCCCGGCTGCACTGCGACCCGGTGCTGAGTTTCCGGCAGCAGTGCGGCATCTTCATTGGCAGCAGTGAGATCACTGTAAAGCGATCTCACTGCTGCCTCTGGGAGTTTCAAAACTGCAACTCCCAGCATACCCAGACAGCCTTTGGCTTTCTGGGCATGCTGGGAGTTGTAGTTTTGCAACATCTGGAGGTCCACAGTTTGGAGACCACTGTATAATGGTCTCCAATCTGTGCTCTTCCAGATGTTGCAAAACTACAAATCTCAGCATGCTCAGTCTGTCCAGGCATGCTGGGAGTTGTAGTTCTCTAACATCTGGAAGAGCACAGATTGGAGACCATTATACAGTGGTCTCCAAACTGTGGACCTCCAGATGTTGCAAAACTACAACTCCCAGCATGCCCAGACTGCCCAAGCATGCTGGAAGTTGTAGTTCGGCAACATCTGATCCTTCAGATATTGCCGAACTACAACTTCCAGCATGCCTGGGCAGTCTGGGCATGCTGGGAGTTGTAGTTTTGCAACAACTGGAGGCACACTAGTTGGGAAACATTGTCCGTTTCCTACCTCAGTGCCTCCAGCTGTTGCAATTGTTGCAAAACTATAACTCCCAGCATGCACTGACAGACCATGCATGCTGAAAGTTGTAGTTTTGCAACAGCTGGAGGCACACTGGTTTGGAAACACTAAGTTTGGTTGCAAAACACTTGAAAGTTTATTACTTAACTTAGTGTTTCCAAACCAGTGTGCCTCCAGCTGTTGCAAAACTACAACTCCCAGCATGCACGGACAGCCAAAGGGCATGCTCGGAGTTTGCAACAGCTGGATGTTTGCCCCCTCCCCCCAATGTGAATGTACAGGGTACACTCACATGGGCGGAGGTTTACAGTGAGTGCTGCAAGTTTGAGATGGCGCAAATTTTGCGCTGCAGCTCAAACTTCCAGCGGCAAACTTGCTGTGAACCTCTGCCCATGTGACTGTACCCTAAAAACACTACACTACACTAACGCTAACCTAAAATAAAAAGTAAAAAACACTACATATACACATACCCCTACACATACGACAGGGCTCCAAAGTGAGAGAGCGCCATGCGCATTTGAAGCCTAAATTAGGGATTTGCATAGGGGTGGACATAGGGGTATTCTATGCCAATGATTCCAAAACAGGGTGCCTCCAGCTGTTGCAAAACTCCCAGCATGCCTGGACAGTCAATGGCTGTCCGGCAATACTGGGAGTTGTTATTTTGCAACAGCTGGAGGCTCCGTTTTGGAAACAGTAGCGTACCAGACGTTATTCATTTTTTTGGGGAGGGGCCCATATGGGGTATTGCCGTACTCGGGAGAAATTGCCTTACAAATTTTGGGGGGCTTTTTCTTCTTTAACCCCTTATGAAAAGGTGAAGTTGGGGTCTACACCAGCATGTTAGTGTAAAAAAATAAATTTTTTACACTGACATGCTGGTGTTGCCCTATACTTTTCATTTTCACAAGAGGTAAAAGGGAAAAAAGACCCTCAAAATTTGTAATGCAATTTCTCCCGAGTACGGAGATACCCCATATGTGGGCGCAAAGTGCTCTGGGGGCGCACAACAAGGCCCAGAAGGGAGAGTGCACCATGTACATTTGATGTGATTTGCACAGGGGTGGCTGATTGTTACAGCAGTTCTGACAAATGCAAAACAATAAATATCCATATGTGACCCCATTTTGGAAACTACACCCCTCACGGAATGTAATAAGGGGTGCAGTGAGAATTTACACCTCACTGGCGTATGACAGATTTTTGGAACAGTGGTCTGTGAAAATGAAAAATTTAATTTTTCATTTGCACAGTCCACTGTTTCAAATATCTGTCAAACGCCAGTGGGGTGTAAATGCTCACTGCACCCCTTATTAAATTCCATGAGGGGTGTAGTTTCCAAAATGGGGTCACATGTGGGGGGTCCACTGTTCTGGCACCATAGGGGCTTCCTAAATGGGACATGTTCCCCAAAAACCCTTCCCTTCTGAGCCCTCTACTGCGCCCACCGACCAATTTACATACACATATGAGGTATTTCCTTACTCGAGAGAAATTGGGTTACAAATTTTAGGGTGATTTCTCTCCTTTTACTCCTTGTAAAATTTCAAAAATTGTGTCTACAAGAACATGCGAGTGTAAAAAATGAAGATTTAGAATTTTCTCCTTCACTTTGCTGCTATTCCTGTCAAACACCTGAAGGGTTAAAACACTTACTGAATGTCATTTTAAATACTTTGGGGGGTGCAGCTTTTATAATGGGGTCATTTATGGGGTATTTCTAATATGAAGACACTTAAAATCCACTTCCAACCTGAACTGGGCCCTGAAAAAGTACGATTTTGAAAATCTTGAGAAAAATTTAAAAATTGCTGCGGAACTTTGAAGCCCTCTGGTGTCTTCCAAAAGTAAATACTTGTCAATTTTTTGATGCAAACATAAAGTAGACATATTGTATATGTGAATCAATATGTAATTTATTTGGAATATCCATTTTCCTTTCAAGCAGAGACTTTCAAAGTTAGAAAAATGGAAAATGTTCAAAATTTTCATGAAATTTTTAGATTTTTTACCAAGAAAGGATGCAAATATCAGTGAAATTTTACCAATAACATAAAGAAGAATATGTCACGAAAAAACTATCTCAGAATCAGAATGATAAGTAAAAGCATTCCAGAGTTATAAATGTTTAAAGTGACAGTGGTCAGATTTTCAAAAAATGCCCAGGTCCTGAAGGTGAAAATGGGCTGGGTCATGAAGGGGTTAATAAGACCAAAGGGCATTACCAGATATTCAAAGTGACCTTCGGGAGTGATTAAAGCAGTTTTCCATTTGTCCCCTTCCTTGATTCTTATTAGGTTATAGGCCCCTCGAAGATCAAGTTTAGTAAACCAACATGCTCCCTGAATTTGATTAATCAAATCTGCAATAAGAGGCAAAGGATATTGATTTTTAACAGTAATCTAATTCAGACCCCAATAATCGATATAAAGCCTTAACCCTCCATCTTTCTTTGCCACAAAGAAGAAATCTGTTCCCATAGGAGGCAAGATGGACGAATGTGACCCTTTTGCAAACTTGACTGAATATAATCCCTCATAGCTTCCCTTTCAGGACCAGACAAATTATAAATTTGCCCTTTAGAATACTTGCCACCAGGTACAATTTTAATAGCACAGTCATAATCTTGGTGTGGGGGCAAAGCAGAGGCCTCCTCAGAAAAAACATCACAAAAATCAGAAATAAATTCTGGTAGATTACTTTGGGCCACGCCACACTGTCTTCTTAACCAGGGTAAACCCAGGATGACATTTACTGACAAATTTTCCAAAACCAAAAATGTGATTCTTTCAAAATGCAATGAACCCACCAGCAATTCCCCTTCTGGGGTGAAAGAAGAAACACAACCCCCAGACAAAGGTGTCTAATTCACTCCAGCAATGGGGATAGGATTTTTCAACAATTTCAAGAGAAGATTCAAAGACTTAATAAAATTCAGATAAACAAAATTGGCAGCAGAACCTGAATCAACAAACACTTTACAAGATACAGACCTTTCAATTAAAAATATATTTGAACCGGCAACAAAAGTTTAAAAGACAATTTTGGAGATACTTGTGTGCCTAATGATTTCCTCGAATGTCATTTAGGTGCTGGCATTTCCCAGCTGCTGATGTTTGGGGACAGGTTTGTATCTGGTGTCCTACTACACCACGAAAGAAGCATTAATTATTATACTTCCAGATGGATCTTCTCTCCTGAGAGGACAATTTCCCTATTGGCAATGGTTTCTCAGAAGAGACAGGAGATATAGTAGAAGGAGATAACATGGTGGTAGGAGAGTGAGAAACAGAAGTTACAGACCGTTCACATTTTCTCTCTTTTAGGCATCTGTCAAGTCATACAGCTAATGTCAGAGCCTGTTCTAAGGAGTTAGGTAAGGGATGACTAACAAGGACATCCTTAACCCCTTAAGGACATAGGGCGTATCCATACGCCCCCGTTTCCAAGTCCTTAAGGACCGAGGGCGTATGGATACGCCCTGAGCATTTCCGGCCCCCACCGCTAGCCGGAGGGGAGCCGGGGCCGGATGCCTGCTGAAATCGTTCAGCAGGCATCCCGGCATATCGCCCAGGGGGGTCATTATGTCCCCCCATGTCGGCGATTGCCGCAGATCGCTGGACAATTCAGTCCAGCGATCTGCGGCGGATTCTGGGTCAATCGGGTCTCCAGTGACCCGATGACCCGGAATTACTGGCTGATCGGGGCCGTCAGAGACGGCCCCAAACAGCCAGAGCCTGCAGGAGTGAGGTGGCACTGGTGCCACCTCACGATCGCCCTGATTCGTCGGCCGGATTACCGGCCGACCAATCAGGGCGCCTGCTGCGGGTGTCACTCCCGCAACCCGCTCCGCCCCTCTTCCGGAGGACGTGAGCGGGTGCGGGAAGACGACCCCGGGTGCTGGGGACCCCGATCCCCGGCGTCCCTGTTGGGATCGGGGCCCCAGGAGCGACGGCGGCGGCGGCGAGGGACAGTCGTGCAGTGTGGATTGTTGGAGGTGAGTGACAGCCTCCTGCTGTTGCTTAGCAACAGCTCCCAGCATGCAACAAGGGCATGCTGGGAGCTGTAGTTATGCAACAGCAGGAGGCAGACCACCACAACTCCCTGCATGCCCTTATGGGCATGCTGGGACTTGTAGTTTTGCAACAGCTGGAGGCACATTCTTTCTAAGGAAAAGTGTACCTTCAGCTGTTGTGTAACTACAACTCCCAGCTTGCACAATCAGCTAAAGTGCATGCTGGGAGTTGTAGTGGTGCATCTGGTGGTTGCATAACTACAACTCCCAGCATGCCCGTTGGCTGTCGGTGACTGCTGATAGTTGTAGTTTTGCAACAGCTGAAGGCACACTGAGTTAAGTAGTAAACCAGTGTGTCTCCAGCTGTTGCATAACTACAATCCCCAGCGTCCCCAGCCAATGTAGTATACCTCCGGCTGTTGCATAACTACAAGACCCAGCATGCCCTTCCGCTGTCCGTACATGCTGGGGGTTGTAGCTTTTGCAACAGCTGAAAACACACTGGTTGCAAAACACTGACTTTGTTACCAAACTCGGTGTTTCACAACCAGTGTGCCTCCAGCTGTTGCAAAACTACAACTCCCAGCATGCACTGATAGACCGTACATGCTGGGAGTTGTAGTTTTGCAACAGTTGGATGTCCCCCCCCCCCCCCAATGTGAACGTATAGGGTACACTCACATGGGCGGAGGATTACAGTAAGTATCCGGCTGCAAGTTTGAACTGCAGCAAATTTTCTGCCGCTGCTCAAACTGCCAGCGAGAAACTATTGTGAACCCTCCGCCCGTGCGACTGTACCCTAAAAACACTACACTACACTACCACAAAATAAAATAAAAAGTAAAAAACACTACATGTACACATATCCCTACACAGCCCCCCTCCCCTCCCCAATAAAAATGAAAAACGCCTGGTACGTCACTGTTTCCAAAACAGAGCCTCCAGCGGTTGCAAAACTACAACTCCCAGCATGCACTGATAGACCGTCCATGCTGGGAGTTGTAGTTTTTTCAACAGCTGGATGTCCCCCCCCCCCCAATGTGAACGTACAGGGTACACCCACATGGGCGGAGGATTACAGTAAGTATCCGGCTGCAAGTTTGAGCTGCAGCAAATTTTCTGCCGCTGCTCAAACTGCCAGCGAGAAACTACTGTGAATCCCCGCCAGTGCGACTGTACCCTAAAAACACTACACTACACTACCACAAAATAAAATAAAAAGTAAAAAACACTACATATACACATACCCCTACACAGCCCCCCTCCCCTCCCCAATAAAAATGAAAAACGTCTGGTACGCCACTGTTTCCAGAACGGAGCCTCCAGCTGTTGCAAAACAACTACTCCCAGTATTGCCAGATAGCCACTGACTGTCCAGGCATGCTGGGAGTTTTACAACAGCTGGAGGCACCCTGTTTGGGAATCACTGGCATAGAATTCCCCTATGTCCACCCCTATGCAATCCCTAATTTAGGCCTCAAATGCGCATGGCGCTCTCACTTTGGAGCCCTGTCGTATTTCAAGGCAACAGTTTAGGGACACATATGGGGTATCGCCATACTCGGGAGAAATTGGGCTTCAAATTTTGGGGGATATTTTCTGCTATTACCCTTTTTAAAAATGTAACATTTTTGGGAAAAAAAGCATTTTAGGTAAAAAAAATAATTTTTTTTTACATATACAAAAGTCATGAAACACCTGTGGGGTATAAAGGTTCACTTAACCCCTTGTTACGTTCCCCGAGGGGTCTAGTTTCCAAAATGGTATGCCATGTGTTTTTTTTTTTGCTGTCCTGGCACCATAGGGGCTTCCTAAATGCGGCATGCCCCCAGAGCAAAATTTGCTTTCAAAAAGCCAAATGTGACTCCTTCTCTTCTGAGACCTGTAGTGCGCCAGCAGAGCAATTTTCACCCCCATATGGGGTGTTTTCTGAATCGGGAGAAATTGGGCTTCAAATTTTGGGGGGTATTTTCTGCTATTACACTTTTTAAAAATGTAAAATTTTTGGGAAACCAAGCATTTTAGGTAAAAAAAAAATATTTTTTTTACATATGCAAAAGTCGTGAAACACCTGTGGGGTATTAAGGTTCACTTTACCCCTTGTTACATTCCCTGAGGGGTATAGTTTCCAAAATGGTATGCCATGTGTGTTTTTTTGCTGTCCTGGCACCATAGGGACTTCCTAAAGGTGACATGCCCCCCAAAAACCATTTGTCGCTCCTTCCCTTCTGAGCCCTCTACTGCGCCCGCCGAACAATTAACATAGACATATGAGGTATGTTCTTACTCGAGAGAAATTAGGTTTCAAATACAAGTAAAAATTTTCTCCTTTTTACCCCTTGCAAAAATTCAAAAATTGGGTCTACAAGAACATGCGAATACAGGAGATGGGTCAAGAAGCCAAGCCGAGATCAAATAACAGGATGACTGGAATAACAGGATAAAATGCTAGCTACAGGTGAAAAACTATTTCACAGGCAAAGCCTGCATGTGAAAGGCTTCTTCATAAACACCTGTGTATCAGGCAAGAGGACTCTGAAAGGCAGAAGCTAATAACACCCATAAACAGAGGGGTGTAGTCCTAGCAACAAAACCAAAACAAATGAACCTTCAGAGCAGATTAACCCTATGGGTTCTGACAAGTTCTTTCCAGTCAGACACGGTTCTCTCTGTTGCCACCTTTATATGTCAAAAACTATGCCCTCACACTAATAGCAGCCCGTACAGTTATGTTCCCCATAGGTTCAATATATAGTTGTAGTCTTCTTTTGTGTCCCCAAACAATAGCTACCCATATGTAGATAGGTAGACCCCTGTATAGTAGGTTAGTAGACTCCCATTTGGTAGATGGTTAGCCCTCCATTAGGTAGGTGGGTATGCAAATAAGTAAACTCCTATTAGGTAGATAGCCCTCAAATTTAGGTAGGTTTTCCCCAATATTAGCTAGGTAGGTAACCCCTCCATATTAGCTAGGTAGATAGGTAGCCTCCCAAAATTAGATACTTAGGTAATAGGTAGTTCCACTAATATTAGCTTGGCAAGTAGGAAGCAAATGACCACCCAATTTTAGATAGGTAGGTACTAAATGGCCCTCAATATTAACTAGACAGGCAGAACAATGGTACTCCTCCCCCCCCCCCCCCCACACACACACACTTCATATTAGCATGGGAGCTTGGGATAGTGGGTCAGGGTATGATTGGCTAGCAGAGAGACTGGTAACCCTGACAATGGAGTAACACTCCAGCGGGTGTTATTCCTTTTACTAGAGTTCCTCCGGAAGGCTTTTACACATTGTACGTTCTTTATAAAAGGTATGCCCTGGTA
The DNA here is from genome assembly GCF_029499605.1 of Hyla sarda. NCBI lineage: Eukaryota > Metazoa > Chordata > Amphibia > Anura > Hylidae > Hyla > Hyla sarda. The sequence goes on from NC_079193.1 coordinate 285,740,976, forward strand.
AGACCAGAGTGACAAAATATATAAGGAATTGAAGGAATGTAGAGCATGTATAATAAACTAGAATTCCAGGAATTAGAAAGAAAATTGAGCTTCACTGGACAATTACATAAATGCGCAACCTACACATTTAATATTTTGAAAACAAAGGTGGTGGGTGGGGTTCATTTTGAAATCCTTACTTTGGACACCGAAAGAGTTTGTCCTTGCTCCTGTCTTTTTTTATTTGAAGGAATGTGCAAAAGTTCGCAAGCATTACAAATTGTATGCAAATATATTCAGGAAGTGTTGTGAATTCCCCTAATATCTAGAGCTTCTGTACTAATGGATTAAGTCTTCACAAAGTAATCTCCATAAAGTATCTGATATACAGTTTACATGGATGGAATACCAAATATGTAACTTACTAATGTAAAATTTTGCAATAGGCATTCTTTATTTTTGTAAATGTATGTAAACATGTTTGTGTGTTTGTGTTACTCATTTCACTTAAAGATATTCCTATGGGATACTGTGATTTTTCTGTCTTTCTGGTGCTTACTTTAGACTGAATATTTTAAACATTTTGAAAGTAATCTTTTTTTTTTATACGTCATCATAAATTAGCACTAATGTGTCTTACTGTTTCTAATTAATTCAATTTTCGCACAACAACTTGATATAACTCCCCATGGTCAAAATTTAAACTTATTATGCAATAAGCAACATATATTTTAATCTTTCCAATCTAAAGATATGCATTATATAAAATCAGTGTAGACTTTATCCATTGGGAATTTGCAATAAATTCTACTCATGCAAATTAATATCCAGTAAGCTGTGTTGCTAAATGATGTATAAACTTCAGGGTTTAACCACGATTCAATAATGGTATATGGTTCTCAGCAGAGATGAGTGAATCGAATCTGACAAAGTCGAATTAGTTCCAAATTTCATAAAAAATTATATTCAGAATGAATCCAAACTTCGACTTGATTCTAAATAATAAATGTTTTCATTAGCCACACCCCTGCAATTGTCCTGTATAATGTATAGATGCGAGCGGCTTTCTCCTGTGCTCGCATCTCTGCAATAGATAGGATGTCAGGAGTGACACTTGCTGTGATCAGTCCTCAACTGCAGGTACTACTGCTCCCAACATGGAGCACACTCTACTCCATGCTGGGAGCTGTAGTACCTGCATTAATAGACAGATCGCAGTGTGTGTGACTTCTGACACCCGATGCCATCATCCTGTATACTGAATAGATGAGGGCGGCCGGAGGCTCTTCTCTGGTCCCACTGTAGTATGAGTATATGCCATATATATACCTATTATTCACATTTCCCGCAGAGAGCTGTGAGTGGCTGGAACCCTCTGGTCAATCACAGCTCTCTGTCAGAAATATGAATAAGTGATGTGAATTCCATTCACATCACTGGCCGGCCAGAGTATAATGCAGAGGTGCAAGTGCAGGAGAAAGCCGCTCCATCTCTGCAATAGATAGGAAGATCACATTGTGTGTCAGAAGTGACACCTGCTGTGATCTGTCTATTAGTACAGGTACTATAGCTCCCATCATGGAACCATCTGTTCAATGCTTGGAGTAATAGTACTACATAAAAAATTGAAAAAATAGAGAAAAAAAGTGAAACACACACACTTTATTAAACACAATATTAAAATGCATTACTAATAAAAAATAATTAAATGAATAATAAAAAATATATTATTTTTACATTTAAATGGCCCATTTCTACATTTTTATTATTGTAGGCTACATTTTTAGGTCCCTGCCCACCCACATAAATTATATAAAAATAAAAGCCTGTTCTGCAATCCGTTTGGTAATTTTTAAACGGGTTGTAAACGACTGTAAAATAATGCCATTGATGTCAATGGGATTTTTTCTCCAATCCTTTATCACCCGTTTGCCCCCGTTTGCTTCCTGTTCCATTTTTTATTCATTTTTGATGTGAGAAAAGATGTTGCATGCAGTATTTTTTCTCCCATCAAAAATAACAGAATAGAAACAGATATAATAAATTTAACATTGAAGTCTATGGAAAACGGATAAACCTTTAATGTCATCCGTTTGCCTCCAGGTTTATAATATCTGTTTCTGAACTGTTATTACTTCTGAGCATGCTCAGAAGAGGTGACATCAGCAGACTCCTGAAGTGCTGAGGGACTACTACTACTTCCATCATGGAACATACTTTTTTCCATGATGGGAGTAGTAGTTCCCTGACTGCGGGAATCTGCCGGCAGCTGGGGAGGCTATATTAGTGTTTGTTCTACTACCCCTATCATGGAACAGAGTATGTTCCATGTTGGGGGTAGTAGTACAGGGTATAGGAATTGATCGCACTGAGTCTCACTTCTGAGACCCGATGCAATCAGCAGTTATAAAGCAGGGAGCGAGTGGCATGCTCCGCTCCCCTGCAATGTATATACTACTGTGTAAACTTTCATTTTTAAATCCTCTGCCGGGAGCCCTGAATGTCTGGCACCTAGGAGCCATTCAGGGCTCCCAGTGGGGTTTTAAAACTACTACTTTGTCCCCCAAGTTTATGCCCAATGCATGTTTATAATAATTCATTAGCCCCAGCGTGTTTTTAAGAATTCATTGGTCCCAGTGTGTTTATAATAATTCATTGGCCCCAGTGTGTTTAGAATAATTCATTGGCCCCAGTGTGCCTATAATAATGCATTGGCCCCAGTGTGCTTATTCCCCCTCCCATTGCTTGCTCCTTGGAGCAGGGCAGCAGTGGGACATGTTGGGAACCGGTTGTGGTGATTGAATGCATAAAGCCGACATGTCCCACATGTAGGCCTCATTCATTCATTTGCCACTGCTGCTGACATGTCCCCGCTGCTGCCCTGCTCCTGGCGCAATCAGCGCACGGCCGGGACATGCCTATTCTCTTCTGCTCAGTTCTGTACCCGACAGTGATGAGCAGTAGTGTTGCTCGCGAATATTCGCAATTCGAATTTTAATTGTGAATATCGAATATTTGCGAATTCGCGAATATTGCGAATATAGCACTATATATTCGTCATTACGAATCTTCGTTTTTTTGCGCATGTGCGAAAATGTATGCGCACAGGCAAAAATGTATGCGCATATGCGCATATTCACGAATATTGAGCCCTCCCTTCTTTAATGGTATAGGGAACTATGACTAGTGCATTAACTCTGTGATTTTTTGCCCATTGAAGCCAATAGGCCCATTGTGGTCCATGGGGATCTCATGGCATGTAAAACAGTAGGATAAGCAGGACTGTCTCGGCAGTACAGTGGAATGGGAGACCACCACTGGTTTGAGTCCCGGGGTGGGACAGAGTGGTACAGTGTTGTGGTTAAACTTTACTTTCCTGGAAAAGTTTCTGAGTTGCCCATAGCAACCAATCAGATTGCTTCCTTCATTTTTCAGAGGCCTTTTCAAAAATGAAAGAAGTGATCTGATTGGTTGCTATGGGCAACTCAGAAACTTTTCCTCTGGACAGGTTTTGATAAATCTCCCTCTATGGGGGAGATTCATCAAAACCAGTGTGGAGGAAGAGTGGTGCAGTTGCCCATAGCAACCAATCAGATTGCTTCTTTCATTTTTGAAAAGGCCTCTGCAAAATGAAAGAAGTGATCTGATTGGTTGCTATGGGCAACTCAGCAGCTTTTCCTGGAAAAGTTTCTGAGTTGCCCATAGCAACCAATCAAATTGATTCCTTCATTCAATTATGTAATAACATCTGTAAAACAAATGTGCTTCAGTCTCCTTAGACTGCATTATTGGATGTTTCCAAGAGGTTATAAAGAGTCATAGATCTGTTTGATGCAACATTAGATTGCCGCCACCACTAGGCTTATTCTCAATGGATGACTCCAGGCATTCTGTGGTTGGATAAATTTACATTAAAAGTGGGCCAAATATACTGTTTTGAAGAACTCACACTGAGTATCCTATTCCAGGCAAAAATTCTTAAACACTTGGATTTCTTGGGCTACATTTTGAGGGCTACTCTCTTAATTTATAGCTTATTAGATAATCTGTATTTATATACAGAAGAATGCAATTGTATGACCAAACACACGGGGAGATTTATTAAAGCATTTAGACTTGTTTTTTATTGTGCTTTGGCGCTTCAAAGTTGTAACTTTTTAGCAACGTCAGTGAAAATGCGTATCACCGTGAATTTTACATCTGCGGATGCAGTGGTCCTGAATTTATCATTGCGACTTTCCATGGGAAAATTGCAAATATTTTGTGCACAGTCTCAAAATATGCCGCAAATCACCGCTAAGTTTATGAAATTACTGTGGTATGCTATTTGTGCAAGATGTGTATGGATGCACCAAATTTATAAATTGCTGGGCAACTTTTGATAAATTTAGCGCATGACCACACACAACCAACAGGAAAAAAATTACTGTGAGGGACACATACCACAGTCATGATTGATAAATCTCCCCCACAGTATTTTTTAGGTTAGTTGAGTACAGTTTGTTTAACCCTTTGACCCCTGTTTTTATTTGTCTGTATCAGGCAATTAAAAACATGTGACAAATACTTCCTTGGTCCTCAAAGGGTTAATGTTTTTATGTGGGACTTATTGTCACAGAATGCTTTAAAGGGTTACTTCAGTGGAAAACATTTTTTTTTTCAATCAATTGGAGCCAGAAAGTTAAACAGATTTGTAAATTACTTCTATTAAAAAATCTTTACCCAGTACTTCCAGTACTTTTTAGCAGCTGTATGCTACAGAGGAAATTTTTTTCTATTTGAATTTCTTTTTTGCCTTGTCTAAAGTGCTCTCTGCTGACACAGTGCTCTCTGCAGGATTTTCTCCTGCACTGGACAGTTACGGGCATCAGGTGTCAGCAGAGAGCACTGTGGACAAGACAAAAAAGAAATTCAAAAAGAAAATAATTTTCTCTGTAGCATACAGCTGCTAAAAAGTACTGAAAGAGTAAAGATTTTTTAATAGAAGTCATTTACAAATCTGTTTAACTTTCTGGCACCATTTGATTTAAAAAAAAAATGTTTTCCATCGGAGTACCCCTTTAACCCCTTCCCGACCCATGACATACATGTACGTCAAAACCATAAAGGTTTTCCCGACCTATGACGTACATGAATGTCATGCAGATACCGGCCGCTACTCACGGCATCCCGCTGCGCCGGGAAGGTGGTTGCTATCACTGATAGCCAGCCATCTTGCCTCTGGACCTAGGGGGGTTTCGTCCCCCCCCCCACGGTGATCGCACCTATCAGCTAATCAAATCTGACTAGCTAATGGGAGCGTTTCACACAGAAAAATCCTGAGCAGCGCAGTTTGTGAGTCCCGATCACAGGGATTGGGACACACACACTGCTCTGCTAGGAGACCCCAGTTCCTCTTACCTGTCCCCCCTTCCCCCCGGTGTCCCTTACCCATCCTTTGCTGCCAAGCTCTTATACATATATATATATATATATATATATATATATATATATATATATATATATATGTATATATATATATATATATATATATATATATATATAAACATATATATGTGTGTGTATATATATATATATATACACACACATATATATATATAATATATGTGTTATAATGTTATTGTTCCCCCAAAAAAATGTGATTTTAAACTTTTCTAGAAATTTTGAAAAAATGCTCATAATAAAAGATGCCTTCTAGTGTTGTAAAAAATTTAAAGAATGTTTAACAAAGGATGCCAGCATAAAGTGGACATGTTGTGGATGTGAATTCGTAAATGCATTTATTTGGCATGACTATTTCTCTTACAAGTAGAGAGTTTCAAAAATAGAGAAAACATTTTTTTACAAATTTTTCACAATATTTTTGAGTTTTTCACGAATATAGCTTCATATATCAACAAAAATTTACCGCTAATATAAAGTACAATATATCTCGAAAAAACAATCCCTGAATCACTTTGTCAGGTAAAAGCAGTTCAAAGTTATTACCCCTTAAAGAGACACATGTCAGATTTGAAAAAATTAACCCCTTAGGGACTCAGCCTATTTTCACCTTAAGGACTCTGCCCAATTGGCCTTGCCGGTCATTAGCCGTGGGTCCTGGCTGCCCGTAGCAACTGGGAGCCACCAGGTTTAACCCTTTCTCTGCTGTTGAGAACAGTTTAAACCCAGTAAGGATCAGCGGATGCAGGGCATATGTATACGCCCTGCATCCCCAAGAGGTTAATAAGTATTGTTATGTACCCATAAGTCTACTACCATTCCCCTCCCTTCCCCCATGGCTCCGTATTTCTCCATCACATATTGTAAGGGCATTTGCAGACTTCAGTCAGCAATCTCATGTGATTATAATGAATATCCTGCATGTTTTGTCTGTGCTTTCTTACCTATATCTTATATTAGAAAAATCCAAATAAAAGCATGTTTAAAAAAACAACAGAGCTTAAAGGGGTTATCTAGGAAAAAAACTTTTTTTTATATATCAATTAAACATATTTGTAAATGACTTCTATTAAAAAATCTTAATCCTTTCAGTACTTATGAGCTTCTGAAGTTAAGGTTGTTCTTTTCTGCCTAAGTGATCTCTGATGACACGTGTCTCGGGAAACGCCCAGTTTAGAAGCAAATCCCCATAGCAAACATCTTCTAAACTGGGTGTTTCCCGAGACACGTGTCATCAGAGATTACTTAGACAGAAAAGAACAACCTTAACTTCAGAAGCTCATAAGTACTGAAAGGATTAAGATTTTTTAATAGAAGTAATTTACAAATCTGTTTAACTTTCTGAAGCCTGTTGATATATATATATTAAAAAAGTTTTTTCCTGGAATACCCCTTTAACCACGCAGGACGTATATTTACATCCTGCGCTGGCTCCCGCGATATGACGCGGCGCATCATACTGCGTCGGTCCCGGCGCTAATCAATGGCTGGGACCCGCGGCTAATACCACACATCGCCGATCGCGGCGATGTGCGGTATTAACCCTTTAGAAGTGGCGGTCAAAGCTGACCGCCGCTTCTAAAGTGAAACTGAAAGTATCCCGGCTGCTCAGTCGGGCAGTTCGGGACCGCCGCGGGGAAATCGCGGCGTCCCGAACAGCTTATCGGACACCGGGAGGGCTCTTACCTGCCTCCTCGGTGTCCGATCGACGAATGACTGCTCCGTGCCTGAGATCCAGGCAGGAGCAGTCAAGCGCCGATAATGCTGATCACAGGCGTGTTAATACACGCCTGTGATCAGGATGAGAGATCAGTGTGTGCAGTGTTATAGGTCACTATGGGACCTATAACACTGCAAAAAAAAGTAAAAAAAAGTGTTAATAAAGGTCATTTAACCCCTTTCCTATTAAAAGTTTGAATCACCCCCTTTTCCCATAAAAAAAATAAAATAGTGTAAAAAAAAAATAAAATAAACATATGTGGTATTGCCGCGTGCATAAATGTCCGAACTATAAAATATATCATTAATTAAGCCGTACGGTCAATGGCGTACGCGCGAAAAAATTCCAAAGTCCAAAAAAGCGTATTTTGGTCACTTTTTATAACATTAAAAAATGAATAAAATGTGATCAAAAAGTCCGATCAAAACAAAAATCATACCGATAAAAACTTCAGATCACGGCGCAAAAAATGAGCCCTCATACCGCCCCGTACGTGGAAAAATTAAAAAGTTATAGGGGTCAGAATATGACATTTTTAAACGTATACATTTTCCTGCATGTAGTTATGATTTTTTCCAGACGTGCGACAAAATCAAACCTATATAAGTAGGGTATCATTTTAACCGTATGGACCTACAGAATAATGATAAGGTGTAATTTTTACCGAAATATGCACTGCGTAGAAACGGAAGCCCCCAAAAGTTACAAAATGGCGTTTTTTTTTCGATTTTGTCGCACAATGATTTTTTTCCCGTTTCGCCGTGCATTTTTGGGTAAAATGACTAATGTCACTGCAAAGTAGAATTGGCGACGCAAAAAATAAGCCATAATATGGATTTTTAGGTGGAAAATTGAAAGGGTTATGATTTTTAAAAGGTAAGGAGGAAAAAACGAAAGTGCAAAAACGGAAAAACCCTGAGTCCTTAAGGGGTTAAGGACGCAGGACGTAAATGTACGTCCTGGTGCGGTGGTACTTAACGCATCAGGACGTACATGTATGCCCTGTGCATAACCGCGGGCATCGGAGCGATGCCTGTGTCATGCGTGGCTGATCCCGGCTGCTGATCGCAGCCAGGGACCCGCCGGCAATGGCCGACGCCCGCGATCTCGCGGGTGTCCGCCATTAACCCCTCAGGTGCCGGGATCAATACAGATCCCGGCATCTGCGGCAGTGCGCGATTTGAATGAATGATCGGATCGCCCGCAGCGTTGCTGCGGGGATCCGATCATTCAGAACGCCGCACGGAGGTCCCCTCACCTTCCTCCGTCCGGCTCCCGGCGTCTCCTGCTCTGGTCTGAGATCGAGCAGACCAGAGCAGAAGATCACCGATAACACTGATCTGTTCTATGTCCTATACATAGAACAGATCAGTATTAGCAATCATGGTATTGCTATGAATAGTCCCCTATGGGGACTATTCAAGTGTAAAAAAAATGTAAAAAAATGTAAAAGTAAAAGTAAAAAAAAAGTGAAAAATCCCCTGCCCCAATAAAAAAAAGTAAAACATCCGTTTTTTCCTATTTTACCATCAAAAAGCGTAAGATTTTTTTTATAGACATATTTGGTATTGCAGCGTGCGTAAATGTCCGAACTATTAAAATAAAATGTTAATGATCCCGTACGGTGAACGGCGTGAACGAAAAAAAAAAAGTCCAAAATTCCTACTTTTTTAATACATTTTATTTAAAAAAAAATTATAAAAAATTTATTAAAAGTTTTTCATATGCAAATGTGGTATCAAAAAAAAGTACAGAGCCCCCATACCGCCGCTTATACGGAAAAATAAAAAAGTTAGAGGTCATCAAAATAAAGGGATTATAAACGTACTAATTTGGTTAAAAAGTTTGTGATTTTTTTAAGCGCAACAATAATAGAAAAGTATGTAATCATGGGTATCATTTTAATCGTATTGACCCTCAGAATAAAGAACACATGTCATTTTTACCATAAATTGTACGGCGTGAAAACGAAACCTTCCAAAATTAGCAAAATTGCGTTTTTCGTTTTAATTTCCCCCAAAAAATAGTGTTTTTTGGTTGCGCCATACATTTTATGATATAATGAGTTATGTAATTACAAAGGGCAGCTGGTCGCGCAAAAAACAAGCCCTCATACTAGTCTGTGGATGAAAATATAAAAGAGTTATGATTTTTGGAAGGCGAGGAGGAAAAAATGAAAACGTAAAAATTAAATTGTCTGAGTCCTTAAGGCCAAAATGGGCTGAGTCCTTAAGGGGTTAATGTGTTTCATACAAAAAATATCATACTATCTTTGAATAATAAGCACAATATTTCTCACAATAATGATAACCTCTGGAGGAGGGGTCTCAAACTGGTGGCCCTCCAGATGTTGCAAACTTCAACTCCCAGCATGCCCGGACAGCCTTTGAGCATGCCCGGACAGCGATTCGTTACCACGAAGCGTGAAGAAATTTGGATTCATTCAGTATCAAATTCATGAAATTCAACTTCGACAGCTTCTATTTGCCCATCTCTAATAACCTCTTTTAATTTTACTTATAGTATGTAGATGTGAGATATTACTAACAACTACAGGAAAATTTGAAGCCAATAAAGCCATGGTAATATGATAATCTAAAGGTGTGTTCAGACATTCAGGTTTTTAATTGCCATTTTTGAATACAAAGCGAGGAATGGATTTGAAAGGAGAAGAAGTCTCAGACTTCCATTTATGATCTGTTCCTGATTTTGAATTAAATAATTGCAATGAACTACCTGAATGTGTGAATACTGTCTAAAGCATTGGTTTCCAATTCATTCTTCTTTTGTCAATAGCTCTAAGATATGTATTAGGTCGTGTTCACATGTTGCAGTTGCAGTGAAGATTCATTGCAATACTATGACATACTGGCTTACAAAACAGTACTCTAAAGCAGAGATCAGACTCTTATATGAGCACTGTCAGATATAAAAACTTTTTATATGTTGTACATCTTGGCAACACAATAGCTTTTCTAATATACTTCTTTAAACAATGTTCAATTTATTTTTAAGGAAAACTGCCTTTGAAAATCCCACCAGAAGGGGTCCCCATATCACCTGGGACACTGATGAGTCCCCCATCCGCATGAATATGTCCAAGGGTCATGGACACGAGTTGGTTGATTGACAAGGCTGTAGAAGGAACACAGTCTGCAGCAACACCGCTGTAACACTAAATTGTACAAAACATGTGCCTCCAGCTGTTGCAAAACTACAACTCCAAGCATGCCTGGACAGTCAAAGGATGTCTGGGCATGCTGAGAGTTGTAGTTTTTGAAAAGCTGTAGGCACACAGCTGAAGGCAACACTGCAGTAAAAAGAGTTATCAAAACACTGTACCTCCAACTATTCTAAAACTACTACCAGCATTACAGGACTGGCAAAGGATGATACACATGAATGACTAAGGGAAAATATATAAAAAGTATGCATAAAAAACACTGTACTGTGGTGTCCTGGTACCGTATCCTATCTGGTACCTTTTATTGTGGGTCCCCATAGCGAGAGTCCCTAGGACGTCAGGTCCCTATTGTCTTATCCACCCTTAGTCACCTCTCATTCCTATAGTGCTTATCATGTAGCCATTTAGGATTTGTATGTGTAAGATTGTATAAATGTAAATAAATAGTCAATTACCTTTCCATAGCGTAGCAGGACCTGCGGGTCACGTGGTCAGGTGAACTCTACCTAGGGCCTCTCGGAGCAATGAGAGTTTGCATCCTGCACAGGTACCAACGTATGTACCAAGGCCCTCTTCTGACTTGGAGAGTTTGCCTGCTTCCAGGGTACCAACAAAAGAGTCATGGGTCCATCCTGGTTTGGAGATGGTACTCAAGCCCTATTGCCCCACTTTGATCCCGGCTAGTAAGCCTATAACCCCTTCTCAAGCTGCTTTCCACAACTCCGTCCTCACCAATGTGGTGTGGCAAAGCTATGTTAAGTCTGACCCTGCCCCTGATGTTGGCAGATATAGGGGAACCAAGAGAGGCACTAGAAGAGTAAAGAAGAACATCTTCTAAAGAGACTCTAAAGTAATGTCTTATTGTTTTTCTGTCTAACCAGTTTGTCTTACAGCAACCAAGTTCAAGAATTGTGCCTAGCAGGACTGTGCTAAGATTGTTCCAGTTTTAAGTTCAGCAATGTAACCACTAAGCTTGTGCCTGACTATTAAGTCAAGAGACTCCTAGCCTGTAGGAGATTCATTAAGGACTGTACCCGGCTGAGTTGTGGTTAAGGCCGTGTTTACCTTTCCCTTCCTATGAACTCCTAGTGTAGGTGGACTGCTGATCCTTACACGCCAATTTGTATATTTCCTTTGGACTCTTAGTGTAGGTGGACTGTTGATCCTTACACGTCTGCTTTATGTATATACCAGCAGCTTCATAAGAATTCTTATGCTAAATGTTGCACTTATCGGGTGAATGCACCTGAAACATGTTGGAGTGTTGATAAACGAATAGTAAATATGTATATGGTTCTGTACACGGGAAGATATCCTCATGTCTGTGTACATAAGTAGTAAGTAGAGGTTGTACATAGGAAAATAGCCTAATGTCTATGTACACAAAAAGTAAGTTAGAGTTGTACACAAAAAATATCTACGTACTGCATGTGTACACTCAACACTAAAAATATGTATAATTCTTGTACATACAAATGTATAAAATGCTAAAGGTATTTAGTAGGTAACTCAAGAGGGGACACCTCGGCTCTTCCGAGGGTAGTATTATTGCTGTCGCCCATCGCTAGCACCTTTCTCAACAAAAATAGTAGGGAGGATTCCCCTTAAAGTAGTACTTGCACACCTAGTACCCTAGATTACTAACTTAAATATACTGCATCAAGTTTCTCTAGTACATACATCAAAATAAATATCTCACTTAAGAAAACACTTGTAGCATATTGATATCCAATTCCTGCCACTGTTAGGTACACTTCTTCTTCTCCTTCATTGCGTGTGTGAGATGCTCTGCCTGGCCAGTAGGTGCTCTTGCTAATACAGAATTAAACACATAATTCTAAGAATAACCTAGTTAGGTTGTTTTTGAAAGTGCCGTAGGGATAAGTAGTGTGTAGCCCATAGACCCTATCGGCCACCCTTACTGGGACCTAGCTTCCGGCTAGCCAGTATAACCTTATGTGTACTTACAGGTAACTTATTGTTGGCAAAGAAATAAAATGTGTGAGATGATATAAAAAGTGTCTAAGTCAGCTTGAAACTAAAGGTAAATAGAGCTGTACTAATGTCTAGATAGTCTCATGTAAAGAGAGTTATACTAATGTTCAGTTTAGCCTCATAGAATGTGTAGAGAGCTAATAGGATGTCTTAGGAGCTAGCAACTATATGTCAGATAGCTGCCTAATTGTCTAGTAAGCTTTGGAATGTACAATAAGTTTAATAAAGTTGTCTAGGAAGCTAGAAACTAAAGGAAAGATAGCTTCTTCAAATGTCTAGATAGCATTCTTGTCTAGATAGCACCAATGCCTAGATAAATTCTAATTGTCTAGTCCAGATACTAGTAAGAGTATCAAAAGAATGTAAATGTGTTCTATGTTTACTTAGGATGTATAGTGAATTTATAGACCATCCTGTCCTTGTCCTAGTCCCTCTGTCTTAGGGGAAAGACGTCGAGGTCAACTTGTTGTGTCCCGGTACCGTATCCTATCCGGTACCTTTTATTATGGGTCCCCATAGCCAGAGTCCCTAGGACGTCGGGGTCCCTATTGTCTTATCCACCCCTAGTCACCTCTCATCCCTATAGTGCTTATCCTGTAGCCATTTAGGATTTCTATGTGTAAGATTGTATAAATGTAAATAAATAGTGAATTACCTGTCCATAGCGTAGCAGGACCCGCGGGTCACGTGGTCAGGTGAACTCTATGGTATTTCTGCTTGAGGACCTTTGGAGGTCCTTGTGACGTAGTTAATCCCATCACACTGTGTAACGGTGAGTGACGGGTGTTAGGACCAATCAGATTAGCCCCACCCCCTGCCCATATAAGGGAGAGGCGGCCATGTTCTCGGTCTCTTGTTCCTGTGCAAGCAAGTGAGAAGCATCTGCACTGCTGAGATCAGTGAGTCTAGGCCTGAGCCTTGCGGCGACAGTCGATAACTTCTAATTTCTGAGTGTATCAATCCCCACGCACTCTGCAAGATCAGCGGACCTTATCTATCCCCTAAATCCGGACGGATCTGCAATAATTACCCTAAATTCAGAGACTTCAGTCTATTTCAAGGTCCGCAACAGTTGTCAGTCATTGAGCTATATAAAGACTGTATTCCTGAGACTGTCATTGTTCACTGGATGTATCGCAAGCACTTAAGTAAAGTTACCCAAGTTCAAGTTCAAGTACCTTGTGGATCTTCAGTAATTTTATTACATGCACCTATCGTTTCTGGTAAGGGCGGCGATAGGCCAGAGAATTACCTCAGCATACTAGCCCTCAGCCTGGCGTCACAAACTGTAGAGTTAACATTAACCCCTTACCTACTACAACATCCCAAATACCCTACACCCCCCAAGGCTACCACAGTGCTATTAGCACTAAACCTTTGCAATAATTTAGGAATATGTAAGTTATACACTTACAATATTGTTTTTTTGTGGTAGAGTACAGGCAATCTTCAATAATCATTGTGTGTGTGTGTGTGTGTGTGTGTATAGCATAAAACCAGAAAGGAAAGGGTGACAGAGTAGGGCTGCCAGACTCGCTCCCGAGAGCAGTGAGTCAGCAGAGTGAGGGAAGGGTTATCACAGTGAAGGAAAGAGAGGGGCATGCCCCCTCCCTTTGGGAAGATGGAAAGGACAGTGAGCAGCTCTAATATGCTGTTTGTTGATAGATACATAAAAATTGCATGCACATGATCAGGATGAGGTACTGAGTAACATATAACAGGTTTTTTTTGTGGGATATGACAGGTATGCTTTAATAGCACTGTATTAAATCATATCACAGTTTTCACATGCATATTTGCAATGTTAAGCAGAGTTACAGCTATGATAAAGCGGCAAGGATAAAGCAAGGATTTTTGCCTACACAAAGCTGCTTTTGGTTAAACCTTAATTGTTTGCCTACTATAACTTTACAGTGCTTCACCAGCATCCATTTTGTTTACACTTCATTGCAGCATATCTCTAATGATGGCCTTGACAGAAGGACATTGCCAGAAGTTCAAAAGACCTGAAAGAGACTTCTGGTAAATCTGCTTGCAGTAGAATCCCATTGCTTTCAATGGGATTCTGCTGCTGCCTTCAGACTGCTTCTCTGTTCAGACTGCAGAATCCCAGCAGCTAATTTATGCCGGCGGACAGTACGTCTGCTCAAAGAATTAACATGTTCTTTCTTTGGGCGGAATTCTTCCAGACTGCATTAAAGTCTATAGAGACAGTGCACGTCCACATGGTCCTATAGCTGAAGTACATAGCAGCAGTGAAATTTCTCTGGCTAAATGTCCCTAATGTGAACAAGCCCTGAGACTTCAAATTCCAAGGGTCTCAGAAGTTGCATTTCACACCTTTGCACTTCATAAATTTGTGACTACTGAAAAGTAAAAAAAAGTTACTTAGGTAAGGCTGTTTGCTACTTTCTGCGTACTCACAAAAAGATACCAAGACACACTTGTGACATTTTGTGCGCCCCTCGTAAGGAAAATTTTTTAATGACAAATCTCCCCAATGTCCTTTGCAGTACGGTTTGTGACATTGAACATTGATGATAATTCATTCTTTATTAATTTAACTCCTTAAGGACTGAGCGTTTTTCCGTTTTTGCACTTAAATTTTTCCTCCTTTCCTTTTAAAAATCATAACCCTTTCAATTTTGCACCAATTTATATGATGGCTTATTGTTTGCGCAACCAATTCTACTTTGTAATGACATCAGTCATTATACCCAAAATTCTACGGCAAAACCCCCCAAAAAATTATTGAAGAAAAAATGTTATTTTGTAACTTTTGGGGGCTTCCGTTTCTACGCAGTACTTTTTTTCAGTAAAAATGACACCTAATCTTTATTCTGTAGGTCCATATGAGTAAAATGATTCCTGACTTATATAGGTTTGATTTTGTCTTACTTCTGTAAAAAATCATAACTACATGCACGAAAATGTATACGTTTAAAATTTTCATCTTCTGACCCCTATAACTTTTTTGTTTTTTTACGGCGGTATGAGGGCTAATTTTTTGCGTCGTGATCTGAAGTTTTGATCTGACTTTTTGATCGATTTTTATAAATTTTTTAAAAAGTGGGACTAAAACATGCATTATACTGATCTCTTACACTGATCAATGCTATGCCATAGCATAGCATTGATTAGTGTTATTGCCGCTTGACTACTCCGGCCTGGATCTCAGGCATGGAGCAGTCATTCAGTGATCACACACCAAGGAGAAAGGTAAGGGGAACCTCCTCGTGTATCCTAGCAGCTTCACCTCGGTGGTCCTGATCAGCCCCACTGAGCTGCCAGGAAGCTTTCACTTTAGACGTGGCGATCAACTTTGATCGCCACATCTGAAGAGTGAATGCCGGACATCTGCCAGAACAGCAATGTCCGGCATTAGCCACAGGTCTTGGCTGCTGATAGCAGCTGGGGCTGTGCGGGTTTGATGCTTGATAACCCTGCCATGCCACAGCACTGTTTATAAACTGCGTTCTACGACACAGGGTTAAAGGGGTACTTTGGGGGAAAACTAATTTTTTTTTAATCAACTGGTGCCCGGAAGTTAAACAGAGTTGTAAATTACTTCTATTTAAAAATATTAATCCTTTCAGTATTTCCAGCTCCTGTATGCTCCACAGGAAGTTGTACTTCTTTCTGGAATTCTTTTCAGTCTGACCACAGTGCTCTCTCCTGACATCTCTGTCCATGTCAGGAACTGTCTAGAGCAGGAGCAAAATCCCAAAGCAAACCTCTCCTGCTCTGGACAGTTCCTCTTACGGACAGAGGTGTCAGCAGAGAGCACTGTGGTCAGACTGAAATGAATTCCAGAAAGAAATACAACTTCCTGTGGAGCATACAGGAGCTGTAAATACTGGAAGGATTATAATTTTTAAATAACAGTAATTTACAAATATATTTAACTATCTGGCACCAATTTATTTAAAAAAAAAAAAAATTCCACCGGAGTACACCTTTTTAAGCCTTGAAAAGCTTTGCTCACCGGATACAGCAGATAGCAATAGTATGTGCAGTGCTGTAGAGACATTGGAAGCAATGTCATTTTTAAGTTCATATGTTAGAATTTGTGTAAGTGTCATTGCAGAATTCAATAAATAAGTCAATATTGTGAAACAGATGTGGTCCACCCAGATCAGAATCTTCTGAGTTTTTATCAGTTAATACGTTTTACAAATCTAGACAATGCTTCATGATTGTCTCCTGTGGGGCATTTCGAAGTTTCTGGATATCTTAAGGAAACTAAAAGTGCCTGCTGTGATGTTTAATTCTCTCAAATCTCTCATCAAGAGAATTAACGCACACATTGAAAATGCTATAAAAGCACTCAACTTTACATTCTGCAGGATCATCAACTGTATCATCTCAAGCTTCATAACAAATCATTCTTTGTTCCTTTCTTCACTGCACTTAAGGGGAAAAAACAGGCTCAGTTTCGATTTCTATCGCTAGTTCTTTAGCCTTTTCTAGAAAATCTTAAAAATTTTTATCTGGACCATAGTCCTTTAAAAAAGTTGTTGTAGATTAAAAACACACCAATCACATCTGGAAGATACATACTTTTGCTTTGAAGCAGCTTACTGCCAAAATTATTTCTATTTAGCAATGTTAAAGGAGATAGGAAGAGCAAAATTCATCCCGATTTTCAGGGTTGCGAGGAGGTATTCTTGGACATAATCGGAATGCTCCTAGCACTCTGATTGGGCCCAAGAATGCCTCTCCGCAACTCAGATAATCTGGATGAAGATAAAAGGGGTACGCCTGTGGAATTTTTTCTTATTTCAAATCAAATGGTGACAGAAAGTTAAACAGATTTGTAAATTACAGCTATTAAAAAATCTTAATCCTTCCAGTTTTTTTCAGCTGCTGTATGCTCCACTGGAAGTTGTATAGTTCTTTTCAGTCTGACCACAGTGCTCTCTGCTGACACCTCTGTCCGTGTCAGGAACTGTCCAGAGCATGAGAAGTTTGCTATGGGGATTTGTTCCTACTCTGGACAGTTCCAGACACGGACAGAGGTGTCAGTAGAGAGCACTGTGGTCATACAGAAAAGAACAACTCAACTTCCTCTGTAGTAAACAGCGGATGATGAGTACTGGAAGGACAAAAAAAATTTTTTTTCTCATTCAAAATTGTTATTTTGATAATAACGGGATACAGGAAAGGAAAAATAAAAAGGGTAAGGGAAAGTGGAAAAACAAAGCGTATATTCCATCAATCAACATACATACATTATATATGTTTGTATATAATGGTTACAGGAGGAATGTAAAATTAGAGTGCTAACCTCTTGAACATAAAGGGCATATAATGAGTGAGTGGTGAATCGCAGATTAAAAATGTTTAGATTAAATTTGTCTGGTTCTCACAAACTTAATATAAGTAGAAGACCTCTACATAGTTGTTTATTACTAATGCATCTATACAATACAACATTATCGGTGCACTAGTGTGGTAGATGTAAACAATACATTGGCTATCCCTCAACACTGATGTTAAAATTGAGACATTCGCCAGTGTATCCTTATATGAAGGACACACCAGAGCCCGCACACCAACGCCAAGGTTTCTCAAATTGGTGCGAGACCTAACGCTAATCCTACCTGTGCTTGATAAGCAAAACAGGGGCCAGTGAGCAATTACGGCAGCATACGGTTGACTCACAACTTCCTCCCAGATACCCTCCAGCGTGACTGAGCACACATGCAATGGGAGGAGGGAGGCAAGCTGCAAGCCCCACCTGAGCTGGCTATTATGGGTGCCTGGCCTCACAGGTGCTACCTTAATGCTGCCTTGTAGATATTCAAGGCGCATTAATTTTGGAGTTTACATACCTCCAAATATAAAATTTAAACAAACAACAAAAAACGTGGTCTCAAATGGCTGAAGGTGCTCAACCCCAAATGCGGTTGTGCATTTATACTGGGGGAGCAGATCCTGCCCTTGTAGTCCGTTGCTATGGGCGATCCCCAGCATAAAAATGCATACAATGGAGGATGCCTGCAGCGGACTACAAGTGCCACAATAGAATCCTACACCAGATAAACGGTGTGGATGTGTAACAATTAGAATACAATACAAGATTATCGGTGCACTACTGTGGTAGATGTAAACAATACATTGGCTATCCCTCAACACTGATGTTAAAATTGAGACATTCGCCAGTGTATCCTTATATGAAGGACACACCAGAGCCCGCACACCAACGCCAAGGTTTCTCAAATTGGTGCGAGACCTAACGCTAATCCTACCTGTGCTTGATAAGCAAAACAGGGGCCAGTGGGCAATTACGGCAGCATTCGGTTGACTCACAACTTCCTCCCAGATACACTCCAGCGTGACTGAGCACACATGCAATGGGAGGAGGGAGGCAAGCTGCAAGCCCCACCTGAGCTGGCTATTATGGGTGCCTGGCCTCACAGGTGCTACCTTAATGCTGCCTTGTAGATATTCAAGGCGCATTAATTTTGGAGTTTACACACCTCCAAATATAAAATTTAAACAAACAACAAAAAACGTGGTCTCAAATGGCTGGAGGTGCTCAACCCCAAATGCGGTTGTGCATTTATACTGGGGGAGCAGATCCTGCCCTTGTAGTCCATTGCTATGGGCGATCCCCAGCATAAAAATGCATACAATGGAGGATGCCTGCAGCGGACTACAAGTGCCACAATAGAATCCTACACCAGATAAACGGTGTGGATGTGTAACAATTAGAATACAATACAACATTATCGGTGCACTAGTGTGGTAGATGTAAACAATACATTGGCTATCCCTCAACACTGATGTTAAAATTGAGACATTCGCCAGTGTATCCTTATATGAAGGACACACCAGAGCCCGCACACCAACGCCAAGGTTTCTCAAATTGGTGCGAGATCTAACGCTAATCCTACCTGTGCTTGATAAGCAAAACAGGGGCCAGTGGGCAATTACGGCAGCATTCGGTTGACTCACAACTTCCTCCCAGATACCCTCCAGCGTGACTGAGCACACATGCAATGGGAGGAGGGAGGCAAGCTGCAAGCCCCACCTGAGCTGGCTATTATGGGTGCCTGGCCTCACAGGTGCTACCTTAATGCTGCCTTGTAGATATTCAAGGCACATTAATTTTGGAGTTTACATACCTCCAAATATAAAATTTAAACAAACAACAAAAAACGTGGTCTCAAATGGCTGAAGGTGCTCAACCCCAAATGCGGTTGTGCATTTATACTGGGGGAGCAGATCCTGCCCTTGTAGTCCGTTGCTATGGGCGATCCCCAGCATAAAAATGCATACAATGGAGGATGCCTGCAGCGGACTACAAGTGCCACAATAGAATCCTACACCAGATAAACGGTGTGGATGTGTAACAATTAGAATACAATACAAGATTATCGGTGCACTACTGTGGTAGATGTAAACAATACATTGGCTATCCCTCAACACTGATGTTAAAATTGAGACATTCGCCAGTGTATCCTTATATGAAGGACACACCAGAGCCCGCACACCAACGCCAAGGTTTCTCAAATTGGTGCGAGACCTAACGCTAATCCTACCTGTGCTTGATAAGCAAAACAGGGGCCAGTGGGCAATTACGGCAGCATTCGGTTGACTCACAACTTCCTCCCAGATACACTCCAGCGTGACTGAGCACACATGCAATGGGAGGAGGGAGGCAAGCTGCAAGCCCCACCTGAGCTGGCTATTATGGGTGCCTGGCCTCACAGGTGCTACCTTAATGCTGCCTTGTAGATATTCAAGGCGCATTAATTTTGGAGTTTACACACCTCCAAATATAAAATTTAAACAAACAACAAAAAACGTGGTCTCAAATGGCTGGAGGTGCTCAACCCCAAATGCGGTTGTGCATTTATACTGGGGGAGCAGATCCTGCCCTTGTAGTCCATTGCTATGGGCGATCCCCAGCATAAAAATGCATACAATGGAGGATGCCTGCAGCGGACTACAAGTGCCACAATAGAATCCTACACCAGATAAACGGTGTGGATGTGTAACAATTAGAATACAATACAACATTATCGGTGCACTAGTGTGGTAGATGTAAACAATACATTGGCTATCCCTCAACACTGATGTTAAAATTGAGACATTCGCCAGTGTATCCTTATATGAAGGACACACCAGAGCCCGCACACCAACGCCAAGGTTTCTCAAATTGGTGCGAGATCTAACGCTAATCCTACCTGTGCTTGATAAGCAAAACAGGGGCCAGTGGGCAATTACGGCAGCATTCGGTTGACTCACAACTTCCTCCCAGATACCCTCCAGCGTGACTGAGCACACATGCAATGGGAGGAGGGAGGCAAGCTGCAAGCCCCACCTGAGCTGGCTATTATGGGTGCCTGGCCTCACAGGTGCTACCTTAATGCTGCCTTGTAGATATTCAAGGCACATTAATTTTGGAGTTTACACACCTCCAAATATAGAATTTAAACAAACAACAAAAAACGTGGTCTCAAATGGCTGGAGGTGCTCAACCCCAAATGCGGTTGTGCATTTATACTGGGGGAGCAGATCCTGCCCTTGTAGTCCGTTGCTATGGGCGATCCCCAGCATAAAAATGCATACAATGGAGGATGCCTGCAGCGGACTACAAGTGCCACAATAGAATCCTACACCAGATAAACGGTGTGGATGTGTAACAATTAGAATACAATACAAGATTATCGGTGCACTACTGTGGTAGATGTAAACAATACATTGGCTATCCCTCAACACTGATGTTAAAATTGAGACATTCGCCAGTGTATCCTTATATGAAGGACACACCTGATCTCTGAGATCTTATAAAATGTCGCAACTGGGTATATTCCATTAATAATTTGCCTGTCTGGGGAGTATCTGGGACTAATTCTAGGTAGGATTTAACAGATGACTTAGACGTAATTGAAGAAACCGTTAATGGGGTGGGAAATTTAAAAGTCTAGAGGAGAAGAGACCTGGTTTGAAGTAAGGGTTGCCTAATAGAGGAGTCAATGGACATCTTTAGAAAACAGGATATTTAACTAAGTATGTTCTGCAAAATGCTCTAACAGAATGAGATATAGGTTGGGAGCTCCCTAGTTTTGTTTTGTAGAGCTGAGAGGGGCAACCAAGGAAGAGCGGTAAAGGAGCATCCTAGGATTCTAAAGGAATCCATAGTTTCTTTGCATGGGCATGGAAACCATGCAGGAGTCTAGATAGAACAGAGGCCATGTAATAGAACATGCAATCTGGCAGGCCTAGACATCCATCCTTTTAACGCTTAGTAAAGGATCCAATAGGTTATCTGATGTGGTTTATAGTACCAGACAAAAGTTAGAGAGGAGAGAGGTTAAAGTAGAGAAGAAGGAATAAGGGAGAAAAACAGTTAGGGTTTGAAAAATGTATAGTAATCTAAGTAAAATGTTCATTTTCACTATGTTTATCTTACCTATCCAAGAAAAAACTTGTTTTTCCCATTTCAACAGATCCGAACGGATTTGGGCTATGACAGGGGGGAAGTTAAGAGAATAGGTATCTGAGAGGGTAGAGGGGACTTTCACCCCTAAGTATTTGATAGAGTGGGCATCCCAGGAGAAGTGAAAATTGGAGAGTATCCTACTCACTTCCTCCTTCGTTAATCCCACGTCAAGGACCACACTTTTTGAGATGTTAATTTTTATAATTGCTAAAGAAGGAGTATTCATTGATGGTAGCATGCAATGCCGGTAAAGAGAAGTGGGGATTAGTCAAATAAAGAAGTAGGTCGTCAGCAAGCGCTGAGCATCTATAAGCAGTATGAGGCAAAGTGAGGCCCTTGATGTCGGGATTGTTGAGAATTGCCACCATTAAGTGCTCCATACACAAAATAAGTAACATAGGAGAGAGAGGGCATCCTTGTCTTGTACCATTTTGGATAGACACCCTTGAGGACAAGGACCCATTAATTCGTATTTGAGCCTATGGGTTTGTGTATAGTGCCATATTTCTGTCTCGCATTAATTTACCAAGACCTATCTGTTGTAGAATGGCTTCCAGGAATTCCCAATTCACCCGGTCGAAGGCCTACTTGGCGTCAAGAGGCAATAGCATCATTCCTAGGCGAGGGAGTTGAGCATAAGAAATAGAAGAGAACGCATGAAGCGTGCCTCTTTGTGAGGGACAAAGCTCACCTGGTCCGGGTGAATTAGAGATTTCAAGTGTGGGGACAAGCAGACAGCCAGGAGCTTAGCATATAACTTAGCGTCAGTGTTTAAGAGTGAAATAGGGTGTGTTTCTATATGGTTAAGTGTAGGGTCAAAGGTGCCATATTTTGCTGCTGCATATTTTCCTACCCATTGAAGTCTACGGGTAGCAAATTCCGCTACGTATTTTGCTACTCATTGACTTCAAGGGGTAGAAAAATATGCAGTAGCAAATATGCAGCAAAATACAGCACAAGGAACCCTACCCTAAATCAGTATTAAAGGGAAGTTCTACTTTACTGAACAAGTAGTCGAAAGCCTTCTTGTAGAAGTGGTAGATGCAAATACAGTGAAGGAGTTACATGGCATAAACATAAGGCTATCCTTAATCTAAGATAGGGCCAGGGACTATTCATAGTATTCAGAATATTGGGCCAACTAGATTGGGGACCCACTTTTCCGCCCTGATGGTAGGCCTCTCTAATCATATGAGACTAGCACAGAGCAGTCCAGCAGTGACATCCCTTCTGTAATTCCTCTGTGACAAAGACCACTTCGTGCCAATCACAAATTGACCCCCAAATTACAAAAATGTGTACTGCCCCACCCCCTATTCATTATTTGTCATGGATGCTGCTCTATGGAAAAGCAATGTATAGAAAAGAGAGAAATCCTCAGCTCACATCCTCCGTAGTGTGTTAGGATCCATGATATGCGTAGTCCATGGTATGAAACAAGGAATCAATCCAGCACTCCTATAAAAGTCTATTCTTTTATCATTTATATTAAAATTCCAAGAGACAAATCAACACACCACCTTGCTGCAAACACATCAGTAAAGTTGGATGTGTTTCTAGTGCATGCGCACTCTTGTTCACAAATAATTATTCTAAATCAATAAAGAAATGACTTTTATAGGAGTGCTGGATCAATTCCTTGTTTCAATCTATGGAGTAGAGCAGAGATCTATATGTTTCTATCTAACAAAAAATGGAAACCCCAATGAAAAACACTTAACCCCTTAACAACATAGGGTGTAAATGTACGTCCTGGTGCCCTGGTACTTAACGCACCAGGCCGTACTAATTTGGTTAAAAAGTTTGAGATTTTTTTTAAGGGGTACAATAATAGAAAAGTATGTAGTCATGGGTATCGCAAAATACAAGCCCTCATATCGGTCTGTGCATGAAAATATAAAATAATTATGATTTTTAGAAGGCGAGGAGGAAAAAACAAAAATGCAAAAAATAGAATTGGCCTTGTTGTTAAAGGGGTATTCCAGGAAAAAAAAAATTTGATATCAACTGGGTCCAGAAAGTTAAACAGATTTGTAAATTACGTCTATTAAAAACTCTTAATCCTTTCAATAATTATCAGCTGCTGAAGTTGGTTGTTGTTTTCTGTCTGGCAACAGTGCTCTCTGCAGACATCTCTGCTTGTCTCGGGAACTGCACAGAGTAGAAGAGGTTTGCTCTGGGGATTTGCTTCTAAACTGGGTGGTTCCCGAGACAGGTGTCATCAGAGAGCATTTAGACAGAAAAGAACAACTCAACTTCAGAAGCTCATAAGTACTGAAAGGATGAAGATTTTTTTTAATAGAAGAAATTTGCAAATCTGTTTAACTTTCTGGAGCCAGTTGATATATATAAAAACTGTTTTTTCCTGGATAACCCCTTTAAAGCCAAAATGGGCTGTATCCTTAAAGGATTAAACAGACGGCACTTTTTCATTCAGTTCATATAACCCAAAACTGGATTCAAAGAAAATATGACATGTAAAGGAACAACTAATACTACTCTTTGCTGCTGGAACCACTTCTTACTTTGGCATAAAAAACTGAATGAACAATTGACAACACGCTGTGTGTTAAACTCCACTTAATACACCACAGTGCTGTACTATAAGTGAAGATCATAACGTTTCTTACACTAAATAATCTGCTATTTGAACTTAATTATGTCAGGGAAGCGGGGAATGGGAACTTTGTGAAATTGAAGCAATTTGTTTTTACTGTGCTAGCCTTACAGAAATAAAAAGCACACACCATATCAGCTCGCATCCCCTGAAAAGAAATGCAAACAAGTGAAGTTAAACCATTAGAGTAAAATTCTTAGTAAACATTTCTTTATCATTATTTATCATTGTCACCTTTTATGTCTGAAGTTAGAAATGTATTCTTGTTTGATCCATTCTTCATTTTCATGTTTTGCTTTCTTTTTTAATATTTGCTCTTTGAGCCTCCACTAAGTTTGTAAAGACTTGTGGGTAAATTGTGTTTATGACACCTGTTATCCGGTTCTTCTCACCAAGATATTTAACATCTTTGTTTCAATAGCATGACTTATTAGGGCCCCCGTCTTATTTCTGTCACTATCGATGTCCTCAGGAACTATGTAGAAAAAAAGACAAAAAACAAAGGTGCGCTCCTAGTGCAGAAGATAAAAAGCACATCCCTTACATAAGCGAGTTCTGCTTACCAAAGATAGTTGTGCTGTGGGCACAACACCATAAAAATCACGTAGAATCGCTTGTAGTCTGGAAGTCAGCTGGCCGCGGCATCCTTCCTGGATGACCCAAGGTCATTCAGTATAATATCAGCACCTCGTATGGAAAAAAACGGACTATGGCAATGGCGCTTTCCCTCGTAGTAAAGGCAAGGGATTATTGCTCGGTGATGAAATAAAGTTACAAGATTTATTATTTGGCGCAAATAATAAATCGTGTAACTTTATTTCATCACTGAGCAATGATCCCTTTCATTTAATTCGAGGGGAAGCACCTCTGGCATAGTCAGTTTTTTCCATATGAGATACCTTCCCGTATACTTGTGCTCAGGAACTGACTACTTACAGTCACAAAAGCCATAGATGCCTCTTCCTTGTAGTTTATCTGCTCCAGGTTCATCAATTGTGCAGCTCATTGATTTCTTACATTATTGGCTAGTTCTCAATATCTTGGATCTTGAAATTATTTTCCCTGTTCAAAACGAGTTTTCCCTAGTCTGTTCTATTCTGTGGTTAGTACTCTGCAAGTTGCTATTTATCTGTAATAATTTCACCTGTAACTATTCCTTTACATTGTACACTTACACATAGGCCTAAATTGACTAAACCGGTCTCATTGTTATATAGTTTACAGATACCCCAAATTTATAAGTTAGCCTGTGATATGTTTAAAAACGGTCATCTTTTAAGTAAGTTTGAAATAACGATTAGTTGGCATACATCAGACCCATTTTTCTGTGTATATAGGCCATATGCCATTTTTTCAGAGACCATGAACTTTTTATTGCGACAATATGAGCCCTTATGGCCAGGTACCCTTCTCCCTCTATATGTCTGTAAATTACATATTCATTGTACAGTAGAATCTCCCGAAAGGGGACACTCACAGGAAAGGAAAAAGTGTCTACTATTGAGAGATGTCCCCTTTTGGGAATAAGGCTCAAAATTCTTCCTAAATGACAGAATACTGTCCTGTGCTTACTCCAGAGTGAAATTACCTATAAGACACAATAAAAAGCAATATTACAGTATAATCTCCCATTGTCGTTTAATCTCCCAAATCACCCCCTGTATCATTTCATTCCCCCTTTGTACCCTGTAGCATCTTATTCCCCCATGCATTGTGCCAAATTACCCCCCCCCCTTACCCCCTGTGCCACATAATTTCCCCTTGATCCCCCTCCCCATGCCATTTCATTCTCCCTTCATTACCCCCTGTGTAAATTCATCACCCCCCCCCCCCTTTGTAAAGTGGCACAGGGGTATAAAGGGGGAATACAATGGCACAGAGGATGGTAAAGAGGGGGTGATGAATTTGCACAGAGGGGATCATAAAGGGGTAGTAAAGGGGGGGATGATTTGGCACAGGGGAATAAAGTGGCACGGGGGGATCAGGGAAGGAGGGGGGTGAATGATGTGGTAGACATACAGAAGCAGGAGACCACTGGTCTTCTGCTTCTGTGCAGGGGGGTGCATCGGGGGCCTGGGCCCCTTACTGGGGTATTGGCTGTACCCCCTGATGATGGCCCTGTATACAAGGTAGGGCAAGTTGGTTGTCCCCTATTGGGAGTCGTATGCCCCCTAATGGGAGTGTTTTGTCCTCTATTGGGAGTGTTTTGTCCCCTATTGGATGTGGTTTGTCTCCTATTGGGAGTGTTTTGTCTCCTATTGGGAGTGTTTTGTCCCCTATTGTCCCCTATTTGAAGTCTTTTTTTCCCCTAATGGGAGTGTTTTGTCCTCTAATGGGGGTGTTTTGTCCTCTATTAGGAATGTTCTGTCCCCCATTGAGAGTGTTTTGTCCCCTTTTGGGTTTGTTCCTGTCCGTTATGGGGAATGTCCCCTATTTGGAGGGTGCAAATACATTAAGTTTTATGGGACTCTGCCGGAGAATTCAATACTGTCCGCTATTGGGAGGTGTCCCCTATTGGGAGGTGTCCACTAAGGGAGATTTTACTGTACATATGTCTGTGTTATGAATTTTAAACCGTATCATATGTACAGCTCCCTGGAACCAAGGGCACTTAAAAAATTATTTATAATAGTATTAATAATAATAATAATGTTGGTGCATTTCCTATAGTAAATCTGGGCTAAAATGTAATCCAATCAGGGTAAGGATAAGAAGGAGGTAACCACTAATACTCCTGTTTCATTGCTTCCTCAAATACATTTTCCTATTAATAAACATGTGTTCACTTTTCAGTTAAAGAGGTACTCCACCCCTAGACATCTCATCCCCCATCCAAAGGATAGGGGAAAAGATGTCTGATCACGGGGGTCCCGCCACTGGGGACCCCCTTCACGCCCCCTCCCATAGACTTGCATTGAGGGGACGGTGCATGACGTCACACGGGGGCGGAGGTTGTGACGTCACGAACTTCCGTTTCGGTGGTCGGGACCCAGACCCTCCAGCGCTTCCGGAGCAGAAACAGGTGGGTGCCGCATGCTATATTGCGGGGGTCCCCAGTGCCGGGACCCCTGCGATCAGACATCTTATCCCCTATCCTTTGGATAGGGGATAAGATGTCTAGGGGTGGAGTACACCTTTAATATTTTGCACAAAAGACCAGACAGGAATCTTTTCTGTAAGACAATAGACTCGTACTACAATAGTACTGTAACTGTAGTGTTATGAATGAGGTTTGCTACAGTGAGATAATATATTGAACATTTATTGTGGCTGTGCAGATTTTACAACTTTTTCCATTGTTGCCAACTTAAAATATTTTTGATACATTAAACTTTGCCACACACATCTGCTAAGTGCAATCTGAGAAGCAATGAATAGCGATTAAAACACAATCGTAAAAGAAATTGACTGCCTATTCTAGTCATTCATTACCTTGCGTAAGGATGCGTAATGGGAAGCCATTATTCAACAAGCGATTACATTTGTTGCAAGAACATTGACTAATTTGTTGAAATTGTCTCCAGTCACAATGTCCCAGGCCTATTAAATATTCCTCTAATAAGATGCTCAAATGTTCTCAATAACCTCCCCTCCAAAAATATCAATATTCACATACATTTTCTGAGCATATTGGTGAGAAGCTGATCCTATCAACAACAGATGACTATTTCCTTTTTATGACACCACTTTATTACTTTTGTGAGACTGCTGCAAAATGGTAACCATCATTTAGATTTTACTGTGAGGAGATTAGCATGAACGCAAGCTGCTGTCCTAAGTGTTATCAGACACTTACTGATTTTAATGTCCTACGAGCAGGAAAACTTTATTGTAAAGGGTGAAATAAACAAGAAGCCTCACTTCATTAAAAAAAATCCCTCCAAATTTTACAGTAAAGTGAGACGTCTTGCAGTAGAAGTGTGAGACATTTTCATAAATGGTCAGATATCCCTTCATAATTTCCAATTTTTTACAGCTACATAGACATGTGGAAGTGGGAAACTTGTTGAAAAGCAGCAGGTTTAACAATTGGAGATCATCTGCTGAATAATGATGTGGACATAAATATATTTTATCGTACAGCAATATTCTCATAGACCAGCATCAGTGTCACCAACCTGACAGAAAATCCTATTTTATGGGATATTCAAATGGAAAATCGCAAAGATTGCCCAAACCAAAAAAATTAACATACCCTTAAATGTCTTTAATCCTCTAAGGACATGGCCCATTTTGGCCATAAAGGGGTTCTCCGGTGAAATTTTTTTTAAATCAACTGGTGCCAGAAAGTAAAACAGATTTGTAAATGAAGGAAAACATGAATATTGTTCAGCTCACCAAATTATTAGTCGAGGCTAAGTGGAAAAAAGTACTTATACCTAAAAAAGTACAAAGAGTAAAACTATAAAAAAGAGGAAGGACCATAAGCCTCTAGACTAATACCATAAATGGTACATGATGAATTAATTAAATGGAAATGTGCTTCACTTTTGATAAAGATAAATATATATTTTTTTAAATGTATGTTAATAATAATAATAATAATAATAATAATAATACAGCCTCCATACACAGGGCCCTTGTGGGGAGGTAATATATATATATATATATATATATATATATATATATATATATATATATATATACATATATATATATATATATATATATATATATATATATATATATATATATAAATTGATAGAATATAAAATAAACATAATAATAAAAATAATATTTAAAATACAAATATAACCGCTATATTCCGCTAATCCGACATTGGTTGCACCAGCATAGTTCACTTCTTGTGCTGTATTAAGTCCGTATCAATGTATGATATCAAGTTCAGACAATAGTAGAGGACACCATTTATAGTTACCAGATCCTGCAGGGAGATGATTCGTGGTGTAATGCTGTATGACTTGAAAATTACTTCTATTAAAAAATCTTAATCCTTCCAGTACTTATTAGCTGCTGAATAATACAGAGGAAATTACTTTCTTTTTGGAACACAGTGTTCTCTGCTGACATCATGAGCACAGTGCTCTCTACTGACATTTATGTCCATTTTAAGAACTGTCCAGAGTAGGAGAAAATCCCCATAGCAAACATATGCTGCTCTGGACAGTTCCTAAAATGGCCAGAGATGTCAGCAGAGAGCACTGTGCTTGTGATGTCAGCAGAGAGCACTGTGTTCCAAAAAGAAAATAATTTGCTCTGTAGTATTCAGCAGCTAATAAGTACTGGAAGGATTAAGATTTTTTAATAGAAGTAATTTACAAATCTGTTTAACTTTCTGGCACCAGTTGATTTAAAATAAAAAAGTTTTCCACTGGAGTACCCCTTTAACCTGTTAACCCCTTCATGACCCAGCCCATTTTCACCTTCAGGACCTGGGCATTTTATGAAAATCTGACCACTGCCACTTTAAACATTAATAACTCTGGGTTGCTTTTATTTATCATTCTGATTCCAAGATTGTTTTTTCGTGACATATTCTACTTTATGTTATTGGTAAAATGTCACTGATATTTTCATCCTTTCTTGGTAAAAAATCTAAAAATGTCATGAAAATTTTGAAAATTTTGCATTTTTCTAACTTTGAAAGTCTCTGCTTGTAAGGAAAATGGATATTCCAAATAAATTACATATTGATTCACATATACAATATGTCCACTTTATGTTTGCATAAAAAAATTGACAAGTTTTTACTTTTGGAAGACACCAGAGGGCTTCAAAATTCCGCAGCAATTTTCCAATTTTTCTCAAGATTTTCAAAATCGTACTTTTTCAGGGACCAGTTCAGGTTGGAAGTGGATTTTAAGGGTCTTCATATTAGAAATACCCCATAAATGACCCCATTATAAAATCTGCACCCCCCAAAGTATTCAAAATGACATTCAGTAAGTGTGTTAACCTTTTATGTATTTCACAGGAATAGCAGCAAAGTGAAGGAGAAAATTCCAAATCTTCATTTTTTACACTCGCATGTTCTTGTAGACCCATTTTTTTTATTTTTACAAGGAGTAAAAGGAGAGAAATCACCCTAAAATTTGTAACCCAATTTCTTTCGAGTAAGGAAATACCTCATATGCGTATGTCAAATGTTCGGCGGGCGCAGTAGAGGGCTCAGCAGGGAAGGAGCGACAATGGGATTTTGGAGAGTGAGTTTTTCTGAAAGGGTTTTTGGGGGGCATGTCCCATTTAGGAAGCCCCTATGGTTCAAGAACAGTGGACCCCCCCACATGTGACCCCATTTTGGAAACTACACCCCTCATGGAATTTAATAAGGGGTGCAGTGAACATTTACACCCCACTGGCGTTTGACAGATATTTGAAACAGTGGACTGTGCAAATGAAACATTTTATTTTTCATTTTCACAGACCACTGTTCCAAAAATCTGTCATACGCCAGTGGGGTGTAAATGTTCACTGCACCCCTTATTAAATTCCATGTACATGGCGCACTCTCCCTTCTGGGCCTTGTTGTGCGCCCCCAGAGCACTTTGCGCCCACATATGGGGTATCTCCGTACTCGGGAGAAATTGCATTACAAATTTTGAGGGTCTTTTTTCCCTTTTACTTATTGTGAATATTAGAAGTATAGAGCAACACCAGCATGTCAGGGTAAAACAAATATTTTTTTACACTAACATGCTGGTGTTAGACCCCAACTTCACCTTTTCATAAGGGGTTAAAGAAGAAAAAGCCCCCCAAAATTTGTAAGGCAATTTCTCCCGAGTACGGCGATACCACATATGTGTCCCAAAACTGTTGCCCTGAAATACGACAGGGCTCCAAAGTGAGAGAGCGCCATGCGCATTTGAGGCCTAAATTAGGGATTTGCATAGGGGTGGACATAGGGGTATTCTATGCCAATGATTCCCAAACAGGGTGCATCCAGCTGTTGCAAAACTCCCAGCATGCCTGGACAGTCAATGGCTGTCCGGCAATACTGGGAGTTGTTATTTTGCAACAGCTGGAGGCTCCGTTTTGGAAACAGTAGCATACCAGACGTTTTTCATTTTTTTGAGGTGGGGGGCTGTATAGGGGTGTGTGTATATGTAGTGTTTTTTACTTTTTATTTTAGGTTAGTGTTAGTGTAGTGTAGTGTTTTTAGGGTACAGTCACATGGGCAGAGGTTCACAGCAAGTTTGCTGCTGGGAGTTTTGCGCCATCTCAAACTTGCAGCACTCACTGTAAACCTCCGCCCATGTCAGTGTACCCTGTACATTCACATTGGGGGGAGGGGGCAAACATCCAGCTGTTGCAAACTCCGAGCATGCCCTTTGGCTGTCCGTGCATGCTGGGAGTTGTAGCTTTGCAAGAGCTGGAGGCACACTGGTTTGGAAACACTAAGTTAAGTAATAAACTTTCAAGTGTTTTACAACCAAACTTAGTGTTTCCAAACCAGTGTGCCTCCAGCTGTTGCAAAACTACAACTCCCAGCATGCATGGTCTGTCAGTGCATGCTGGAAGTTATAGTTTTGCAACAATTGCAACAGCTGGAGACACTGAGGTAGGAAACGGACAATGTTTCCCAACTAGTGTGCCTCCAGTTGTTGCAAAACTACAACTCCCAGCATGCCCAGACTGCCCAGGCATGCTGGAAGTTGTAGTTCGGCAATATCTGAAGGATCAGATGTTGCCGAACTACAACTTCCAGCATGCTTGGGCAGTCTGGTGTGCTGGGAGTTGTAGTTTTGCAACATCTGGAGGTCCACAGTTTGGAGACCACTGTATAATGGTCTCCAATCTGTGCTCTTCCAGATGTTACAGAACTACAACTCCCAGCATGCCTGGACAGACTGAGCATGCTGAGATTTGTAGTTTTGCAACATGTGGAAGAGCACAGATTGGAGACCATTATACAGTGGTCTCCAAACTGTGGACCTCCAGATGTTGCAAAACTGCAACTCCCAGCATGCACAGAAAGCCAAAGCCTGTCTGGGCATGCTGGGAGTTGCAGGTTTGAAACTCCCAGAGTCAGCGGTGAGATTGTTTTACAGCGATCTCACTGCTGCCAATGAAGATGCCGCCCTGCTGCCGGAAACTCACCGCCAGGACGCACCACCGCCGGGACCGCCTGGAGGACGTCGCTCGCGCCGGGACCGCTCGGGACACCGCATGGCTGGGTAAGTGATGCCGGGGGACGGGTCAGGGACACTTAGCAGAGCGGTGTGTGTCCCGATCCCCGTGATCCCCGTGTGTCCGTGATCCCCGTGAAGTATTCTCATAGCGAAACGCTGCTATCAGCTAGTCAGATTTGACTAGCTGATAGCAGCGATCGCTGGGGGGGGGATGAAACCCCCCGTGGTCGCATGGTAAGATGGCTGGCTATCAGTGATAGCCACCATCTTACCGGGCGCTGCGGGATGCCGCGAGTAGCGGAAAAAATATTCATGACGTACCTGTATGTCATGGGTCGGTAAGGGGTTAAGGACCAAGGGTGTAAACTTACGCCCCCAGTCCCGCTCCCGTGATATAACGCGGGGTTACACGGTAACCCCGCATCATATCACAGGGGGCTCGGCGTCATAGTGAAGCTGGGACCCGCCGCTAATAGCGCGTGGCACTGATCGTGGTGCCGCGCCCTATTAACCCTTTAG
This sequence comes from Hyla sarda, assembly GCF_029499605.1. Taxonomy (NCBI): domain Eukaryota; kingdom Metazoa; phylum Chordata; class Amphibia; order Anura; family Hylidae; genus Hyla; species Hyla sarda. Next base: position 285,773,976 of record NC_079193.1, read on the forward strand.
CCGCGCTCTCAAAGCTGAGCCGCACGGCTAAACGTGAAAGTAAAATGTGCCGGTTAGCTCAGGGAGCTGTTCGGGATCGCCACGGTATAATCGCGGCATCCCGAACAGCTGTACTTCATGAGGAAGGTCTCTTACCTTCCTTCCTGCAGTCCGATCACCGAATGAATGCTTCAAGCTTGAGATCCAGGCTTGAGCATTCAATCGCCGAAAACACTGATTGATGCATTCCTATGGAGATGCATCAATCAGTGGTAAAGATCAGTACATGCAATGTTATAGCCCCCCCTGGGGGCTATAATATGGCATAAGAAAAGTGTAAAAAAAATCATTAAGCCTTTCAATGATCCCTTCCCCTAATAAAAGTTTGAATCATCTGGCATTTCCAAGAATAAAAAAAAAAACTGTGTAAATAAAAATAAAAATAAACATATGTGGTATCGCCGCGTGCGGAAATGTCCGAATGATAAAAGTATACACCTTTTTAAACCGCACGTTCAATGGCGTACGCGCAAAAAAATTCAAAATTCCAAAATAGCGTATTTTTGGTCACTTTTTATATCATGAAAAGATGAATAAAAAGCAATCAAAAAGTCCGATCAATGCAATGGTACCGACAAAAACTTCAGATCCCGGCGCAAAAAATTAGCCCTCATAGCCCCCTGAAGATGGAAAAATAAAAAAGTTATAGGGCTCAGAAAATGACAATTTTAAACGTATACATTTTCCTGCAAGTATTTATGATTTTTTTTCAGTAGTAATACAAAAGCAAACCTATACAAGTAGGGTATCATTTTAACCGTATGGACCTACAGAATAAAGAAAATGTGTCATTTTTAACGAAAAATGAACTTTGTAGAAACAGAAGCCCCAAAAAGTTACAAAATGGCATTTTTTTTTCAATTTTGTCGCACAATGATTTTTTTTTCCATTTCGCCGTAGATTTTTGGGTACAATGACTGATGTCATTACAAAGTAGAATTGGTGGCACAAAAAATACGCCATAATACAGAATTTTAGGTGCAAAATTGAAAGAGTTATGATTTTTAAAGGTAAGGAGGAAAAAACGAAAGTGCAAAAAACAAAAAACGCCTGGTCCTTAAGGGGTTAAAGACAAAGACAGTTTCATTTTTGTGGTTTCTTTTTTACCTCTTTGTCTTCTAAAATTCATAACTTTTTTTTTCCATCAACAGACCCATATGAGGCCTTGTTTTTTGCGCGACCAACTGTACTTTGTAATAACACCTCTTATTTTACCATGAAATGTACAGTGTAACGCAAAAAAAAATATTTTGTGGGGAAAATGAAAAGAAAAATGCAATTTTAAACTTTTGAAAGGTTTTGTTTTTATGCAGTGCACTTTAAAGGAAAAATTACCTGTTCTATTTATTCTTTGGGTCAATTTGATTATAAAGATAACAATCTTTGCATGGTTGTCTATTTTTATTGTACTTAAAAAAAATCAAACTTTTAAACAAAATGATTATGTTTTAAATCACCCTGTTGTGACCCCTCTAGTTCTCTCAATTTTCCATATAAGGGGCTGTATGAGGGCTTATGTTTTTCTGGGATGTGATGTGGCCAAAAAAAAAAGCAGTCTCTGACTTTATTTTTTTTTTTTACGTTTACGCCGTTGTACGGGATCATTAACATTATATTTTAATGGTTCAGACATCAATTATTTTATTGGCCGAGGGGCTTTTTTACATTTTTTTCATAGTTATTTTACTCTATTTATGTCCTCATAGGGGACTATTCATAGCAATCTATAGATTGCTGATACAGTTCAGTGCTAAGCATAGGCATAGTACTTATCAGTATTATCGGCTATCTACTTCTCTTGTCTACTGAAAGATGCCAGGAGGATGGACGGAGGCAGGTTAGGACACCTCCATCTGCCATCTTGGCTGATCTGATCCCCACAGTCATGCCATGACGATCAGGTCAGCCCTTATAAATTATGTCTGCCACAACTGGTGGGTACCTGGCTGCTGATGCTGATAGCAGCCAGGACCTGCCATGCATGATGCGAGCACCGGTCCAGTGTAGGGGTTATTTACAGGATGTGCGCAAGTACCAGCGCATCAGGACGTACATTTATGCACATATTAGGGGTTAACAATAATATTGAGATGACTGATGACTGATTGAAATGTCATGAAATTATTTATATCAACATAAACTAGTGAGTGTGTTTAACCCTTTCCTGTAGATATAATTCTAATATGTTCATATCAGTCTTTTAATGTGAATGGATTTAATTGTAGGTACAGTGAATAGAACAGGCACGGCAGCTATGTCGACAGCAGTGGGTGCTGTCTTTAATAGAGAGGTAACATTAGACAGGATTGGGATAACCTCTAATCCCAGCACATTAACCCATTAGATGCCATGGTTTCCAGTGACAGCAGCATCTAAGCAGTTTAACAAAGAAAGAGTTCCCATTGGCAAAGCTGCTGCTTTGGACTAAAAAAGGGAAACATTATGGAGAGTAAAAATTACAATTTTCGAATTCAATTTGATTTATGTTTTCGAATTTGAAACTATTAATTTGTAATTTATAATGTCCTGTACTATTATTAATAGTCTACTAATTATCCCACTACCTTTTTCTTCATATCACACACATTACTCTTCTCCCATACCACCTTCCAATGCTTCATTGAGGCCTCTCAGCATAATACACTGCTCATAAAAAATAAAGGGAACACTAAGATAACACATCCTAGATCTGAACGAATTTACTAATCATATGAAACACTTTTGTCTTTACAAAGTTGAAAGTGCTGACAACAAAATCACACAAAATTATCAATGGAAATCAAATTTATGAACCCATGGAGGTCTGGATGCGGAGTCACGCTCAAAATCAACACTACAGGCTGATCCAACTTTGATGTAATGACCTTAAAACAAGTCAAAATGAAGCTTAGTAGTGTGTTTGGCCTCCACAAGCCCGCATGACCTCCCTACAATGCCTGGGCATGATTCTGTTGAGGTGGCGGATAGTCTCCTGAGGGATGTCCTCCCAGACCTGGACTAAAGCATCCGCCAACTCCTGGACAATCTTGGTGTTCTCTGGCAAATGCCAAACTTCCTGCACAGTATTGGGCTGTAAGCACAACCCCCCCCCCCCCCCATGGATGTCAGGCCCTCATACCACCCTCATGGAATCTGTTTCTGACCATTTGAGTTGACACATGCACATTTGTGGCCTGCTGGAGGTCATTTATCACGGCTCTGGTAGTGCTCCTCCTGCTCCTCCTTGCACAAAGGTGGAGGTAACAGTCCTGCTGCTGAGTTGTTGCCCTCCTACGGCCTCATACACATCTCCTGATGTACTGGCCTGTCTCCTGGTAGTGCCTCCATGCTCTGGACACTATGCTGACAGACACAGCAAACCTTCTCGCATTGATGTGCCATCCTGGATGAGCTGCACTATCTGAGCTACTTGTGTGGGTTGTAGACTCTGTCTCATGCTACCACTAGAGTGAAAGCACCACCAACATTCAAAAGTGACGAAAACATCAGCCAGGAAGCAAAGGAACTGAAAATCGGTCTTTGGTCACCACCTGCAGAACCAGTCCTGTAGTGGGGGTGTCTTGCTAATTACCTATAATTTCCACCTGTTGTCTGTTCCATTTACACAACAGCATGTGAAATTGATTGTCAATCAGTGTTGCTTCCTGAGTGGACAGTGTGATTTCACAGAAGTGTGATTGACTTGGAGTTACATTGTGTTGTATAAGTGTTCCATTTATTTATTTGAGCAGTGTATTATCCAGACACAAGGTCCAGAACACTTCGCGATTTACACCAATAAAATCTAGATAGTAAATGACCAATCTTCTCTCTTGGTCACCTTTTTAAGGCTGTGTTCACACATTGCACTGTTTCCCTATCTCTATCACTCACCTGGTCTCTTGCTGAGAGCTTTGGGTATTTTAAATTATATTTTAGCTAGCCACAATTTTTTTCTTGCCGCTACATTATCTAATCCTCCTCTCATATTTATCTAGATATGTCGACCGAGGGCTCTGGGGATCGTGAAGGCTTGGTAAAAAGATCCGCCAAGCGCAAGCACCTCTCTTGCCATGACTGTAATACTCCCCTTGAGGATAATTATGAATTTTCCAGGTGCCCTCCTTGTAGGGCTAAGTCTCCACCTTCCCACCAGACTGAGCCTACAGTCCAAGATATGTATGTGTGGGTCTCCTCTAACATGTCGGCCATGCAAGCCTCTATTGAGGAGCTGAAACACGTTGTCTCTCAGGAACGCGCCAGACCTTCTTCACCTCCCAGAATGGAGACGTCTGTGGATCAGGATAGAGAAGATTCCAAGTCCTCCTCTTCGGATGAGGAGGTCGCTGCCTCCTATTTCTTTCCGCTGGAAAAGACCCAGCGTCTTCTGAGATCCATCCGGTCGGGGGACCAGGATGTTGATCCCGGGGAAGCCTCTACCTCCGCCTCTAAGGGACCTAGGGTCTTTAAAGCGGATGATACCCTTCTGTCCGTGCTTAGAACGGAATGGAAAAAAACAGAAAAGGGTCCAGTCTTAACCAAAAGATTTAAGACCATGTTTCCTATACAGGAATCTCAGCTTTCCTCCTGGGGCCCTGTCCCTAAGGTTGATATGGCAGTTGCCAAACTGTCCAAGAGGACAGTAGTCCCTGCTGAGGAGGGGTCTTCCTTGCAGGATCCAATGGATCGGAAGGCTGACTGTGCCATGAGGCGCTCCTACTCCACTGCTTCTGCGTCTGCATCAGTGGCGATAGCTTGCTCAGAGGTAGCAAACTTTTTAAAGACCCGCCTTTCTAACATCCAGTCGGATTTGGACCAGGGGGTTCCTAGGGATGAAATTCTTTCATCCTTCAAGACGACCAATCTGTCCGTTGATTTTTTGTGCGATGCTTCCACTCAGCATCTTAAATTGGCCTCCAAGTCTATGGCCCTGGCTTCCGCTGGACGACGTCCTCTGTGGTTAAAACCTTGGAAGGTCGACAACTCTTCCAAGAACACCTTATGTGCTATGCCTTACGAACCCGGCATTCTTTTCGGAGCTGAGTTGGACCGCATTATGGAGGGACTTTCTGACAAGAAAGGCAAGTCCCTCCCTTATTCCTCCTTTCGTGGTCGAGGGCGACGTTCTGGGGGCGGATCAGCCCCCCCAGCCTAAGCCTCAGAGAGACTGGGGTAATCAACGCCGGGGCGGAAAACGCTCCCGTGGCCCCAAAGACAACAGAAAGCTCTGACTGCGGGCTTCTACGAAGCTCTGGGTTCCTTGCCGAGGTGACCTTTCCAGTTTCCCATCCTGCCCCCCAGATTCCAGTTGGTGGTCGTCTTCACAATTTTTTAAGTGCCTGGTCCCTCCACATTCAAGACCCTTGGGTCCTGAGATTAATCTCGGATGGTTATTCGATAGACCTCGAATCAATTCCCCCATCCAATTATGTGGAGACAAGAGTTCTTTCACCAATCAAACAGGGGGCGCTAGAAACTTACATTCTGGAATACATCCAGAAGAATGCCTTAGAGGAAGTTCCTCTTGCAGAGCGGGGGTCAGGAATTTATTCTCCAGTCTTCCTAGTCCCCAAGGTAACAGGAGACTGGCGGATGATTATAGATCTGAGATATCTCAATCAGTATGTAAAGCACAAACGCTTTCGTATGGAAACTATTCAATCTGTGGTCAACCTCATCTCGCCAGGGGATTACCTGGCTACTCTGGATCTAAAGGATGCTTACCTTTATATTCCTATTCATCCGGTATCCAGAAAGTATCTAAGGATCGCAGTTCAGGTAGTTCTAAAACACCTCCAGTTTGTAGCCCTCCCGTTTGGAATTTCTTCGGCCCCACACACATTTACCAAAGTGGTGGTAGCGGTAGTTGCCGCTCTAAGGCTTCAGGAGCTCAGCATTGTTCCCTACCTAGATGATTGGCTCCTCAGAGCTCCTTCTTCTGCGATCCTGTCCCAACATCTGCAACTAGCAGTATCCTTCCTTCACCAGTTAGGGTGGATAGTCAATTGGGCCAAATCCAATTTCCTCACAACGACCTCAGTGAGGTTCCTCGGCTTCATAGTCGACTCAATCTCCATGACACTTTACCTCTCTCCCGAGAGGAAATCTCGGGTTCAAGAATCGGCCCTTTTTCTCTCTGTACCCCGGAGAGTATCCATTCGCACTCTCATGCGGATGTTGGGACTTATGTCCGCTACCGTGGATGCGGTTCCTTGGGCTCTTTGGCATCTACGCCCTCTTCAATCAGAGGTGCTCGCCACATGGAATCTCAGGCCCTCGGGCATAAACAAGTGCCACTCCCTGTCTTATCGAGTCCGGTCCTCTCTCAGATGGTGGTCTCACCTCGAGGACGGCAAGTCAATGATCCAACCCTCTTGGATCATACTTACCACCGACGCGTCCCTTGTAGGTTGGGGAGCGCATCTCTTGGATCTGTCAGTGCGGGGATCTTGGTCTCCACAGGAGAGAGGGTTAACCTCCAATCTCCTCGAGATTCGAGCCATCAGATTAGCACTCCTCCACTTTGCTTCTCTTCTTCAAGGGAAAGCAGTAAAGATCCAATCCGACAGCATGACGGCTGTATTGTACATCAACAAGCAGGGAGGCACTCGATCACAAAGCCTCCTCAGAGAGGTGGGTCTGATCTTGGATTGGGCAGAGAGGAACCTAACCCATCTGTCGGCAGTTCACATTCGGGGATCTCTCAATGTGATCGCCGACCGCCTGAGCAGAGGACTTTCAACAGGAGAATGGTCTCTCCATCCAGAGATATTCAAACAAATAACACTCAGGTGGGGTATGCCGGAAATAGATCTTATGGCAACGAGGTTCAACACCAAAGTGGTGAGATTTTGCTCCCTGTACAGGGAAGACAACCCAGTAGCAATCGATGCTCTCTCAATCCCATGGAGGTTCAGGCTGGCCTACATCTTCCCTCCAATTTCCTTGATCCCAAGGGTATTGATGAAAATCAGGCAGGACCAAGCCTCTGTCATAGCCATAATTCCATTTTGGCCCAAGAGAGCTTGGTTTACCCAACTCTTGCAAATGAGTCGGGGACAATTCTGGTGGCTTCCCCCAGAGCAAGCACTAGTGTCGGGGGACACTCACAGCTGCTCAAATCTTCAAATCTTCAACCTGACAGCCTGGAGGTTGACCAGTCCCTTCCACATCTAGAAGGGCTTTCTAGTGCGGTCTTGAATACCCTCTCGCATTCCAGAGCGGAGTCCACTAACAGAGCCTATAAAAGAATTTGGACAACTTTTCAGTCTTGGTGCTCCAAGACAAAACTACCTGGACAGAATCCAGCTGTTGCCACAATCCTCAACTTTCTCCAGGAGGGATTAGACAAGAATCTATCTCCTTCCACACTCAGAGTTCAGGTATCAGCCATCTCTGCCTTTCTCAATAAACCATTGTCTCAAGACCCACTAGTCAAAAACATTCTTGAGGGGATCCTCAAGGTTAAAACCTACAATTATACAACCTGTCCCAGCATGGGACTTATCGGTGGTGCTCAAGGGGTTGGCATCTCCCCCCTTTGAGCCCTTGGAGGAGGTGGACATGAAATTTGTTACCATTAAAATAACTTTTTTACTGGCAATCACATCAGCCAAAAGGATTGGGGAACTTCAAGCGCTCTCGGCACTTGAACCATATACTAAATTTTTGCCAGATCGAGTGTTACTCAGATTTATGCCATCCTTTATACCTAAAGTTCCATCATTCCAAAATATTAATCAAGTTATATCCCTGCCAGTATTTTCTCCTCCTCCATCCTCCAATGAAGATAGTGCTCTTCATTGCCTAGATATCTCGAGATGCCTCCAGATCTATATAAGAAGATCTTTGGAGTTTAGGAAGGATGAAAATCTGCCAATTCTCTTTTCAGGACCCAAGTGAGGTCTTAAAGCTTCAAAGCCCTCCATCAGTAGATGGGTAAAGGATGCCATTCGTATTTCCATGGTATCCCAAGGTAAGGAGCCTCCTGAGTTTGTAAAAGCTCATTCCACCAGGTCTGTATCTACCTCCTTTGCGGAAAGGAGTCTTGTTCCCTTGGAACATATATGCAAAGCTGCTTCCTGGAGTTCACTCTCCACATTTATCACCCACTACAGACTTGACAGTAGATTGGCCGATTTCTCCTCATTTGGACGGACAGTATTATCTGCCGTCAGGCATGAGAGCCCTCCCTCATAGGGTTTCTGCTTGCCATTTCCCCATCTGTGCTACTGGTTAGGACGTAAGGGAATCGTTAATTTCTAATGATAATTTGTTTTCCCTTAGTCCTAACAGTAGCACAACTTTCCCTCCCTAGTTAAGTTATTTTTTTCTATTCTTTGCCTTTAGTTCTTCTTGTTACTACACAATGGGACAGAGGGTGATCCTCTTACTTATACAGGGTGTTGTGGGTGTGTTTTCACTGATTGTTTAATTAGGTTCAATAAAACTTCCATCTGTCCTAACCAGTTCGCGGGGGGTGGAATACACCATCTGTGCTACTGTTAGGACTAAGGGAAAACAAATTATCGTTAGAAATTAACGAGTTTATTGATTCACTTTTATTATTTTTTTTTTATTTTGCTAGGGAATTGAAAAAAAAAAGTGTTACTATTTTTGTTAATACTATATATATTTAATGGACTATACTATACAATAGCTAGTATTTGCCGTCCTGTGTAGGCCTTCCACAATAAAGTACAAGCTCACTGGATTGTATCCTCTCTGTATCTTATCTGTAACTATGTTTTTATGTAAAACGTAACTTACATGTGCAAAAAGCACACTAGAGACTTTCCATTCAATATACCTGTTAAAAAAACATCTCTTAAAGGGACAGTGACCAAATATTCATTCACCTGCTCTAAAGACTGTAACATTTTACTCTGTGCCTAAATGGCTGTATTATATTTAGATTGGCACAGAAAATTAAAGGGGTTATACAGGAAAAAAACTTTATATATATATATATATATATATATATATATATATATATATATATATATGTATATATCAACTGGCTTCAGAAAGTTAAACAGATTTGTAAATAACTTCTATTAAAATTTTTGCATCCTTTCAGTACTCATGAGCTTCTGAAGTTAAGGTTGTTTTTTTATGTCTAAGTGCTCTCTGATGACACGTGTCTCGGGAACCGCCCAGTTTAGAAGCAAATCCCAATAGTAAACCTCTTCTTAACTGGGAGGTTCCCGAGACACGTGTCATCAGAGAGCACTTAGACAGAAAAGAACAACCTTAACTTTAGAAGCTCATAAGTACTGAAATGATTAAGATTTTTTAATAGAAGTAATTTACAAATCTGTTTAACTTTCTGGAGCCAATTGATATATATATATAAAAAAAAGTTTTTTCCTGGATAACCCCTTTAAGTAAAGTGGTCAAGTTGTTTTAATCTAATCCCGTTATTCAGAGGTCTTAATCCTGCACCTTGCACTAGGGGGACAACGATTTCACAAAATACTTGTTTGGCTCACAGAGGACCACCAGATTAGCTTCACTACCCTATCAAGTGACGCTGCTTCCCTACAGGACTACTACTCCCAGCTAGCCTACACAATAACTCCCATCCTCCTCTTGAGTACCACAGTAGTGATGTCTATTAACAAACTTACAAAACTTTTATTGTGCGCAATTTATTTATGTAAACTAATAAAAAGTATGGTCAAGGATTATAAGAATTTAATCCCACTAATATCTAAATGACAGGAGATTATTTTCTATCATTTTATCCTTTCAACTGAAATGTTCCACTTTAAATATTATTATAGTATAAAGCAGTGTTTACTAAACAGTGCATCTCCAGCTGTTGCAAAACTACAGCACTCAGCATGCCCGGACAGCCAACGGCTGTCCGGGCATGCTGGGAGCTGTAGTTTTGCAACAGCTGGAGATGTACTGTTCCGGAAAGTGATATAAAGACATTGTATTATGTCCTTTTTGTTTAGATTCTAACGGATGGTTTATCGCTCATTAGTTGCCTTTATAATAATGTTCGAGCTTCCCGGACTATTCTGTCAGCAATAGGGAAAAAAAAAAGTTAGCTTCAATAAAATCATTATCACAAGCAGTTACCAGACCCAGGCTGAACGATTGTGTTACACTTCATATAAATACATCCGCCACCTCTGTCAAAGTGCTGCTTTAGGCAAAATACTCAACTTACTTGCCTCAAGGTCGCCATAACCCAGAATGTGCAGCATGTCATACTGCTAAATGCACTGGTAGACGATGCCCATAAAATCTGTCACTATTCTGAGAAGCCGCAATAAACAGCTCGGTAAATACACCCCAAACAACATTGTTTAATTGACTTTGTCTTGATTCTTTGTTTATCTGACACCAAGTTTCAAATCAGCATGTTTTTGCATCGAAAAAGATTTTATCTGTAAGCTGCTGTGGATACATGCTGCTATAAATTATTAAAAGATTTTAGATCAACAATATCTGGGATTCGGAGGCTTTTTGTTTCGGTTTATTTGATAGTTTTACGATTTTCTTCCCAGTATGGTATGGGGTAGAGCTGGTTTACTTTGTCAAGGAGAATCATTTGTATCTACATGGAAAGGACATTGTATACTGGGAGGAATTGAGACTTGGATTAACGTAACAATAAAGTAATATGGATTAAAGTAATAATATTTAATAGGATAATTATTGTAAATCACCATCTTAAAGGGGTACTCTAGTGGAAAACAATTATTATTATTATTATTTTTCAAATCAACTGGTGCCAGAAAGATAAACAGATTTGTAAATTACTTCTATTTAAAAATCTTAATCCTTCAAGTACTTATCAGCTACTGTATACTTCAGAGGAAGTTGTATTTCTTTCTGGAGTTCTTTGCAGTCTGACCACAGTGTTCTCTGCTGGCTGTAATGTCCGTTAATTTGTTTTAGTATTTTTCTGTTTCGGTGTGTATTCACACACTAGGATGTTCAGAGCAGTTTTCTATTCTCCCTGGAGAGGGAATAGTTAATGCTCTGAACGAATGAGAACTTAGGTGTGTCTATGGGGTACTACGGCCCTAATACATTTTATCCCATCGCAGGGATCCTGCCACTGGGGACCCCCACTATCTGTTATTCAGCACCCACCTTTGCGAGCTCTCCACAGCGCTGGAGGCTCCGAGTGTGCAGCGTGACGACCACGGGGCAGCAGTATCGTGGCAGGACCCCCGTGATCAGACATCTTATCCTCTATCCTTTGGATAGAGGATAAGATGTATTAGTGCCGGAGTACCCCTTATAGCCAGGCTTCTCCTGCATTCAGGGCTGGTGATTCTGTAATGACTGACTGGGGGACAGGGAGAGTGAGCCCTAAGGTCACCCTAAAAACACTCTCCCTGCATACTTGCCCATACACCCTAAGCGGTGAATTGACAACTTGGAGCCGGACCCTGCCTGCACTACAGTGTACTGGCGTAAAAACAAATAATATACATTGATCTGATTTTTGGTTGATCTGATCTTTGTTCTTTGCACTTGTATCTGTTTGTGAACAGTGTCCTATGTTCCTGATCAGTTTGCCTGTTTAGATTCTGCCCTGTTAGTATTTTTATCCTGTCTGGTTTATCTGGTTGTCTAGTAGTTTTCCGTTTCAGTTTCTGGCCTGTGAACGACTATGTATATTATTTGTTTTACGCCACTGTAGCGCAGGCAGGGACTGGCTACAAGTTGTCAACTCACCGCTTAGAGTGTATGGGCAAGTAGGCAGTCGTTCCCCAGTCGGTCATGATACTGGCACCTCTGTCCATATCAGGAACTGTCCAGAGTACAAGCAAATCCCCATAGCAAACCTCTCCTGTTTGGACAGTTCCTGATACGGATGAGGTGTCAGCAGAGAGCACTGTGGTCAGACAGAAAAGACAACTTATTCTGTCATATACAGCAGCTGATAAGTACTGGAAGGATTAAGATTTTTAAATCGAAGCAACTTACAAATCTGTTTAACTTTCTTGCACCAGTTGATTTGAAAAAAAAAAGTTTTCTATGGGAGTACTCCTTTAACATTGAAGCAGTCTTTATCCAAAAAGAGACAAAGTCTTTTGGGGTGAATCAAATCCAATAATATGTAAAATTTTCTTGCATTCTGTCTTGATAACAATATTAATTTCTGTAGCGGTTCATGCAATAGCTAATTGATAAATTAGCTGTTATAATCATGTTTTTTTTATATGTCCATTTTGGGTACGTTAAAGGGCTTTAGAAGTGTTATGCAGCATTGCCTTTGTCCCCTTTATAGCAGCTTTGATGATACTAAAAAGCATTTTTTTCTTTGGCAGTCACCAACAGTCAGATAGGCGTGGCTTACAATGCACCCTTTACATGCCCCGACATGCCGTGCCTATCTTCTCTATGTAAGAGTTCACTCCCGATGCCTACCTGCTTAGAGCACCTGCACAATGCTAGAGGCAGAGAGTAAGGGAGGCGCTCTGATCAGGGAGGCATCGGGAGTGATTGCTCTCTCAGTGAACTCACCGCAGTTTTACATAGAGAAGATAGGCACGGCTGAGAGTTAGGGAGGCACTCTGAGCAAGGAGGCATTGGAAGCAAGTGCTTGCAGGGGGAGGGATGAATGGCGCATGCGGTGAGGACCTGTGTGTTAATCACACAGCGGTCCCAGCTCTTACCTAGAGGAGATAGGCGTGGCAGCCCTGAGGCATTGTGAACCCCTGGCCAAGCCTATTTGATTGTTGGCAAATAATGAAAAAAAAGTATTTCAGGATAATCAATGCTGCTACAAAACCTTGTAGCATACTGATGTTAGGTTATAAGGCTCAATAGTCATGACTGTACCACTGGAAAAAAAAAAAAAATCAATTGGTGCCAGAAAGTTAAACAGATTTTTAAATTACTTCTATTTAAAAATCTTAATCCTTCCAGTACTTATCAGCTGCTGTATACCTTTCTGTCTGACCACAGTGCTCTCTGCTGACACCTCTGTCCATTTTGGGAACTGTCCAGAGTAGGAGCAAATCCTTATAGCAAACCTATTGTTACGCTGAGCGCTCCGGGCACCCTGCTTGCCTCTGTGCGCTCACAGCGTGTGTCCCCAGGCAGCGCTCCGGTCACCCGGTCTCGGCATGCGCGTCCCCGCTCTATAGGGCGCGTGCGTGCCGGGACTCTTAAATTTAAAGGGCCAGTGCACCAGTGATTGGTGCCTGGTCCAAAGTGGTTAATCTAGGGTTAAAGGTTCTGCTTTGACTTAATTAGGCCTGCATCTGTGCACTGCCTATAAGTACCATCTCCTCCCACAGCTTCCTGCCTGATCTTTGTTGCCTTAGTGCCCTAGAGAAAGCGTTTGTGTGTATTCTCTGCCTGTTGCTGAACCTGTTGCTATTGACTACCGCCTGAGAACCGTTGCCGCCTGCCCTGACATTTTGCTATGTCTGACCTCGCCGCTGCCTGATCCTCTTGTACCTTGTCTCATCTCAGCAGCTAGAGAGGTTGAGTCGCTACTGGGTGGAACGACCTGGGGGTTACCTGCCGCAGCAAGTCCATCCCGCTTTGCGGCGGGCTCTGGTGAAAACCAGTAACTCCTTAGACTCTGTTCCCCTGGTACAGCCCACATCATCTCCTCTCTGGCACAGCGGATCCACCTCCAGCTCCTGCTAGCTCCTGCCAGTCCGGATCCCTACAGTAAGATCCGGCCATGGATCCTGCTGAGGTGCCTCTACCTAGCCTCTCGGATCTCACGTCCATTGTGGCCCAGCAATCGCAGCAGATTACCCAGCAAGGTCAACAGCTGGCTCAGTTGACCACCATGTTTCAGCAACTCCTGCCAGCTCAGCAGCAACCGTCACCTCCGCCTGCACCTGCTTCACCACCACTGCCAGCTGCCTTCTCCAGCTCCAGAATCCGCTTGTCCATGCCAGCCAAGTATGACGGTGATCCCAAGCTGTGCCGTGGATTTTTGTCGCAATTCTCCCTCCATCTTGAGATGTTGGACGACCAGTTTTCCTCTGAGCGTGCCAAGGTGGCGTTTGTAGTCAGCCTGCTTTCTGGGAAGGCCCTGGCCTGGCTACACCGCTTTGGGACCGCAACGAACATGCCACTGCAAGTGGGAATTCCGGAGTGTCTTTGAGGAGCCAGCCCGGGTTTCTTCTGCAGAGACTGCATTACTGAACTTGACCCAGGGGAGTTCTTCAGTGGGCGATTACGCCATCCGTTTCCGTACCCTTGCTTCTGAACTCTCCTGGAATAATGAGGTGCTCTGTGCCACGTTCAAGAAAGGCTTATCCAGCGATATAGAGGATGTCTTAGCCGCACGAGAAATGCCTACCTCCCTGTGTGACCTCATCCACTTTGCCACCAGGATTGATTTGCGTTTCGCTGAGAGACGAGAGGAACTTCTTCAGGAAAAGGGAAGTGTTCGCCCCAGACGCCATCCTCGTTCGGCTCCTGTCCTCCTGCATCCACCGCAACCCTCTATTGAGCTTCCCGCTGAGGAGGCCATGCATGGATCGGTCTCGCCTGACCACTCAAGAGAGGAACCGCCGCAGAAACGAGAACCTCTGTTTGTACTGTGCTAGTACAGAGCACTTCCTAAAAGACTGTTCTCTCCGTCCACCACGCCAGGGAAACGCACGCACCCTAGTTAACGTTGGAGAGGCGTTGAGAGGTGTGAATACCACCTCTCCACGGCTTACTGTATCCGTGCGGATTTCAGGATCTTCCAAGACATCCTTTGCTGCCACCGCCTTTCTGGATTACGGCTCCGCCGGTAGCTTCATAGACGCCTTGCTGGTCAGCAAGTTCAACATCCCTGTGGTTCGTCTGCAAAAGTCCTTCTTTATCTCTATTGTCAATGGAGAGAGACTTGACGGCACTGTGCAGTTTCATACTGAGCCCCTCCAGATGGATATTGGAGTCCTGCATTCAGAGAAATTGGAGTTCTATGTGTTACCTCACTGCACCTCTGAACTTCTTTTAGGACAGCCTTGGCTCCAGCACCATTGTCCCATTCTGGATTGGTCCTCCGAAGAGGTCCGTAGTTGAGGTTCTTTTTGTTTCGGCAGATGTTTCAAGCCAGTTCAAGCCAAGTTTGCACCTGTTGTCTCTCCTCCTCCAGGCCTGCCTGAACCATATATGGACTTTGCAGATGTTTTCTGTAAGAAACAAGCAGAGGTGTTGCCTCCACATAGGCCATATGACTGCCCCATTGACTTGCAGCCTGGTACCACTCCGCCTAGGGGAAGGATCTACCCTCTTTCTCCTCCAGAGACTCTCGCCATGTCTGAACACATTCAGGAGAATTTACAGAGAGGGTTTACCAGGAAATCCTCCTCTCCAGCCGGAGCTGGATTCTTTTTTGTTACCAAGAAAGACGGCACTCTTCGGCCGTGCATTGATTATCGGGGACTTAACAGCATAATCATGAAGAATCGTTACCTTCTTCCCCTGATTGCTAAATTCTTTGACCGTCTACAAGGCACCAAGTTCTTCACTAAGTTGGATCTTAGAGGGGCCTACAATCTTATTCAGATTCGAGAGGGTGACGAATTGAAGACCGCTTTTAATACCCGAGATGGTGATTTTGAGTATCTGGTCATGCCCTTCGGACTCTGCAATGCACCTGCCGTCTTCCAAGACTTTGTTAATGACATTTTAAGAGACCTGCTCTACACCTGTGTGGTAGTTTACTTGGACGACATCCTCATATTTTCCTCTAATCTGGATCAACACCGTGCGCATGTCCGTCTTGTACTTTCCCGTGTTAGGAAAAATCGTCTGTATGCTAAATTTGAAAAGTGCCAGTTTGATCGTACCAGCCTTCCCTTCCTGGGGTACATCATTTCTTCCAAGGGTCTTCAAATGGATCCTGAAAAGCTTTCTGCAGTCCTGGAATGGCCTCGTCCCTCTGGCCTACGGGCCATACAGCGATTTCTAGGTTTCCCTAACTACTACAGACAATTCATCCCTCATTACTCTACCCTTGTGGCACCTATCGTGGCCTTGACCAAAAAGGGGGCTAATCCCAAGTCGTGGCCTCCACAGGCCGAGCAGGCCTTCTGCGCTCTCAAGTCTGCCTTTGCCTCTGCTCCAGTCCTATCCAGACCCGATCCCTCAAAACCTTTCTACTTGGAGGTAGACGCCTCCTCCGTGGGAGCAGAAGCCGTGCTCACACAGAAAATTTCTAAAGGTAAAGCAGTTTCCTGCGTTTTTTTCTCCAAGGCCCTCTCCCCCGGAGAGAGGAATTACTCCATTGGAGACAGGGAACTTTTGGCCATCAAGCTGGCTCTGGAGGAGTGGAGGCACCTACTGGAAGGTGCTCCTCACCCCATTAATATCTACAAAGATCACAAGAACCTCTCCTATCTTCAATCCGCTCAGAGACTCAACCCCCGCCAAGCTCGCTGGTCTTTGTTTTTTGCCCGGTTTAACTACCAGATTCACTTCAGGCCTGCAAGTAAGAACGTCCGTGCCGACACCCTTTCCCGTTCCTCTGATGTCACGGGGGTCGAGGTCACACCACAACACATCCTCCCGCCTGAGCGTTTGGTCACCGTGGCTCCTGTGGATCTACGCTGCCTTCGCCCCTTCGTCGCCTGAAAGTACTAAAGTGGGGACATTCTTCCTTGCTGGCCGGACATCCCGGTATCCGGAAGACCCTTCTTCTCATCTCCAGACAGTATTGGTGGCCGTCCATGGAGAGGGACGTAACTGAGTTTGTCCAAGCTTGTGCAGTCTGCGCCCGGGACAAGACTCCTCGCCTGAAACCAGACGGTTTGCTCCACCCTCTCCCAGTTCCTGAGACTCCATGGTCTCATATCGCCATGGACTTTGTCACCGATCTGCCACCCTCTCGTGGCAAGACTGTTGTTTGGGTGGTGGTGGACCGTTTCTCCAAAATGGCACACTTCGTTCCCTTGTCCTCTCTCCCTTCTGAGCCTCAGCTGGCGAGACAGTTCCTTAGCCACATCTTTCGCCTCCACGGAGGCGCCTTGAGGAGTGAATTGTTTGTTGTAAATGTCTAAGGCTTTAACATCAGATACTCTTTTAAAATATATTATGCATAAAAGCATTGTAAGTATGTAAGATAGAAGTTTTAAGGGTAAAAGGTCATTATCTCCAAAATAATTACTTAATTCTAAGACTATGGAAACATCCCATGTAGATTGATATTTAAGTAATGGGGGATGTCTATATTTAATGCCCTTCATAAGTTTACAAACTAAAGAATGTTTACCTACCTAAATGGAATGTATTGGGGCATGATAAAATGAGATGGCTGAACAGTAAATGTTAATAGTAGGGTAAGCCTTACCTTCATCATAGGAATGGGAAAGGAAATTAATGATTTGATTTATAGATGCATGTATGGGATCCAGATCCCGTTGCATGCACCAATTAGACCATATTTTCCAGACTGATCCATAAGCTGATCTGGTACCTGGGGCCCATGCATCTGAAAGGATGTTTTGAGCTGATTGCGATAGTTCGCTATTAGGTCCTGTGACTTGATATGAACCAAGCTAATAGGGTTATCTGATTAAACAATATCAAAGGATGAGAATTTCCCGATGGATCTGTCAGAATGAAATGGTGAGTTGGGATTATGCAAGGGGAATCTATGGAAATTCCTAGAGCTTGAAGGAACCACAGTTGAGTCGGCCATAATAGAGTTATAAGAACTATTGTTGATTTGTATAACTTGGTCAATAAAAGAGTCCTCAAAATTAGAACCAATGGAGCAAATGCATAAAGCGTCCCCTTGGGCCAAATTTGATGTAATGCATCTGTGCTCAGAGATTCTGGATCTGGGCGTACACTGAAAAAATTTAGGGATTTGGCGGTTTAGTCTGGATGCAAATACATCCAGCTGAAGGGGACCCCAAAGGCAATCTAGTTGATTGAATATTATGGAATCCAATTTCAAATCGCTGTAATCTGTGAGGTAACGAGAGTTCCAATATGCTGTGTAGTTGGATAACTCAGGAAGATATTCTGCCTTTAAAGTGATGTCTTGGTTGAGGCAAAAATTACAGAATTCTTTTGCTATGTTGGAAAGAGTCTTTGATTTGTTACCTCCTAATCAATTGATGTTTTGTACTGCAGGGATATTGTCCATCCGCATTAGAAGACAGCAATGAGATCTGTGTTTGGCAAACTCTTCAGGGCGTATGAAGCCGCCAAAAGTTCCAGACAATTGATATGAAGGTGTGACTCTTGTTTGGACCATTTCCCTCCGGTGGAAAGGGAACCGCATCGAGCACCCCAACCAAGGAGACTGGCATCTTACTCTATTATGAGATCTGGAATAGGATTGAAATTAACTTTCCCGTCCCAGGATTGTATATGTTGGAGCCGCCATAGAAGTTCTTCCTTGGTGTCTGGGAAAAGAATTATCTTGTCTGAATATGTTAGACCTTCTCTTAGATGTTGAGCTTTGAGGCGTTGAAGTGCTCTGTAATGGAGGGGTGCTGGAAATATAGCTTGACTGGATGTGGAAAGTAAACCTACTATCCTAGATATCGTGCGAAGGGATACTAATTGTTTGTTCAGTACTGAACATATTTCCCTTCAGATTGTCCTCAACTTCCTCAAGGGAAGACTCAAAATGGCAGATTGGGTATTGATTAAAAACCCCAAAAATTCAACTTCTTGTGAAGGGATCAGGACTGATTTTTTGTAATTGATAAAAAATCCCAGGTTTGATAGAAGAGTTATGGTCCAATGTATATGTAGATGAATTAACACTACTGAGTCAGCCATAATGAGGATATCGTCCAGATAGATTAACTCCTCGAGCTCTCTAAATGGCTACTACTGGTTTCAATAGTTTTGTAAAGCACCATGGTGCTGAAGGGAGACCGAAAGGTAGGCATGTAAATTGCTACTTCTGATTTTCCCATACAAACTGGAGGTATGGTTGTGATAATAGGTGCATGGGCACCATGAGATAGGCATCGTTTAGGTATATTTTTGTCAACCAATCATTTGGTAACAATAAGTCTCTCAATAGATGGATACCCTCCATTTTGAAATGTTGGTACACAATGAAATTGTTGAGGAATCTCAGATTTATCAGTAGCCTGTGGGCTCCATTTTTCTTTTTTACCAAAAATAAATTGCTTAGAAAGCCTGGGGTATTGAGAGGGATTGGTATGATTGCGCCTTTGGAACATAGTTCCTTGATCTCTAGGCATATAAGATTCTGATCTTGTTTTGAAAAAGATATCGGCTGAGGGATTTGAATTTGATAAGGAGAGGAAATAAATTCTATTTGATATCCCTGAATTGTATTTAGAATCCATGGCCCAGATTTATCAAGCTGTGTGAGAGAAAAAATAGAGAGATTTTCCCACATGAACCAATCACAGCTCAGCTTTCACTTTACCTCAACTAGTTACCTGAGCTGTGATTGGTTGCTGGGGGAAAATCACTCTAGATTTTCTCTCACACAGTTTGATAAATCTGGGCCCATGTGTCCACCGTGATCATAGACCAGACATGGACAAAATGTTGAATTCTCCCTACTAGGGGAATGTGAGAAAAATACGGAAGAAGTCTTACCTGCAGAGGATCTCGTTCTCGGATATCCTCTATGGCCTCTAGCCCTCCAGGGCCTTCCTCTAGAAGGGAAGAATGGTGTGAGTTGGTAAGTGGTTGGAGGTGGTTGGAGGCCTCTATAAGATTGTTTATCTTGTGATTGACGGCTGGGGAACCGGCCTCTTTGTCTCCCAGCCCTGACAAAAACACACCCTTGGAAAACTCTCTTAAGAGAGGATTGGGCTTTGTTGAGTGAAGAGAAAAGGCTGACATATTTGTTAATTTCTTTAATATAGGATTCGCCAAATAAAAAAATTATCTGCTGAGGGAATGAATGAGGCTAAATGAATTAATTGGGGATCCAATTTCATTAGATTCAATCTCTTTCTCTCCATGCATAAAGAAGAGTTGACATTGCCAAATATACAAAGGGCTCTTGGGGCCCATCCTCGAAGGGTAGGAAGGTCAATGGGGTCTCCAGAAATGGTTGCCTCCTCAGTGAGGTCTAGAATAAGAGTGAGGGGACCTAATAGGTCTAAGAATTTATCTTGGACTGATATAAATGAACGGTCCTCTCCTTTCTTTGGGTTTTTACCTGCCTTGACTAAGAATTTAACTAAGGTTGGATCTACATCAGGAGTTTTTGTCAAGTTAAAGGGGAGAGTGGGCCTCTGGCATTCTGCCTTTAACTTGCTCCTGGCCGCTCTGTCAAGGTTTTTTTTTAAATCCATTTACAAAAAATGTTGACACTTGTTGGTCAGTGACCAATTCTCCCCACCGTGGGTGTTTTATATGTCCCAGGTCAAAGTCTGGGTTGCCAGCACCATCAAGAAAAATAGGTTCAGAGGAACAGGTCATCTTCTCTCTCAGACATGTCTTCATATTCTGAGTCATCAGGGTTAGAAAAGATACTTTGGAGTGAGGAGTGATCAGAGGATATATTGTGAGAGGTTGGTCTTATCTTAGAAGAGACCTTAAGTGCCCCTTTTTTATGTGCTTCCTCTAGGGCCGAGGGCTTGGGAGTTAGATTAGATACTCCCAGAAATGAGCTTTTCTGAGAAGCTTTAGTTTCAACCTGATTCTCTGGATGTGTAGATTTTTTTCTTTGATTTTGTCACGGAAGGATTGGAATTTAAGTGGCACCTTTTCTGATGCACCTCACCTCTTTTTAGACCTGTCATCATGTGGGAGGTCGAGTCTTCAGCAGACCAGAATATATCAGAAGGGGTTGAAGGACCCTTCATAGGAGAGTCATGTGGATTATTGTCCACTCAGGAAGCAACACTGATTGATAATCAATTTCACATGCTGTTGTGCAAATGGAACAGACAAAAGGTGGAAATTATAGGCAATTAGCAAGACACCCACAATAAATGAGTGGTTCTGCAGGTGGTGACCACAGACTATTTCTCCGTTCCTATGCATACTGGCTGATGTTTTGGTCACTTTTGTATGCTGGAGGTGATTTTACTCTAGTGGTAGCATGAGACTGAGTCTAAAACCTCAGGTAGTGTAGTATGGCACATCAATGCGAGCTGTGGCTAGAAGGTTTGCTGTGTCTGTCAGCGTAGTGTCCAGAGCATGAAGGCACTATTAGGAGACATGCCAGTACACCAGGAGACGTGGAGGAGGCCATAGAAGGGCAACAACCAAGCAGCAGGACCGCTACCTCTGCCTTTGAGCAAGCAAACGGTAAGAAACAGACTCCATGAGGGTGGTATGAGGGCCCGACGTCCACAGGTGGGGGTTGTGCTTACAGCCTAACACCGTGCAGGACTTTTGGCATTTACCAGAGAACACAATGATGTGTGGAGAACATTCTGCTACCTACAATATCCTCCAGCATGACCAGTTTGGCGGTGGGTGAGTAATGGTGTGGGGTGGCATTTTTTTGGGGGGCCACACAGCCCTCCATGTGTTTCCCAGAGGTAGCCTGACTGCCATTAGGTACCAAGATGAGATCCTCAGACACCTTGTGAGACCATATACTGGTATGGTTGGCCCTGGGTTCCTCCTAATGCAAGACAATGCTAGACCTCATGTGGCTGGAGTGTGTCAGGAGTTCCTGCAAGAGGAAGGCATTGATGCTATGGACTGGCCCACCTGTTCCCCAGACCTGAATCCGATGGAGCACATCTAGGACATCATGTCTCGCTACATCCACCAACAGGTAAGGCGAAGTAAAAGAAAATAGTTTGGGTTAGAAGGTAATTTTGACTGTCACTATTTGTCTGAAAGGGTTAGAGGAAGGGCATTCCATTTAGAAAGTAAAGTGTAAAGATTCCAGCACCAGGGTAGAAAATTCTGGGAATATTCAAGATTTGGGAATCAAACAAGTGCTTAAATATTTAAGACCAAATGTTTATTTTTATAGAAGTGATGATAGTGTCATAAGTATTTACAAAAGTGATGAGATGTTAAATACAAATGTATTAACATTAGTTGTAATTAGGTTGTATGTCAACAGCAAACAAGGACAACTTAAACTCTCTGTCTGACCCTGATTTCCAGAATATCTATATATTTTAGCTATGTTATTGCATATATTTTCAGATGAAATTCATGCAAGTCTGTATTTACCGTGTGTCCATGTACTGTAACAGCTGCTGTAGGGTCAATGAATGTCACTGTAATGTCCCTTTATTTGTTTTTGTATTTTTCTGTTTAGGTGTGTATTCACACACTAGAATGTACAGAGCAGTTTTCTATTCTCCCTGGATAGGGAATGGTTAATGCTCTGAACGAATGAGAACTCAGGTGTGTCTTTTTTAACCCCTTAAGGACGCAGGACGTACTCAAACGGCCCCTTTTCTGAGTCCTTAAGGACTCAGGACGTTTGAGTACGTCCTGTCAAATCCCAGCCCCCCGCCGCTAGCCAGAGGGGAGCCGGTGCCTGATGCCTGCTGAAATCGTTCAGCAGGCATCGCGGCATATCGCCCAGGGGGGTCATGATGACCCCCCATGTCGGCGATGGCAGCAGATCGCTGGACAATTCAGCCCAGCAATCTGCGGCGGATTCCGGGTCAATCGGGTCTCCAGTGAATTACAGGCTCTCTCTGACGGCCTCGAACAGCCATAGCCAGCAGGGGTGAGGTGGCACTGGTGCCACCTCACGATCGCCCTGATTCGTCGGCCGGCTTACCAGCCGACCAATCAGCGCACCTCCTGCGGGTGTCACTCCTGCAACCCGCTCCGCCCCTCTTGCGGAGGACGTGATCGGGTGCGGAAAGAGGACCCCAGCAGCTGGGGACCCCGATCCCCGGTGTCAATGTTGGGATCGGGGCCCCAGGAGCGGTGGCGGCTGCGGCGAGGGACTGACCTGCAGCGGCGGCGTGGATCAGCAGTTGGAGATGAGTGACAGCCTCCTGCTGTTGCTTAGCAACAGCTCCCAGCATGCAGAAAGGGCATGCTGGGAGCTGTAGTTATGCAACAGCAGGAGGCAAACCACCACAACTCCCGGCATTCCCTTATGGGCATGCTGGGACTTATAGTTTTGCAACAGCTGGAGGCACATTTTTTCTATGGAAAAGTGTACCTTCAGCTGTTGTATAACTACAACTCCCAGCTTGCTCAAACAGCTAAAGGGCATGCTGGGAGTTGTAGTGGTGCATCAGCTGGCTGCATAACTACAACTCCCAGCATGCCCGTTGGCTGTTGGTGACTGCTGAGAGTTGTAGTTTTGCAACAGCTGAAGGCACACTGGTTGTGAAACTCAGAGTTTTTTTTACCTAACTCAGTGTTTCACGACCTCCAGCTGTTGCAAACTACAACTCCCAGCATGCACCGTATATGCTGGGAGTTGTAGTTTTGCAACAGCTGGAGGCACACTGGTTGTGAAACACTGAGTTAGGTCACAAACTCAGTGATACATAACCAGTGTGCCTACAGCTGTTGCAAAACTAAAACTCTCAGCATGTACAGTCTGTCAGCGCATGCTGGGAGTTGTAGTTTTGTAACAGCTGGATTCCCCCCCCCCTCCCAATGTGAACGTACAGGGTACACTCACATGAGCGGAGGTTTACAGTAAGTATCCGGCTGCAAGTTTGAGCTGCGGCAAATTTTCTGCCGCAGCTCAAACTGCCAGCGAGAAACTACTGTGAACCCCCGCCAGTGCGACTGTACCCTAAAAACACTACACTACACTAACACAAAATAAAATAAAAAGTAAAAAACACTACATATACACATACCCCTACACAGCCCCCCTCCCCTCCCCAATAAAAATGAAAAACGTCTGGTACGCCACTGTTTCCAAAACGGAGCCTCCAGCTGTTGCAGAACAACTACTCCCAGTATTACCAGACAGCCACTGACTGTCCAGGCATGCTGGGAGTTTTACAACAGCTGGAGGCACCCTGTTTTATGAATCACTGGCGTAGAATACCCCTATGTCCACTCCTATGCAATCCCTAATTCAGGCCTCAAATGCGCATGGCGCTTTCACTTTGGAGCCCTGTCGTATTTCAAGGCAACAGTTTAGGGTCACATATGGGGTATCGCCGTACTCGGGAGAAATTGTGTTACAAATTTTGGGGGGTATTTTCTGCTCTTACCCTTTTTAAAAATGTAAAATTTTCTGGAAAACAAGCATTTTAGGTAAAAAAAAAATGTTTTTACATATGCAAAAGTTGTTAAACACCTGTGGGGTATAAAGGTTTACTTAACCCCTTGTTACGTTCACCGAGGGGTCTAGTTTCCAAAATAGTATGCCATGTGTTTTGCTGTCCTGGCACCATAGGGGCTTCCTAAATGCGACATGCCCCCCGAGCAAAATTTGGTCTCAAAAGGCCAAATATGACTCCTTCTCTTCTGAGCATTGTAGTTCGCCAGTACTGCACTTCAGGTCAACTTATGGGGTAGCTCCATACTCAGAAGAGATGGGGGTTACAAAGTTTGGGGGCTATTGTCTTCTATTAACCCTTGCAAAAATGTGAAATTTGGGGGGAAACACATTTTTGTGAAATTTTTTTATTTATTTTTTGACATATGCAAAAGTCGTGAAACACCTGTGGGGTATTAAGGCTCACTTTATTCCTTGTTACGTTCCTCAAGGGGTCTAGTTTCCAAAATGGTATGCCATTTGTTTTTTTTTGTTTTTTTTGCTGTTCTGGCACCATAAGGGCTTCCTAAATGCAACATGCCCCCCAAAAACCGTTTCAGAAAAACGTACTCTCCAAAATCCCCTTGTCGCGCTTTCGCTTCTGAGCCCTCTACTGTGCCTGCCGAACACTTTACATAGACATATGAGGTATGTCCTTACTCGAGAGAAATTGGGCTACAAAAATAAGTATACATTTTCTCCTTTTACCCCTTGTAAAAATTTAAAAAATTGGGTCTACAAGAACATGCGAGTGTAAAAAATGAAGATTGTGAATTTTCTCCTTCACTTTGCTTCTATTCCTGTGAAACACCTAAAGGGTTAAAACGCTGACTGAATGTCATTTTGAATACTTTGGGGGGTGTAGTTTTTATAATGGGGTCATTTATGGGTATTTCTAAGATGAAGACCCTTCAAATCCACTTCAAACCTGAACTGGTCCCTGAAAAATAGTGAGCTTGAAAATTTTGTGAAAAATTGGAAAATTGCTGCTGAACTTTGAAGCCCTCTGATGTCTTCCAAAAGTAAAAACACGTAAATTTTATGATGCAAACATAAAGGGGACATATTGTATATGTGAATTTAAAAAAAATATTTGGAATATCAATTTTCCTTACAAGCAGAGAGCTTCAAAGTTAGAAAAATGCAAAATTTTCAAATTTTTCTTCAAATTTTGGTATTTTTCACCAAGAAAGGATGCAAGTTACCACAAAATGTTACCACTATGTTAAAGTAGAATATGTCACGAAAAAACAATCTCAGAATCAGATTGATAACTAAAAGCATTCCAGAGTTATTAATGTTTAAAGTGACAGTGGTCAGAATTGCAAAAATCGGCCGAGTCCTTAATGTGAAAAAGGTCTAAGTCCTTAAAAGTTTAAGGGGTTAAGCCAGACTTATCCTGCATTCAGTGCGGGTTTTGAGTGCAATACTATGATGTCTGTTAGTGCAATACTCTTTGTCTGTTTGTGCTATAATACTACTATGTCTGCTTGAGCATTTACCTTGTACCTATCTTGTTATTTCATCTGAGTTTTTATTTCATGTTTGAGCCATGGTTAATTAGTCTTGTCTTAGTCTGTGTTACATTAGTCGGTTATTAGGATTGTATTTCCGTTCTGCTAGTCACTGTCCACACTGAGTTTTCTTGTATCCGTTTTCTGAGTTTTTGTAAAAAGGCATCCCTGTGACCATTTAATGGGACTCTGGGGAATTGAGATTTGGTACAAGATATATCTGTGCTCCCTGCCGGATTCTGGGAGAATGAGTTCTAACATCAAAATATTTCCGTGTTTTCTGGAGGTTTTCTGGGGGATTGAGTTTTCATTCCTGTTTGCTCCTGGAGTCTATGCTGACTCATCTGTTTCCCAGTCTTGTGCTCTGGACCTAATCTGTTTGTTAGTTATCTGTGTTCAGTGTGAACAGTGTTTTATATTTACATCCTGTTTGGTTGATCTGAACTTTCTCCTTTGCACTTGTATCTGTTTGTGATCTGTGTCCTATGTTCCTGATCAGTTTGCCTGTTTATATTCTGCCCTATTAGTATTTGTATCCTGTCTGGTATATGTGGTTGTCTAGCAGTTTTCTGTTTCTGTTTTTGGCTTGTGACCGACTATGTATATTATTTGTTTTTACGCCACTGCACTTTAGCACAGGCAGGGACCGGCTCCAATTGATCAATCCATCGCTTAGGATGGATGGACAAGTAGGCAGGGAGAGTGTTTTTAGGGTCAGTTTAGGGCTCACTCTACCTGTCTCCCCCAGTCGGTCATGACAGCTACCCTTTCTGTATTTGTTAGAAATATCGCAGTATGTTCAGAGCCTTTGTAAATCCCAGTGATCTTTCTGCTAAAATCAATAATTTGTCCTTGCATACACTTGACATGGAAGATTCCTTCTCGCTTTCTCTCACATTTCAGTTTGGTTTTCCATCAATTCCTCTTATATATCACAAAGTAAGGTATAAGGTAAACAAAAGCAGGTCCCTACCCTTTTGAACCCTCTCTTTATAAGTATATGTACTATATAATGAGATTGGATACAGCAGATTCACCTGCAGCGCATGGTAACATTGTTTCAATAATGAAGTGATGTGTTACATAATGTGAAGCATAACATAGTCACCTTATATAAGTCACGTTGTGCTGTTCTAGCCTCATCATCATAATGAAAGGCGATCAGAGAGAAAACCACTGCAGCATTTTTTTTCAGTACAATAGTAAGTGTCAAAAAATGAAAAATACTGAAATGCTGTAGACACAATGCACTGGGATGACACTGGTTTTCTGTTAATTTAGTGCTTTTTTAAATTTCATTAATGAAAAAAAAAAACTAGAATTCTTCCTAAAGTACACACAAAAATCAATACATCAGTGGGGTTTATGATATTATCCCAAATAGAAATATAAACACACTCTTTGGGGAGGAGAAGAAAAAAATAAGCAATGTTATATAGCTGTCTGATATTCTAGAATGGCTGGTGTATGCTGAGCTGCCTAAATCGCCTGCAGATAACACATACGCAAAACAAAATAGACTACTAAAAGAAGCAATGTGCACCTAGAAGAAGACAAAAAGGTAATAACTTTATACGGCCTTATCTATGTGCAGGATTATTATTATTATTATTATTTATATGTAAATGAATGTGCTCACCTAGAGAAGAAGATCCTCACAAATTATTATTAAATGTTATCAATAACTAGCTGAGTACCTGCTGTATCCCAGTTTTTCCTACCTACTCCTTGTGGGGGAGGAAAATCAACATAGGAGGAAGTACTTGTACTCATATCACATCCTCGTATTGCAACCTCATATCCCAACCTCATATCCCCTCCTCTTATCCCCTTCTCATATCTCATCCCCATATGCCGACCTCATATTCCAACCTCATATCCTCTCCTCATATCCCAAAGTCATATCCCAAACTTATATGCCATCTTCATATCCTGTCCTCATATTCCGACCTCATATCCTGAACTTATAGCCCGTCCTCATCTCCCGCCCTCATATCCTGTCCTCATATCTCATCCTCATATACTGTCCTCAGGTGGGACTGAGTTGTGATGAAGAGATTGTAGGCCGAAAATAGAAGGAGGCGTGGTTTTGTGGAAGTAGGCATGACTTGCAAGCCAGATCGATGCACATAAAGGGTAGAAAATAAATGAGGTGTGGCTTAAATGGTGGGTGTGGCATTTTGAGATGGTGTGTGGCATGCGGGATGGGTGTGGCTGGACTGACGCACTCACCAGGAGATGCAGAGCTTGGAGTAAGGTACTGGAAGTCATATATGTAGTGGGGCAAAAAAATATTTAGTCAGCCACCAATTGTGCATGTTCTACCACTTAAAAAGATGAGAGAGGCCTGTTTTTTCCTCATAGGTATACCTCAACTATGAGGGACATAACCATTGTCTCATTTTTAAAATAATTTATTTGAAAATTATGGTGGAAAATAAGCATTTGGTCATCCACAAACAAGCAAGATTTCTGGCTCTCACAGATCTGTAACTTCTTCTTTAAGAAATCTTCTGTCCTCCACTCATTAGTTTTATTAATTGTACCTGTCTGAACTTGTTATCAGTATAAAAGACTCCACTATGGCCAAGACTAAAGAGCTGTCGAAGGGCACCAGAAACAAAATTGTAGACCTGCACCAGGCTGGGAAGACTGAATCTGAAATAGGCAAGCCACTTGGTGTGAATAAATCAACTGTGGGAGCAAATATTAGAAAATGGAAGACATACAAGGCCACTAATAATCTCCCTAGATCTTGGGCTCCATGCAAGATCTCACCCCGTGGTGTCAAAATTATCACGAGAGCGGTGAGCAACAATCCAAGAACCACACAGGGGGACCTAGTGAAAGATCTGCAGAGAGCTGGGACCAAAGTGACAAAAGCTACCATCAGTAACAAACTAGGCCGCCAGTGACTCAAATCATGCAGTGCCAGACGGGTCCGCCAGCTTAAGCCAGTACATGTCCGGGCCAGTCTGAAGTTTGCTAGAGAGCATTTGGATGTTTCAGAAGAGGATTGGGAGAATGTCATATGGTTAGATGAAACCAAAGTAGAACTTTTTGGTAAAAACTCAACTCGTCGTGCTTGGAGGAGAAAGAATGCTGAATTGCATTCAAAGAACACCATACCTACTGTGAAGCATGGAGGTGGAAACATCATGCTTTTGGGGCTGTTTTTCTGCAAAGGGATTAATGGGGTCATGTATCTTGAGATTTTGAGAGAAAACCTCCTTCCATCAGCAAGGGCATTGAAGATGAAACATGGCTGTGTCTTTCAGCATGACAATGATCCCAAACACACCACCCGGGCAACAAAGGAGTGCTTTCATAGGAAGCATTTCAAGGTCCTGGAGTTGCCTAGCCAGTCTCCAGATCTCAACCCCATGGAAAACCTTTGGAGGGAGTTGAAAGTCCCTGTTGCCCAGCAACAGCCCCAAAACATCACTGCTCTAGAGGAGATCTGCATGGAAGAATGGGCCAAAATACCAGCAACAGTGTGTGAAAACCTTGTGAAGACTTACATAAAACATTTGACCTCTGTCATTGCCAACAAAGGGTATATAATAAAGTATTGAGATGAACTTCTGTTATTGACCAAATACTTATTTTCCACCATAATTAGCAAATACATTCTTAAAAAATGAGACAATGTGATTTTATGGATTTTTTTTCTCATTATGTCTCTCATAGTTGAGGTATACATATGATGAAAATTACAGGCCTATCTCATCTTTTTAAGTGGGAGAACTTGCACAATTAGTGGCTGACTAAATATTTTATGCCCCATTGTACTTGCATGGGACATTTTACACCTTAGGACCCGGCCATTTTTTGCACATCTGACCACTGTCACTTTAAACATTAATAACTCTGGAATGCTTTTAGTTATCATTCTGATTCCGAGATTGTTTTTTCGTGACATATTCTACTTTAACTTAGTGGTAACATTTTTTGGTAACTTGCATCCTTTCTTGGTGAAAAATCCTAAAATTTGATGAAAAATTTGAAAATTTTGCATTTTTCTAACTTTGAAGCTCTCTGCTTGTAATGAAAATGGATATTCCAAATATTATTTTATTTTATTCACATATACAATATGTCTACTTTATATTTGCATCATAAAATTGACGAGTTTTTACTTTTGGAAGACATAAGAGGGCTTCAAAGTTCAGCAGAAATTTTCCAATTTTTCACAAAATTTCCAAAATCACAATTTTTCAGGGACCAGTTCAGGTTTGAAGTGGATTTGAAGGGTCTTCATCTTAGAAATACCCCACAAATGACCCCATTATAAAAACTGCACCCCCCAAAATATTCAAAATGACATTCAGTCAGCATTTTAACCCTTTAGGTGTCTCACAGGAATAGCAGCAAAGTGAAGGAGAAAATTCACAATTTCCATCTTTTACACTCGCATGTTCTTGTAGACCCAATTTTTGAATTTTTACAAGGGTTAAAAGGAGAAAATGTATACTTCTATTTGTAGCCCAATTTCTCTCGACTAAGCACATACCTCATATGTCTATGTAAAGTGTTCGGCGGGCACAGTAGAGGGCTCAGAAGGGAAGGAGCGACAAGGGGATTTTGGAGCGTACGTTTTTCTGAAATGGTTTTTGGGGGGCATGTTGCATTTAGGAAGCCCCTATGGTGCCAGAACAGGAAAAAAAAAACACATGGCATACCATTTTGGAAACTAGACCCCTTGAGGAACGTAACAAGGAATAAAGTGAGCCTTAATACCCCACAGGTGTTTCATGACTTTTGCATATGTAAAAAAATTTTAAAAACATTTCAATAAAATGTGTGCTTCCCCCCAAATTTCACATTTTTGCAAGGGTTAATAGCAGAAAATAGCCCCCCAAAATTTGTAACCCCATCTCTTCTGAGTATGGAGGTACCCCATGAGTTGACATGAAGTGCACTATGGGCGAACTACAATGCTCAGAAGAGAAGGAGTCATATTTGGCTTTTTGAGAGCAAATTTTGCTCGGGGGCATGTCGCATTTAGGAAGCCCCTATGGTGCCAGGACAACAAAAAATACCCACATGCCATACCATTTTGGAAACTAGACCCCTTGAGGAACGTAACAAGGAATAAAGTGAGCCTTAATACCCCACAGGGGTTTCACGATTTTTGCATACGTAAAAAAAATGTAAAAAAATTTCAATAAAATGTGTGTTTCCCCCCAAATTTCAAATTTTTGCAAGGGTTAATAGCAGAAAATACCCCACAAAATTTGTAACCCCATCTCTTCCGAGTATGGAGGTACCCCATAAGTTGACCTGAAGCGCACTACGGGCGAACTACAATGCTCAGAAGAGAAGGAGTCATATTTGGCTTTTTGAGAGCAAATTTTGCTCGGGGGGGCTTGTTGCATTTAGGAAGCCCCAATGGTGCCAGAACAGCAAAATAACCCCCACATGGCATACCATTTTGGAAACTTGACCCCTTGAGGAACGTAACAAGGGGTACAGTGAGCATTTACCCCCCACTGGTGTCTGTCAGATCTTTGGAACAGTGGGCTGTACAAAATTTTTAATATGCGAAGCCCACTGCTCCAAAGATCTGTCAGACACAAGTGGGGTGTAAATTCTCACTGCACCCCTCATTACATTCCGTGAGGGGTGTAGTTTCCGAAATGGGGTCACATGTGTTTTTTTTTTTTTTTTTGCGTTTGTCAAAACCGCTTTAACAATCAGCCACCCCTGTGCAAATCACCTCAAATGTACATGGTGCACTCTCCCTTCTGAGCCTTGTTGTGCGCCCCCAGAGCACTTTGCGCCCACATATGGGGTATCTCCGTAGTCGGGAGAAGTTGCATTACAAATTGTGGGGGGCTTTTTTCCCTTTTACCTCTTGTCAAAATGAAAAGTATAGGGCAACACCAGCATGTTAGTGTAAAAAATTTCTTTTTTTACACTAACATGCTGGTGTAGACCCCAATTTCACCTTTTCATAAGGGGTGAAAGGAGAAAAAGCCCCCCAAAATTTGTAAGGCAATTTCTCCCGAGTACGGCGATACCCCATATGTGACCCTAAACTTTTCCCTTGAAATACGACAGGGCTCCGAAGTGAGAGCGCCATGCGCATTTGAGGCCTGAATTAGGGATTTGCATTGGGGTGGACATAGGGGTATTCTACGCCAGTGATTCCCAAACAGGGTGCCTCCAGCTGTTGCAAAACTCCCAGCATGCTTGGACAGTCAACGGCTGTCCGGCAATACTGGGAGTTGTTGTTTTGCAACAGCTGGAGGCTCCATTTTGTAAACAGTGGCGTACCAGACGTTTTTCATTTTTATTGGGGAGGGGAGGGGGGCTGTGTAGGGGTATGTGTATATGTAGTGTTTTTTACTTTTTATTTTATTTTGTGTTAGTGTAGTGTAGTGTTTTTAGGGTACAGTCACATTGGCCGGGGATTACAGCGATTTTCCCACTGCGAGTTTGAGCTGCCGCGCAAAATTTGCTGCATCGCAAACTTGCAGCCTGATACTCACTGTAAGCCCCCTGCCCATGTGAATGTATCCTGTACATTCACATGGGGGGGACCTCCAACTGTTGCAAAACTACAACTCCCAGCATGCACAGTCTATCAGTGCATGCTAGTAGTTATAGTTTTGCAACAGCTGGAGGCACACGGGTTGGGAAACACTGAGTTAGGACACAGACAATGTTTCCCAACCAGTGTGCCTCCTGTTGTTGCAAAACCACAACTCCCAAACATTCTCAGGCATTCTGGGAGTAGTAGTTCGGCAACATCTTTAGAGCCAGATGTTGCCGAACTACAACTCCCAGCATGCTTGGAGTTGTAGTTTGCAACATCTGGAGGACTACAGTTTGCAGACCACTAATACAGTGGTTCCCAATCTGTGCCCTTCCAGATGTTGCAAAACTACAACTCCCAGTATGCCAAAACTGTCCAGGCATGCTGGGAGTTGTAGTTCTGCAACATCTGAAGGGCCAGATGTTACAGAACTACAACTCCCAGCATGCCTGGACAGTAAGGGCATGCTGAGAATGTGTAGTTTTGCAACATCTGGAAGGGCACAGTGGTCTCCAAACTGTGGACCTCCAGATGTTGCAAAACTGCAACTCCCAGCATGCCCAGACGCCAAGGGCTGTCTGGGCATGCTGGGAGTATAGTATATAGGGTCCCAATACAGCAATGCATGTCGCTTTACGGCGACGTGCATTGCTGTAAAGGGCCCGACCGCGGCTGAAGATCTACTCACCTGTCGCCGCCGTCTTCATCGCCGGGATCCTGGTCTTCAGGGACAAGGTAAGTACCGGGGCCGGTCCCCAGCACTCCCCCGTCCCCCGCCACGTCCTCCGGTCTTCCTCGCGTCCTCTCCGGACTTCAAGGGGTCGGGCAGGTCGGGAGGAAATAACCGCCCCCCCTCCTGAGATTGGTCGGTTAACTAACCGACAGATCGCAGGGTATAGGAGGAGGTGGCAGGCTTGCCACCTCGCTCCTAGTCTTCAGCATGGTCCTGGCTGTCTGTGACAGCCGGGATCATGCGAAATTACCGGGCGGTCGGGTCCCAGAGACCCGATCAGCCCGGTATTGCCGCAGAT
The DNA here is from genome assembly GCF_029499605.1 of Hyla sarda. Lineage (NCBI taxonomy): Eukaryota > Metazoa > Chordata > Amphibia > Anura > Hylidae > Hyla > Hyla sarda. The sequence continues at coordinate 285,807,189 of NC_079193.1, forward strand.
CGCAAGGGCGATTTCCCTCGGCGTTTGCCCTGGATCCCTGCTGAAGGATTTCATCAGGGATCCGCTTCCGATCTCCGCCAGGTGAGCGGCGGAGACCAGGAAAAGACATGACGTATGCATACCTCATGGGTCCTTAAGACCCAGGGTGTGATGACGTATGCATACGTCATGGGTCCTTAAGAGGTTAAAGGGGTACTCCGGTGAAAACCTTTTTTTCTTTTAAATCAACTGGTGGCAGAAAGTTAAACATATTTGTAAATTACTTCTATTAAAAAATCTTAATCCTTCCAGTACGTATTAGCTGCTGAATGCTTAAGAGGAAATTCCTTTCTTTTTGGAACACTGATGACATCACGAGCACAGTGCTCTCTGCTGACATCTCTGTCCATTTTTGCAACCATGCATAGCAGATGCATAGCAGATATATGCTAAGGGCAGCATGGTGGCTCAGTGGTTAGCACTGCTGGCTTGCAGTGCTGGGGACTTGGGTTCAAATCCCACTAAGGACAACAATAAATAAAGCGTTATTATTATTATAATAACGTCAGCAGAGAGAACTGTGCTCGTGATGTCATCAGAGAGCATTCCAAAAAGAAAAGAATTTCCTCTGTAGTATTCAGCAGCTAATAAGTACAGGAAGGATTAAGATTTTTTAATAGAAGTAATTTACAAATATGTAAATTAGAAAATTTTGCATTTTTCTAACTTTGAAGCTCTCTGCTTGTAAGGAAAATGAATATTCCCCAAAAAAAATTTATTCACATATACAATATGTCCACTTTATGTTTACATCATAAAATTGACAAGTTTTTACTTTTGGAAGACACCAGAGGGCTTCAAAGTTCAGCAGCAATTTTCCAATTTTTCACAAAATTTCCAAAATCACAATTTTTCAGGGACCAGTTCAGGTTTGAAGTGGATTTGAAGGGTCTTCATCTTAGAAATACCCCACAAATGACCCCATTATAAAAACTGCACCCCCCAAAGTATTCAAAATGACATTCAGTCAGCATTTTAACCCTTTAGGTGTTTCACAGGAATAGCAGCAAAGTGAAGGAGAAAATTCACAATCTTCATTTTTTACACTTGCATGTTCTTGTAGACCCAATTTTTGAATTTTTACAAGGGTTAAAAGGAGAAAATGTATACTTCTATTTGTAGCTCAATTTCTCTCGAGTAAGCACATACCTCATATGTCTATGTAAAGTGTTCGGCGGGCGCAGTAGAGGGCTCAGAAGCGAAGGAGCGACAAGGGGATTTTGGAGAGTACGTTTTTCTGAAATGGTTTTTGGGGGGCATGTTGCATTTAGGAAGCCCCTATGGTGCCAGAACAGGAAAAAAAACACATGGCATACCATTTTGGAAACTAGACCCCTTAAGGAACGTAACAAGGAATAAAGTGAGCCTTAATACCCCACAGGTGTTTCATGACTTTTGCATATGTAAAAAAAAAATTTCAATTAAATTTCAATAAAATGTGTGTTTCCCCCCAAATTTCACATTTTTCCAAGGGTTAATAGCAGAAAATACCCCCCAAAATTTGTAACCCCATCTCTTCTGAGTATGGAGGTACTCCATAAGTTGACCTGAAGTGCACTACGGGCGAACTGCAATGCTCAGAAGAGAAGGAGTCATATTTGGCTTTTTGAGAGCAAATTTTGCTCGGTGGCATGTCGCATTTAGGAAGCCCCTATGGTGCCAGGACAGCAAAAAATACCCACATGCCATACCATTTTGGAAATTAGACCCCTTGAGGAACGTAAGAAAGGGTACAGTGAGCATTTACCCCCACTGGTGTCTGTCAGATCTTTGGAACAGTGGGCTGTACAAAATTTTTAATTTGCACAGCCCACTGTTCCAAAGATCTGTCAGACACCAGTGGGGTGTAAATTCTCACTGCACCCCTCATTGCATTCCATGAGGGGTGTAGTTTCCGAAATGGGGTCACATGTGGGGTTTTGTTTTTTTTGCATTTGTCAAAACCGCTGTAACAATCAGCCACCCCTGTGCAAATCACCTCAAATGTACATGACGCACTCTCCCTTCTGGGCCTTATTGTGCGCCCCCAGAGCATCTCCGTAGTCGGGAGAAATTGCATTACAAATTTTGGAGTGCTTTTTTCCCTTTTACCTCTTGTCAAAATGAAAAGTATAGGACAACACCAGCATGTTAGTCTAAAAAAAATATTTTTTTACACTAACATGCTGGTGTAGACCCCAACTTCACCTTTTCATAAGGGGTGAAAGGAGAAAAGCCCCCAAAATTTGTAAGGCAATTTCTCCAGAGTACGGCAATATCCCATATGTGGCCCGAATTAGGGATTTGCATAGGGGTGGACATAGGGGTATTCTACACCAGTGATTCCCAAACAGGGTGCCTCCAGCTGTTGCAAAACTCCCATCATGCTTGGACAGTCAACGGCTGTCCGGCAATACTGGGAGTTGTCGTTTTGCAACAGCTGGAGGCTCCATTTTGAAAACAGTGGCGTAACAGACGTTTTTCATTTTTATTGGGGAGGGGAGGGGGGCTGTGTAGGGGTATGTGTATATGAAGTGTTTTTTACTTTTTATTTTATTTTGTGTTAGTGTAGTGTAGTGTTTTTAGGGTACCACTGTATTAGTGGTCTGCCAACTGCAGTCCTCCAGATGTTGCAAACTACAACTTTAAGCATGCTGGGAGTTGTAGTTCGGCAACATCTGGCTCTAAAGATGTTGCCGAACTACTACTTCCAGCATGCCTGAGAATGTTTGGGAGTAGTGGTTTTTTTGCAACAACTGGAGGCACCCTGGTTGGGAAACATTGTCTGTTTCCTAACTCAGTGTTTCCCAACCCGTGTGCCTCCAGCTGTTGCAAAACTATAACTACCAGCATGCAATGATAGACTGTGCATGCTGGGAGTTGTAGTTTTGCAACAGCTGGAGGTCCCCCCCCCCCCCTGTGAATGTACAGGGTACATTCACATAGGCGGGGGATTACAGCGAGTTTCCCGCTGCGAGTTTGAGCTGCCGCGCAAAATTTCCTGCATCGCAAACTTGCAGCCTGATACTCACTGTAAGCATATATTTCCCATAGACTTGTATGGGACTTTAAACAAAATCCCCAATCCTGGCAAATAGGGGTGAGTAAGGGTTAAATTACCTATCCTATGTTTGTTGTTGACATATAAGTAACATGTGTGCCAAGTTTCATGTTAATATCTTTAGCCATTTGGACGTGATGCTGGAACATACATACACACACACACATACACACACAAATTGGCCCTGATTTACTAAGAGTGGAGTGTAGGTTTGTTTGTGGGTTATAATAATCCCTACAATTTATTTTCCATGGCATTTACTAAGCTTTCCCTACATTTTGCACTTTTCCTTAATTTTTTTTATTTTTTTTACACATGCTCTGATCTGTCAGGTTTCCTTCGGCTCAAATCCAACACATTTTCTGTGGAAACCTTAGTAAATATGTAACGTTTTTGTAGAAATGTCGGGAACACGCCCCTTTCCGGTGACCGCGCCGCCTTTTCCCAATAGCCACGCCACTTTTTACAGGTTTTCTTAGTAAAATGGTGAGTTAGTTGTTTTTTTCAATTCTGGCACAAATTCTAGCGCAGACAGAATTCTGGCGCAATGTGTCAGAGACTGGTGCACAGCCCGACAAAACATGTCGGGTTTGCAATAGTAAATGAGGTCCATTGAGTTTATAGATACACTGTTTTCACTGTCTATATGACGTAATTTATTTGCGCAATTATGTTTATTGCATGTTTTTTGCATACTATTTGACTTTTTGCACAGTTTTACTGTGGAATTCCATGTGACTGTGTACGGTAGAGCTGATTATGCAGCATACATCTATTTATGAACTGCATCTTTCATGTTTACATGTACAAACTTTGCTCAAGTTTCGATTAAATTGTGCAAATATACACCATCTATGAGGACATGTAAAAAAGCTGACAGATTCTGTAGAGTAATATGTAATACAGATTTAGAACCACCTCTAAGTATTTAATCTTTTTGCCATAGACTGACTATTATACTTCAACCTCTGCAGGGAATTCCCAAGCATTAGGGTCAGCTATAACACTTTATTAACCTGGGTAGGAAAGTAATATGAAAAAAAGAAAATTAGCCTAGAAACATGTTAAAAAATGTTATCATAAGGCAACTTGGAAATATAAGAAGGCACTAACCCGGGAGTATAGGAAGGAAGTCAGAATTATGTGGGCCGCGGTAAAACACCACAGGTCTGTGAAGAGCAGCTCTGTAAAGTATGAGGTAGAGAAGGAGTGTATGGAGCGCATTTTTAGTAAATGTTGTGCAAAAGTGGAAATTAGACAGGCTGGGTAAAGGGGTAGATCTGTGTCTACAATAGACACCTAATGATAAATATCCCCCTTTGAGTATATATATATATATATATATATATATATATATATATATATATATATATCCCATTTCTACAGCCAAGTTGATGGGAACATATGAGTTAATATTTCTTTCTCAGACCACTTGCTTACCCCCATTAACACCTATGGCAGTAACTATAGATGGGATAAATACTAGATTGTCACTTGCTATAACTTACTAAACTGCCAGAAACTTAGACTCCCATGATTACCAAATGGAATCTCGCATACCTATTTCCTACTCCAACCCAAAAGCTGTAGGAAACACCCGAGCACTGTGCAGAAAGGTTTTAATTGTTTTTGATAATGTTTTAAGAATTTTACAGGAAAGGAAAAAGGAGATTGCTTAGGAGTATTAAACATCCTGTTACCACTACAACATCATGGTAAAGTATCATTTAACTGTTCGGTAGGCAGGAGTTACAGAGAATAGTGCTGAGGCAGCTGGTGGAGAAAAGATTTAGTGCAGGCTAAGTGTGAGGAAAGAGAGAAGACATCAGTGTGGGGCATCAGGGAGAGGGCATGACAGTGCTGCTGCAGTGAGGAGTGCAGGGAGGACAAGCTGCCTATCACTGCTGGGGCTTCAGGAGACTGGAAAAGATAGGTGTCTGGCACTATGTCTGCCACCCAGCTTTTCCAGTCTTCTGAAGAGCTCTAATATGGCTGCTTTACCAGATATACTCTTCAGGAGAATGGGAAAGCATGGTGGCAGGCAGTGCACAGTGTAGGGCTCACAGTATTCCCCAGATTTTCCAGTTCCCTGAAGTGATTATTTGGTTAAGCAGTCATATTGGAGACATGAAGAGAAGTGGCAGATGTTACTTAGCTGCTGTTTTTAATTATTGATTGATTATTTTATTGTGTGAAAATGTCTCAAATGAAGTGTGAAGCTATGGGCCAATAGCAATGAAAGGCATTTAAAAAAAAAAGATATTGTGTTATTTATATATCATTGTTGCTTTTTCTCCTCTACAAGGTTTAAGTAGGAAGATCGGGCAATGCCAGGTACACAGCTATTCAAAAAAAAAAAAAACAATGGATTGATATCTCATGGTTGTGCAAAAAGCCTCTTATTACAAACATTAATGCTTATGTCATTTACTCTATAGTATATTGTTCTCTAAAGTAAACGTACAAACTTGCAAGAGGAGCTTTGCCCACAGCACTAGTGTTGAGCACTAATATTCGAGATACAAATTTTTACTGTGAATATTGGCACTTCGCAATCTCACAATATTTAGAGTATTGCGCTATATATTCCTAATGATGAATATAAATTTTTTTCTTCACAGTACACATCACAACAATGATGTGTAATGTGTAAAAAAAAAAAAAGTGATCATCACTCCCTGCTTCCAGCTTGTGGTCCAAAGAAGGCTCCAATATTATTTACTGTGTGAGTCGGTGTGGAGCGCAAATATGTCGTATATGCGAATATGCAATTTTTCGTGAATGTGGGCACTTCCAGAGGACACTGATCCCTCTCTTCTTTTAGCTTTAGATAGGTTAGTTTACCAGACAAATTCTAGTGTAGGGTTTAGTGTTAGTTAGTTGAAAGATACAGTATAATCTCGCATGCACACTATATGAATTTCATTACGCTTTTCGCATGAAAAAAAAGGGAACGAACATGGTGAATATGCAAATTTCCTGAACATAGGGCGAATATTCATCCATATGTTCGCAAAATATCGTGAATTTGAATATGGCCCCTGCTGCTCATCACTACAGAGCACCATGCTTCAGAATCATGGCGGAAAAAAATCTGTCCAGGATCAAACACACCTAAAACACTTTTTTCCCTCTTGACATTTGTCATGTGTGAATCGGCATTGCTTAGAAGTTAACTAGAGATGTGACAATTTCCCAATGTGCAAAAGGAATTTGCAAAATGTGTCCCATTAAACGTATTACAAAATAAAAAGACTTTCACATATGGAGCCAGCAACAGAAAAAATTAGCTGTTCCCAATATTGAAAACCTAACTCCTACCAGGGTCAGAGAACAGTAAAGTCCATATCACAGATTTGCCAAATGTTTTACTGGATCCTCTATGTCCACTGATAAAGTTGTGAATATGTCATAAAAATCCTATTCAGCATTTTTTTTTTTGCTGCTTTACTGTATATGATTTTAGTTAACACTCGGAAGAAAACATTCCCTTCTATTTATACACTGCTGGTAGGGCATAAACACATATATATTTATAAATGCATAGTACATACGGTAAAAATATTTAGGAACCCATGTCTTCTGTTGAGCAGTTGGCAATGTAAGTAAGTTAACTGTATTTTGGCAGCCAAAATCACGCACTTCATTATCCTACTTAGCAAACACTAGATTGTGGATTGTAAATACTGGAATGAGTCCATATGTGCCAAACAGTGAATTAGGGTGTTGAAAAAAGGTATCCGCATTATGTGCTTAACAAGCTGAAAATTGTCAGAAATACATTTTCACAGTACATGAAAAGCCAAAAAGAAATTAGGCCTTGAAAAAAAATATGTGCTGGAAATAAATAATGGGACTTACATTAGAAATACAGTTATCGTATTGCCTCAGAATTATTCCATACATGAATTCATTCAAGAATTATTTTTCCTCCGATGACTATTTAGCTTTTTCTATAAGTACAAACACATTATGGTTACTCATATATATAATTTTAATTGAATATAAATCACAGAAAATGGGTTCACATTTGCTTAAAATCACAGAAAAAGGCTAAACTTACTGCTACAAGGGCAGGTTCAAACACCAGTTCCCATCAGCAAGCAGACAAGTCACAATGTCTCAAAAGAAAAGTCACACAGCTACAAAATACTTAGTCATAGTAAGCCCAAGGCCTACAATTCAAAAGGGCATGGCTGTTATTAGCGCATGTAGGTAAGGCTGCTATAGGGTGTCAGTCGTACAGAAAAATGAAATGATAGAAAAGACCAGCACAGCTTAAAGGGGTACTCCACCCCTAGAAATCTTACCCCCTATCCAAAGGAAAGGGGATGAGATTGCTGATCGCTTGGGGTCCTGCCGCTGGGGCCACCCGCGATTTTAGCTGCAGCACCCCAGATGTCTGGTGCACGGAGCGAACTTTGCTCCATGCCGGATGACTGGTGATGACTTATAGCATTTCATATTTCTCACACACAATTCAGGAGGTGAGCTGAATTGTGTGTGAGAAATATGAAATATGCTATTCTGGCTCATAGGCTATTGGTCCCGTGTTGAGACTGAATCTGTAGAACCCAAATTCGGTAAGAACTTTGCTAAAAGCTTCATGCACATAGCTGCAGCATCCATTTTAGAGGTAGCAGATGTAAAGTAAAGATCTCTATGAGGTACACTAAGAAGTGAACACCGATAAGAGCTATCTAGCTGCTCTGTCAGGGCAAAATCTGTTTTAACTAGAAGTGTGACAGTATGGAGGGTTTTGTGTGACTTTTGTGCACTTTCTAGGATGCCAGTCTTGTTGCTATGACAAAAATGGGAATATATTTTCAAACCTTGTAAAAAGCCATTACTTCTTCTCTTTCCAAAATCCACTAGTGCTGTGTTTTTCAACCTGTTGTATGGTGTCCATATTATGACATCCTTAGACATCATCCTGAACTCTGTCCACCCTATGGCAAAACTCTGTCCTCCCTCCTCCCTTTGGTAAAACTCCCTCCTCCCTCAGTCAAAGATCCCTCCACCCTCAGGCAAAACTCCCTCTCATGCATTGTAGATGTATGTAGTGACATACCTCCAATGGAGGAAGAGTATTTGGCACCAAGGGGCCCATCATGCAGGAGCCCAATAGTCCCTTCCACAAGGTGAAGATCCGGTGAAAATGTGGTGGATTAGGGTACGTTCAGACGAGCAGATCCACAGCATATTTTGCGCAGCAGATCCGCCGCTGAAGGACCTCTACAGGGTACCTTTAGATGTGCCTGTTTGGAGCGGCAATACGCCGCTACGAGCAGACGCACTGCTGCGATGTGTAAGTTGCTGCGCATGAACGGTGTGCTCGCACACATCGCTGCCGCTCCCCCTGCTTCCTGAGCTAGGCCGAAAGCAGCCGCGATGTGCGAGTATACTGCGCATGCGCATGGCAACTCGCACATCGCAGAGTGTCTGCTTTTAGTAGCGCTATACAGTGGTCCATCAGTGGCGTATCAGCAGTGTAATACGTGTTAGGGATCCGCTCGTGTCTACTTACCCTTAGAGAGCTATCAATCATTTGACATATCCCTAGCTTATGTAGGCAACAGACTGCTTAAGGCCTGTAGAATTGTGAGAATAGCTCTTTAAACCTGCACTTGACCTTTTTCTGTGATTTTAATTCAGAATGTAAAAGATCAGGGGGTCATGTATCATCAGAGCTGTTCTGGTACAATATGGTCTATGTATCTGCACACCATGCAGCTGTTTGAAAAGTATTATGATGAAATGTGCCTTTAATAAAAATCCTTTTAATAACAAATTATCGTGTGCAACATTAGTTTGGTGATTGTTGCGCAAACCTGGCCATGAGAGCATGATAAATCTAGTAACACCATTTTTTTTTTTTACTTTAAAGTACATCTAGTGCTGCTAGCTGCATGTGGTCAGGGGTGATGTGGCCTTTGCACAATTCTGTGGCACTTTTGCAAAAGTTGGACATTATAAATCTTGCAAATAAGCATGCACCTATGGAAAAATGCCCACTCTCCACTGGTGCACGGCAACAACAGCATGTACACCAGCACAAGTTGCATTTTTAATTCCTAAAAGGCAAATGTGGGACTTACAGGCACACATGCCTTGATATATGACCCCCTGTCTACCTCAGCCAGAATCAACAGTGAAAATAAGCTAGGTCGTTGAAACTGTCATCTGAGTAATAGGGCACATAAGGGCTTTCTAGGAAAAAAACAATTGTGAAACAAAAAAGTTTCATGGAAACATTTAGACTTAAAGGGGTTCTCCGGCGGAAAACCTTTTTTTTTTTTTTTAAATCAACTGGTGCCAGAAAGTTCAACAGATTTGTAAATTATAAACAAGCAATGTGTGCAGCTCACAGCCAGGGATCCGATGGCGCTCCTAAAAGCGACATGCCCCCCCCCCCCCAAAACCATTTCAGCAAGATTCACTCTTCAAAATCCCATTGTCGATCCTTCCCTTCTAAGCCCTGTAGTGCACCCACAGAGCAATTTACATCCACATATGAGGAATTTTCTTACTCGAGAGAAATTAGGTTATACATTTTGGTGGGCTTTTTCTCCTTTTACTCCTTAAAATACCAAAAGAACCAATGCCTTTATGTGGATCAAGAATTATGCTTTATTACAAAAAATCTTTTCCATTTACCCCTTGTAAAAATAAAAAATATGGGTCTACAAGAACATGTTAGTGTAAAAAAATGAAGATTTTGAATTTTCGCCTTCACTTTACTGCTATTCCTGTGAAACATCTAATGTCATTTTGAATATGTTGAGGGGTGCAGTTTTCATAATGGGGTATTTCTAACATAAATACCCTCAAATTCACTTCAAAATTGAACTGGTTCCTGAAAAATTTCGATTTTGAAATTTTTTGTGAAAAATTGGAAAATTGCTGCTAAATTTTGAAGCCCTCTAATGTCTTCAAAAAGTAAAAACATCAACTTTATGATGCAAACATAAAGTAGACATAATGTATATAATATTATATATAATTTATTAGGCATGTCCATTTTCCTTACAAACAGAGAGCTTCAAAGTTAGAAAAATGCTAAATTTTTCACCAAGAAATGATGCAAGAATCGACTAAAATTTACAACTAACATAACGTAGAATATGTCATGAAAAAATGCTCTGGTCCTTAAGGTCATAATAGGCTTTGTCCTTAAGGGGTTAAAAGAGCATACAATTATGCAGATAGGAACCAAACAAAAGTGGAGGCTAACACATATGCTACATTTTGAGACACAGTCAGATAAATTTAAATGAAGTACCCCAATGGTTATAGCAGCAGGTAAATGGCAAAGTGGAAATAGATAATCAAATAAATAGTTAAATACATGAGTAGGATATAAAAAAGGAGTAACAACAATCATTACCAAGTGGGAGAGAGTGATCTGTGAGCCTCCACTACCCAACATTTCGCTCCAAGGCTTCTTCTGGGGTGAGGTCCCACACCCTGGAAGAAGCCTTGGAGCGAAATGGTGGGTAGTGGAGGTTCACACATCACTCTCTACCACTTGGAAATTATTGTTGTTACTCCTTTTTTATGATTGATCACTATACGCCTGGTTTTGCTCTTTTGTACTGATCTCTAATGTCGTTGATCTAGTATCTATGGGAACATGAATTGTGTTTTGACAAATAAAGCTGTGTAAATACAATGATAGATTACCCCCACATCCTCCACATATTGAAGACCCAGGTGGTATGGAGCCTGCCCGTGGCACACATAGCAGGGATCATAGGCACTCTGTATGCCACTGCGTGGTACCTCTGCCAGTCATTGCATCATGAAAATATTCTCCCCCTGCAGCTTTTCCTCTTGCAGGTATATTTTGTAGGAAATAATGAATGTATGGATATAAAGTATGTACAAGTTGTATGGAACTTTGATAAGGGCATGTGCTTGAGATCAAAGAATCCTACAAGATAAAATGTCATTACTTCTCGGTATGCAACCCCCTGCTATACAGAATCTTACAACAAAATCAGTTTTGATATTCTAATGTTCTAATTTATATGTTCATCTATGTGAGAACACTTAACCAGTAGAATGGTATTAATATTGTAAGATCAATATAATCAAGGTAATCAATATAATTAAACCCAACAAAAGGTGATATAGTGAAATAACTCAGCTAATGGAAATTCAGCTCTATAATAAATAATTGTTTTCTTATAACTGAACAGTATCTTGAATACCAGGATTTCTTCTTGATAAGTGATGAGATGTCTGACCGTGGGGGTTCCCGCCACTGGGACGTAGTATTGTGACATCAAGACTCCGCCCCCATGTGATGTCACGCCCCCGCCCCCGCAGTTCAAGTCTATGGGATGGGGCGTGATGGCTATCACGCTCCCTTCCATAGACTTGCTTAGCTGGGGCGGGGCGTGATGTCACACGGGGGTGGAGTCATGATGTCACAATACTACGGCCCCGTGGCCGGCACCCAGCAGTTTGTGAGCTGGCAGCGCAGCGTGCAGCTCATAGAGGTGGGTACATAATATATCCAGGCATATTTCCAGGCATATCCCAATATTTCCAGGCATATCCTGCCTGTGAGAGTATGATTAGTGGTTTAATAAAAAATTGTATTATTGTTGTTGCCATAATATTATGTCCCATGTTATGTTGTGCTACAATAAACCACAAGAGTTTTATTGCCACTGGCAGGTCAATTTAACCATATATGTACATATAAGTCTGTCATATATGCAGACAAAGGGACCAATTTCACAATGGCACAGGGGAAGTATGTTATTTTGTGCACAAATCGCTTTTAATCACGCAAAACTCCACTTAGTGTGGTCCAGGCTCCAGGTGGGATGACCCTGAATCACATGCAGCATGCAGCCTATCAGCAGCCAGCCATCCCTGTGATGTCACAGCCCTATATAATCGGCATCCATCTTGCGGCCAGTCACTTCAGCCTTTTATTGCAGAGAGAGAGAGGGACAGTCAGTGCTGTGTGTTGCACAGAAAATAATTTTTACAGCAGAGATTCACCTCCCAGTCACATCAGCATTCTATTACAGAGAGAGGGGCAGAGAGAGAGGGGCAGAGAGCAATCCAGCCTAGAAGCACTGATAGGGAAGAGAGTGAGATTGAGAGAGAAAGTGCAATTTTGGGTATAGTACACAGCGACTGTGTGCTGCAGCACTGGTGTGTTCTGCTGGTGTACACAAATACTGTTATAAGCATACTGGAGCGCATTGTCCTCCCCTCATAAGTGCATACCACATACGTACATCAAGGTAGTGTACTATTTTGTTCCTGTTAAAGTCTTAAGGGCCTAGATACTGTGAAAGGCCAGCCAAAAGTACACACCTGCTGGTGTTGTAGACAAAAACTGTTTTAAGTGTAGTGGAGCGCGTTGTCCTCCCCTCATAAGTGCATACCACATATGTACATCTCAGTGATGTACTATTTTGTTCTTGTTAAAGTCTTAAGGGCCTAGATACAGTGAAAGGCCAGGCAAAAGTACACACCTGCTGGTGTTGTAGACAAAAACTGTTTTAAGTGTAGTGGAGCGCGTTGTCCTCCCCTCATAAGTGCATACCACATATGTACATCTCAGTGATGTACTATTTTGTTCCTGTTAAAGTCTTAAGGGCCTAGATACTGTGAAAGGCCAGGCAAAAGTTCACACCTGCTGGTGTTGTAGACAAAAACTGTTTTAAGCATAGTGGCGCGCATTATCCTCCCCTCATATATGCACTAAGTATGTCAGGCAGAGTAGTGCCAGGATGTGCCGTGCACAGAGGAGTGGCAGAGGCCTAAAATCATCAGGCAGAGGTCGCAGCAGACTAGGGACGAGTGGAAGCAGGAGTCGCAGTGAGAGGCCCGAGCTCCCGGTATCAGCTAGCGGTCGTATCTCGATTAGCAACCCATTTGCCGTCATTGATTTGTTAACACGGTCATCCACTTCATCACAAGTGACATCTGATACCTCCAGTCAACAGCAGGTGGGTTCCTCAGACACAACCCTCAGTTTGCATTGCCCGGGAGCAGTCCCTGTCCTCCCATTGCGTCTGTCCTATGCTGTTCCCTTCCCCATCTTATGCTGTGGGTTCAGCTTCACTATTTAGTGAGGATGATCTACTAAAGGACAGTCAGCAGCTACTGCCCAGCCAAGAAGTGGAGGAGACATCCGCCGCTTCCTCCACTAGGCGGTCAAGTAGTGATGTGGAGAGTGGAGTGGGAGGTGGTGTTGCGAGCGTTCAGACTTCTAAAGCAGACACTGTTGAGGAACTTGAGGAGGACATCAGTGACGTGCAGACACAACTCGGTGAGGATGAAGCCGATCACACTTGGGAGCCGAGTGCAGAAGGGGCTTCATCATCATCAGGAGAAGAGGGTTGCAGGTTGCCCGTGAAGCAGCAGCTGAGCCAGCAAAGTGGTAGAATGGTTGGCAGTCAGCATGGTGGGTGAAGTGAAAAGTCTGGAGCCAAACGTGCCCGGGGTAGACCACCTGCTTCATGGCAGCCTACCTTCCCGGGAGGTAGTGGAACAGGGCTTCCTGGAGTAGGCGGCAGTAGCAGTCAATCAGTGCAGACTGTTGGTGGGAAAATCACCTACTTGGCGGTGTGGCAGATTTTCATCAAACATCCAGAGGAGGTTAACCTGGCCACATGCAAGATGTGTCGGCAGAAGCTGAAGCGTGGCCAAGGTTCCAATGTCGGCACAACGGCCCTGCATCAACATATACAGAGTCCCCATAAAGCGGCCAGGAAGAACTGTGGCTCCAATGTGGTGGTCTAGCCTGCTGCATCACCCAGTAGCACACCGCTCCCTGTTTCAGCCAGCCAAGGGAGCTGTGTGTCATACCCAACTTCTGCCACTCCAGATGCCCCTGCTCCTCCTACTTTGAGTCAGTATCCCACTAGCAATCCATCAGCGCAGCCATGTCCAAGAGAAAACAGTATGCGCCCACTCATATGCGCAGAAGCTGAATGTGGTCCTGTCCAAGTTGCTGGTGCTGCAGTCCCTCCCTTTTCAAGTGATGGACTCTGCGCCTTTGAGAGAACTGATGGCTTGTGCCAAGCCGAGGTGGTGAGTCCCAAGCCGTCATTTCTTTGCAAAAAAAGGCAGTACCAGCCCTGCACAATTGTGTGGAACAGAAGGTGGGCCAGTCCTTGAGCCTGTCGATTTGTACCAAAGTGCACAGCAGCTCCGACGTGTGGAGCTGTAACTACGGTCAGAACAATTCATGTCCTTTATGTCCCACTGGGTGAATGTGGTTGCTGCACAGCCACAACAGTTACTAGGACAGGTCAGGTTTCGTTTTCATGCCGTACAATTTACGGAAAAATTACATGTGTTCTTTATTCTTTGGGTCAATACGATTAAAATGATACCAATGATAATATACTTTTCTATTATTATTGCACTTTGAAAAAATTGCAAACTGTTTAACCAAATTAGTACCTTTACAATCCCCCTATTTTGAAGACCTATATAAGCGGCAGTATGAGGGCTCATTTTTTGCGCCGTGATCTGTACCTTTTATTGATACCATATTTGCTTATATAAAACTTTTAATACTTTTTATTTAAAAAAAATTTGGAATAAAATGTTATAAAAAAGCAGCTATTTTGGACTTTTTTTTATGTTCATGCCGTTCACCGTACGGTATCATTAACATTTAATTTTGATAGTTGGGATATCTACGCACACGGGGATACCAAATATGTATATAAAATATATTTTTTTACACTTTTTGGGGGTGAAATAAGGAAAATGGGTCAATTTGCGTTTTTATTGGGGGAGGGTGTTTTTCAAATTTTTTTACTTTTATTTTTTACTTTTTTTACTTTTATTTTTACACTTTAATAGTCACCATATATGTATATAAAATATTTCTTTTTACACTTTTTGGGGGTGAAATAGAGAAAATGGGACAATTTACGTTTTTATTGGGGGAGGGGGTTTTTCACATTTTTTTTTTACTTTTATTTTTTACTTTTTTACTTTTATTTTTACACTTTAATAGTCCTCATAGGGACTATTCAGTGTTACTGTTCAGTGCTATGTATAAGACATATCACTGATCAATATTATCGGTCATTTTCTGCTCTGGTCTGCTCGATCGCAGACCAGAGCATAAGACCCCGGGAGACGGCCGGAGCAAGGTGAGGGGACCTCCGGCCGCCATGCTGGAATGATCGGATTGGGGCTGAGGGGTTAATGGCGGACATCCGCGCAATCGCAGATGTCCGCCATTACGGCCGGGACCTGCCGTGCATGATGCCAGCATCGCTCCGATGCTCGCGGTTATGCATAGGACGTAAATGTACGTCCAGGTGCGTTAAGTACCAGCTCACCAGGATGTACATTTACTCCCTGCGTCGTTAAGGGGTGAAGAACGGAGCGTTTTTCTGTTTTTGCACTTTCGTTTTTTCTTAATTACCTTTTAAAAACCAAAACCCTTTCAATTTTACAACTAAAAATCCATATGTTGGCTTATTTTTTGCGCCACCAATTCAACTTTGTAATGACATTTTATCCAAAAATCTACAGCGAAATGGAAACAAAAATCATTGTGCAAAACAATGGAAGAAAAAACGCCATTTTGTAACTTTTGGGGGCTTCCGCTTCTACGCAATAAATATTTCAGTAAAAATGACACCTTATCATTATTTTGTAGGTCCATACGATTAAAATGATACCCTACTTTTATAGGTTTGATTATGTTGTACTTCTGAAAAAAAATCATAACTACATGCAGGAAAATTTATACGTTTAAAATTGTCATCTTCTAACCCCTATAACTTTTTTATTATTCCACGTATGGGAGGGTATGAGGGCTAATTTTTTGCGCCGTGATCTGAAGTTTTTAGGGGTACCATTTTTATTTTGATTGGACTTTTTAATTGCTTTTTATTCATTTTTTATGGTATAAAAAGTGACCAAAAATATGTTATTTTGGAAAAGAATTTGAGCGTATGCCATTGACCTTGCGGTTTAATTAATAATATATTTTTATAATTCGGACATTTACGCACGTGGCGATACTACATATGTTTATTTTTTTTATACAGGTTTTTTTTATGGGAAAAGGGGGGTGATTCAAACTTTTATTAAGGAAAGGGTTAAATGATCTTTATTAACTTTTTTTTACTCTTTTTTTGCAATGTTATAGCCCCCATAGGGGGCTATAACATGCAGTCCATTGATTCAATACACTTGTTCCTGCCATTGCATTTAATGGCAGGGATCAGTGTTATCGGCGGTTGATTGCACAAGCCTGGATTTCAGGCTTGTAGCAATCAATCGCCTATCAGCCGCGCAGGAGACAGGTGAGGGGACCTCCTGTTGCGTCCTAGCTGATCGGGACATCGCAATTTTATCGTGATGGTCCCGATCAGCCCGACTGAGCAGCCAGGATGCTTTTACTTTCACTTTTAACTCTAAAGAGTTAATGCAGGACATCAGCCCGATCGGCGATGTCCGGCATTAGCGTAGGTCCTGGTTGCTTATAGCAACCTGGACCCACTAGGTATGATGCGTGCTCACCTCGTGCGCGCGCATTACATAGGGACGTGCATATGGACGTTCATAAACGTCCATATGTGCTAAGGGGTTAAAGACATCCATATGTGCTAAGGGGTTAAAGACATCCACTACAGAAATACTGAATTTTCAGTTTGGGTTTGCAGCAAAACCAATCAATACATCCTTGTGCTTTCTGAACTAGTGCTGAAAATACATTTTTCCAACAGACTCTTTTCTGATACACAGTAGGATTTAAACTTTACCTTTATCAAAGTTGTTGCTAAGATCTTTTGCCAGATGAAAACTATCAAGTGTGTCCAATTTCATCTAGCACCTGTTAACAATATGTGACTTGCCTTTTAGACTCAGCAGTTGTTAAAGGACAACCTCTAGGTAGTAATGTGTAGGGGTTATCTTCTCAATAAAGAGAAGTACACTTTACTAGTGAAATACTGCATGAAGCACCTTAAAGGGGTACTCCAGTGGAAAACATTTATTTTTTAAATAATCTGGTGCCAGAAAGTCAAGTAGATTTGTAAATTACTTCTATTAAAAAATCTTAACCCTTCCAGTACTTATCAGCTGCTGCATGCACCACATATTCTTTTCTTTTTGAATTTCTTTTTTTTTTGTCTGACCACAGTGCTCTCTGCTGACACTTCTGTTTGTTCCAGGAACTCTCCAGAGCAGGATAGGTTTCCTATGGAGATTTGCTCCTGCTCTTGACAGTTCCTGAAACAAACAGAGGTGTCAGCAGAGAGCACTGTGGTCAGACAGAAAATAAATTAAAAAAGAACAAAACTTTCCATGAAGCATACATCAGCTGATAAGTACCCAAAGGCTTTAACATTTTTAAATAGAATTAATTTATAAATCTGTTTAACTTTCTGGCAACAGATGATTAAAAAAAAAAAAAAAACATTTCCACTGGAGTACCTCTCAGCATTGGACATTTTTGCTGAACAGCTTGCAGGACGCAAGGATGATCCCTATCGGCCTCCTTGCTGTCCGATCGCCAAATGACTGCTCCGTGTCTGAGATCCAGGCAGGAGCAGTGGAGCGGTGATAACACTGATCAATGCCATGCTATTGCATGCCAGTGATCAGTGTATAAAAGCAGTGTGTGCAATGTTATAGTCCTCTATGGAGCTATGACATTGCAAAAAAAAAAAAAAAAAAAGTTAAAATAAAGTGTTAATAAATGTGATTTAACCCCTTCCTTAATAAAAATTTGAATCACCCCCCTTTTCCCATATTAAAAAAAAACCTGTGTAAATAAAAATAAACATATGTGGTGTCTCAGCGTCCATATATGTCCTAACTATAAATGTATATTGTTAATTAAACCGCACGGTCAATGGCGTACACGTTAAAAAAATCCAAAGTCCAAAATAGTGTATTTTTGGTCACTTTTTATACCATAAAAAATGAATAAAAAGTGATCAAAAAGTGAGATCAAAACAAAAATGGTACTAAAAACTTCAGATCACAGCGCAAAAAATGAGCCCTCGTCAGAAGAGGACATTTTTCAAAGTATTAATTTTGGTGCATGTAGTTATAATTTTTTTGAAGTAGTAAAATAAAATCAAACCTTTTATCGAAAACTGCACTGCATAGAAACAGAAGCCCCTAAAAATTACAAAATGGCTTCTTTTTTTTTTTTTGCCCCACAAATAATTTTTTTTCTGGTTTTTCCGTAGATTTTGTAGTGAAAATAATAATGGTATTACAAAGTAAAATTGTTGGCGCAAAGAACAAGCCCTCATATGGATTTTTCGGTGGAAAATTGAAAGTGTTATGATTTTTAGAAGGTGAGGAAGAAAAAACAAAAGTGCAAAAATGAGAAATCGCCAAAGAGGGAAGGGGTTAATAGAACTTATAGACCTCAAACCATTAGTATCAAAAATAAATAAGTAGAGGTAGGAGAAGTAAATGAATGTGAAAAATATATTTTTTTGCTTTTGCCAAGAACACTACTCAGGTGCTCCAGTGTTCTGAACATTGTGTTCAGAATGCTCGGAGCTGGAGGCCATGATTGTGACATCACAGCCGCACCCCTTCTGATGTCACACCACGCCCCCTCTATTCACGTCTATGGGAGGAGGCATGTCGGCTGACATGCCCCCTCCCATAGACATGAATGGAGGGGGTGTGGTGTGAAGTCACAAGGCCACTGCCCCTGGAACCCAGTGTTTGTTTAGAACGGAGGGTGCTGCGGGAGATAGTGGGGGCCCCAGCAGCAGTACCCCCACGATCAGATATCTTGTCCCTATCATTTGGATAGAAGGATAAGATATCTTGCGCCTTCCATAGACACCCCCACTAGCGTCATGATGGGGCTGGTACCTATCCCAGCATTAGCCCTTATGGCTATTCTCCTTAGGACCCGTGCACCCCGTTCTATAGGGTTGCTGCTCTTTCTGCACTCTTCCTTTGTTTTCCCACTAACACTTTCTTTTCCCCTTTCTTTCCACCCTAGGATCACACGATGTATTACCATCTTTTTGCCTCGTGGGCTGACCGACCAGACACCCCACGACATAGCTGGTAAGTGGACTACATGGCATATCCCCTACTATGGCAGCTAACATCACACTTACCTCCCTGAACGCTCAGGGATTTAATACACCTGAAAAGCGTGCACAGATTTTATACACTTTGCACAAGCAGAGGGCACACATACTGACTTTGCAGGAGACTCATTTTAAGTCCGCTCATGTCCCGGCGCTGTCCACTAAATATTATTCGACCTGGCTCCATAGTACCAATCCGGAGTCTCGATCAAAGGGCGTATCAATCGCCTTCCATAAATCTCTCCCACTTAAAATCCTCACCTCCCTACCAGACCCACAGGCCAGGTACTTATTTGTCAATTGCGAAATTGCCAACCAACCATTCACCATAGCCTCTATATATGCCCCGAACAGGGACCAGGTGAAATTCATATTGAAAACCCTTACGGCGTTAAAAGAATTTGCCACTGGTCCCATCCTCCTTAGTGGGGACTTTAACTTACCCCTGTTCCCTCAGTTGACACGTCCCATGGAACTTCGAGTGTGTCTCACAGTAAATTGAGAGCTCTTAGGAACAGACTGCACTCGATGCAGCTGAGTGACACATGGCGAATATTCCATCCACAGGACAGGGACTATACCCACTATTCCGCGCCCAGAAATTCTTATAGTCGCATTGATTATATTTATTGCCCGCATTTCCTACTCCCTTCTGTAACTAGGACTCATATCGGCCTACGCCTACTGTCTGACCATGCTCCCGTCAGTTGCTCGCTGATGCTTCCCTCTCTGTCAAAACCACAATCCTCATGGAGGCTGAATGAGTCGTTGTTGCGAGACCCGGTATGCTTAGGCGATTTAAAGGACTCCATTACAAATTTTCTCTCCGATCATGCGACAGACGACTCTTCGCCCATGATCGAATGGGAAACGCTCAAGTGCGTCCTTAGGGGCATCTTAATTAAACATGGTTCCCGTCTGAAGAGAGAAGCAGCAGCGAATATATCCAGATTACACCTCACCCTCCACTCTCTGGAGACACGGCACAAGCAATCCCAACAGGATACTGTCCTGAGAGAACTCATCCAAGTTAGAAGTGAGCTGCTTAGGGCTCTCTCGTCCAAACATGCTTACTATAAACAACTGACGGGTCGTCTATACTACGAGTGGGGTAATAGGGCCGGTAGACTTCTGGCCAACGCTCTGAAGGAAAGTAAATCGTCCCTATTTGTCGCGGCGATCAAGAATGCCTCGGGTTCACCCTGCTCTTTGACCCCGGACATCCTTGAGGCGTTCCGACAATACTACACCTCCCTATATAATTTACCTCCACCTTCTCACTCTCATGCGGCGGCACCCGAACCCCTCTCCTTAGCCGACTACATAAATAGAACGGCACTCCCCACCCTTAATCAATTAGATATCCAGGCCTTGGAACAACCGTTCACGTCTATGGAATTGGAAGCCGCCATAGCTTCCCTACCGTCGGGAAAGAGCCCTGGGCCGGATGGTTATACGGCAAAATTTTACAAACTACTATACCCGACTCTTTCTACCTCCTTATTGGCGGCTTTCAATGACATATCAGTGAATACACCCCCCCCCCTCCTTCCTGCGGGCATATATCACAGTGCTGCCCAAAGAGGGCAAAGACCCCTTGCTCTGTCCAAGCTACCGTCCGATATCACTCATCAACACTGACACCAAATTGTTTACCAAACTGATAGCCAATCGCTTGTCCGCGCACATGGGCTCCCTTGTCCACCTGGACCAAGTGGGCTTTATCAAGGGTCGGGAGGCGAGGGATAATACCCTAAGAACGTTTTCTGCGATCCACTACGCGAAGCGTTCTGATCTCCCCCTTTTCCTATTGTCCCTTGACGCCGAAAAAGCATTTGACAGGGTGGACTGGGACTTCATGTCGGCGACATTATCGCAAATCGGAATTGGCAAAACTATGCTGTCTCGCATAATGGCCCTTTACTCTCACCCCCAGGCCCAAATTCGGATAAATGGTCGTCTGTCCCAGCCTTTCGACATACGCAACGGCACACGTCAGGGATGCCCCCTATCCCCCCTCTTATACGTGTTGTGTATGGAACACCTCCTGGTAGACATCAGACAAAACACCGATATTGGTGGTCTTGGGATAGCCCGGGACCATTACAAATGTTCGGCATATGCGGACGATCTATTGCTATACCTCTCCTCTCCCCTGATCTCCCTCCCATCGCTCCTAGCCACAATAAAACTCTTCTCCTCCTTTAGCAATTACAAATTAAAACCCTCCAAATGTGAGGCTCTGAACATCACTCTACCCGGATCCCTAGTACAACACCTGCGGTCAACTTACCCCTTTAAATGGCAACCCTTATCCCTTACATACTTAGGCATTCAGGTTCCGTCGGACTTGGCGGACACCTACAAGTTCAACTTCCCCCACTTCTGAGTTCCCTGAGGAGGGATCTGACGAGATGGGAGAGGAAGGATTTTTCCTGGTTGGGCAGAGTGAATGTCATGAAGATGAATATTCTTCCCAGACTTCTCTACCTGTTCTCGTGTATTCCCATCCATCTTCCTCGAACCTTCTTCAGGGAAATTACATCGTTACAAGCTTCCTTTGTCTGGGCCAACAAACATCCTAGATTAGCCAGGCAGGTTCTGATCCGTAAAAAATGCGCTGGAGGCTTGGCCCTTCCCGATTATTTGTCCTACTACCTCTCTTCCATATTGACTAGAGTACTGGACTGTTGCCATCACGGGCAGGATAAGCAGTGGGTAAAGATGGAAAGCTCGATTATAGCCTGTGATTTAATAGCATTCCTATGGCAACCGAGACTAGAACAGCCACGATTGCCAGTTACCTCCCTCCCACCGGTACTCCACTCGATATCGAGATCCAGGAAGCTTAACCTGGCCAAACTTGGCCTTTTCCCATTTGAGGGCCCCTTGACCCCCCTGTTCTACAATCCCACCTTTGCCCCTGCGGACCCTAAAGGTAACTTTTTAAATTTTTGTCATGATCAGGGTATCACATTTTACGATATGGTGTCTCACTCCAGCCTTAAAACTATCTTAACCTTAGTCCCAGACTCGCCCCCCACGACCACTCACATGTTTCAATATGCTCAGCTGACACATTATTACCACCACATGAGAGACCAATTGCAACTGCACAGACCCCTCACTAAATTTGAATTGTTGTGTGTGGCACCTAGACCAGTGGAACACGCAGTCAGCCTACTTTACTCCTATCTATTGGAGGCCTCAACTGCTTCGCCTCTCCCTTACAAACTAGGTTGGGAGAGAGATCTGGGTCACGTTGTTCCGGAGGGAGAGTGGAACAGGGCTATTGTCACTTGCCACAAAATGTCAGTGTCTTGTAAGGCACAGGAGACTAACTTTAAAATTCTCACCCGGTGGTACAGGGTCCCCGCTCTTCTGGCTTCCTTCTATCCGGGGACTTCAGATAGGTGTTGGTGCTGTGCTTCTGGCAAAGGTGACATGATACACATCTGGTTAACATGCCCCTTGCTCGTCAATTACAGGACCGGAGTGGTAGATGCCATAGCACGTATCACCTTGGTCCGCCCAGCTCTTACCCCTGAAATTGTGTTACTGTCCATGCTCCCCTCTGACACCCCGAAATGCTCCGTTAAATTAATCGCCTTTCTACTGTTGGCGGCCAGAACAGTCATACCACGACTGTGGAAATCAACATCAGCCCCCACGATTTCGTCATGGCTCCAAGAGGTCTCCCACATCCATAGGATGGAAGAGCTCACTGCTGACTCACACAACCATCTATCAAAATATACGGCCACTTGGCACCCCTGGTCAGAGTTCCTGTCCTCACGGGAGTTCTCCACACTCCACCTCTCTGAGTAACCCATCACACTGGACCCACATGCCCCTTAGCCCTCCTGTACCGCACACACGCTTAGATACACTCAGCCACATCTAGGTCCCATTGTACTTACCCTTCAGAGATCTGGCTGCTGGTCGTGGAGGACTGGTATCGACTCGGCTCGCGTGGTAAGCATTTATCTTTCCTCTAAGATCCTCTCCAATTCTTTCCCCATCCCCCTTTTTTGCTCCCCCCTCCTCTCTCTTTCCTCCTTGTATTCCATGCTCTCTCTTCTTCCTAGACTTTCCCCTTCTTTTGACCTGCTCTTATGGCTCTCCTTCCACAACTATAATCTGTAGACTCTGCTTGGAGGCGACTTTCTGTGTTTTTCTTATTTTTTCCCGACGACACCGCTGGAGTAAGTGTACAGAGTTTAACGTAGCTCTACTAGTGCTCTCTCCTTAGTATATAGCACCCCCACAGGGCTGTATTCTTTAGCGACCAATATCACTTATCCCATAGCCTGACTAGTGGTATCCTGGAAGGCTCTGATGTACACTCCAGTAAGTTGTTACCTAACCCATGCAATGTCTCCCTTGTCCGGGTTCTTCCAAATTTTATATGCCGCCCCCCCAGATATTATCCCGAGTTGTGGTGAGATGTGCATTTCTCTTTTTTGTTATTTTTCTTCTTGATGTCGTTTTTCTTATGTATGTCTTTTGAAACTTAATAAAAATTTTAATTTGAAAAAAAAAAAAGAAGAAGGATAAGATATCTAGCAGCGCAGTATCCCTTTAAAACATGAATATATAAATGAGGAATGTTGACGAATACCCTACTTGTTCTCTATTGTGTTGTTTGCTTGGTCAGTGGGCACCTCAGAGGAAATGTTTTTTTTAATGGGTATTCCAGTGTGCGTCAAAAATTCATATAGTTCTGGGACTGTGGTGAAAAGGAAAAGACATTGTACTGCACTCTCAAAGTTAAGATAAATTATCTAAACACATTGCACAAACCTATTTTAACATTACTCATCAATTAATGGTACAAAGGGTGCTTTAAAAGATTAATCTCTGGTGCATCGAGAATCCCAGCACAACACATTGTGGTATTGGGATGAGGCATTCAAGCTTACAACTGTACCTACGTCTGGTCCACCATTGGTCCAGCTGCAGCTTCTATTCATCTGTTTACATTCCCGTGATCCAATTTTAATTTCTTCTTCTTGCCTCCGAGACAAGAGGATGCCAGTCTTGGCCTGTGATTGGCTGTGTGGGCAGGTCCTGCTGTGGTGGCGGAATTGGGATAAAGCCTTGTGGGGGTGCAGGGTTATTAGGGTGTTGCTGTTCCGGATATTTAAGGGCGCTGTTAACCCTTGTCACTCATGATGCCAGGGTGTGGGTTAAATGCTGTATTCTTGATAGGCCTATTGCCACCCTTCCCAAGAGCAATAGGTGATGCAGAAATAAAGGATTGTCCACAAACTGTTAACTGAAAACTTGCGGGAACTTCTACTGAAGAATTTATGTACATGCAGCAATAATAACAGTCCAGATAACAGAGTCTCTATGCATATAGCTTGGCAGCGATTGACAGTTGGTTGGGATCAGATAAGCTCAATTTAGCTTCTTAAGGATTGTATAGCAGAGATCCGCTGGATTTAAGGGAGCGTTTAGATCCAGTGATCTTGCGATGAGTAGCGGGGAATTGCTTAGTCTATCGGCTATGTTAGAGGCCTAGGCTGCAAGGCTTTGGCGAGTAAATCGTCTTGTATGCTGCGGAGGTTCTACCTCTTCCAGAGTCAGCAACCCAAGAGAGGGATCAAGATGGCGCAGGTCCCTTATATGGGCAGGGGCTGTCCGTTTTGGATTGGTCCATAACAACTGTCACTCGCCGTTACAGTGCATTGTGGGTGAACACGTCACGGGAACCTCCAAAGGTCCTGTAGTTCTGAACTAATCACGTGACCCGCAGGTCCTGCTACGCTTGAATAGGTAGGCAATGAAATATATACATATTTATATACTTATACTTATATGAACTTCTATACAGTCACTGACTAACTGAGGGGTGACAAGGGGAAAACTACAAAAGAGGGACCCCGACATCCTAGGGACTATGGGGACCTCTATAAAGGTAACGTATACAATACGGTACCGGGACACCACACTGCTTTGAGATTGCATCTCACAGCAAGGCAGAAGAAATCAGCAGCAGGGGACTGGAAGCAGACATACAGAAATTGAAGCAGGACCAGAGTTGGACCAGTACAGGTAGGTATATCTTACTTATTATTTACCCCACCCCCATACTATAATACCCCTTTAGGGTCTATTCACACATACAGTATCCTGCACAGATTTGCTGCTGATTGGAAGCTTTGCTCAGTCATTTAGTTTACATTGAAATCTGCAGCATCAAATCCTGTGCATCAAATCTGCGCAGGATACTGTACATGAAAACACACCCTTAGGGTCTATTACTAGACCCTAAGGGTGTCTAGTATCCTGTGCATCAAGTATGAGCTGCAGCTTTTATACTGTAAATTTCAATGTAAACTCAATGACTGAACACGGCTTCAAAACTGCAGCTTCAAATCCTGCCCATCAAATATGAGCAGGATACTCTACATGAAAATTGACCCTTAAATAGTCGCTATTAAAGTGCATGGACAATCCATTTAAAACAAAAATGGGCCTGGTCTGCCAAAGAAGGAGCCCCTGATACTTAGCAGCTCTCCATTCTGTTTTTTAAATGGGGATCCCTTGCTAAAACAACTGTATGCTCCCTTGTTCAACTGCTATAACACAACGCAAGGAAGCATATATTGATTAATAATAAACAGTTTATTAACATATATGCAAAAATCACAAACATTTAAAATCTTATACAAGAAAGGGAATAACGGTATAGATATCCAATGTGATGGAGACACAAACTACAAGGATGACCAGATAGGAGAAAAGAGAACAAGTGGAGGCCTAAGCAATGTTATTAATGGGGTGTGCCAAAGTATAAACAAAAGTACATTAAACATCCATTTATATTATGCACACAGTGCAGGTATAGTTATGCATAAACAGGTTACTCAGTGCTGTACTAAGCAGAATAGTGGCCAAAGCATAGACCTAGCATTGCATTGCAGTAACAGACCTCCAGCACCCAACGTTTCATCACCAGACTTCTTCCAGCACTGAGTGACTTGTTTATGAATAACTATACCTGCACTGTATGCATAATATAAACGGATATTTAAAGGGGTACCCCGCTGCTAAGCGTTTGGAACAAACTGTTACTAATACTGGAGCCGGCACCGGGAGCTAGTGACGTCAAAGCCCCGCCCCCTCATGACTTCACACCCCACCCCCTCAATGCATGTCTATGGGAGGGGGCGTGACTGCCGTCAAGCCCCCACACATAGACTTGCATTGAGGGGGTGGGGCATGACGTCATAAGGGTGTGTGGCTATGATCTCACATGCTCCCAGCTCCAGAGTTCGGAACAGTTTGTTCCAAACGCTGAGCAGCAGAGTACCCCTTTAATGTACTTCTGTTTATACTTTGGCACACCCCATTCTGAACATTGCTTAGGCCTCCACTTGTTCTCTTTTCCCCATCTGGTTGTCCTTGGAGTTTGTGTGTCCATTACATTGGACATTTATACCTTTATTCCTGTCTAAGATTTTAAATGTTTCTGATTTTTGCAAATATGTTAATAAACTTTGTTTATTATTGATCTATATATATGCTTTCTTTCGTTGTGTTATATGCTTGATTGCGTATGATCCCATACCATTGGTGGTTATTGTGTGCTTGTTCTAATGCTGAAATATCAAAACAGTGACCATAATCTTTATTCACATCGACCATAATCTTTATTCACATTATGCACAGCTTCTGCATTTATCAAATATGTGAAGATCTTATATCTTGTGACTTATATGGGTGACTGGTCGTTTTAATCCCTGGAAGGATGACGCACCTTTTAGCATGTAACCTTATTAGTGGTGAGAAAGGTCAAGCTAAACAGTCTTCATTCCAGACAAACTAAAATACAATTACGTTATCTCTGGCCCACACAAATAATTCATATCACTGGCTGCCAAAAGTTCCAAATAGAAGAGCAGCCTTAAAACAAGATGTGATACTTTTTTGGCAGATACCATGTAGGATACTCTTGAGTATAGCTAGAAATTCATTATTAAAGCCAAAATGTACCCGCAGAACAGTTATACTGGATACGTTTCCAAGTTCCATTGCCAACTACTGAACACATCTTCAAAAATAATACTGTACCTGCCTTAGACCAGGGGAAATTTTAGAACCAAATTATAATGCAATTCAGAAACTAAATGCAAAGACTTTTAGGTCATTTGCTGAAGATATTTAAGAGTAGCAAAAATAATGTTCTAAAAAATGATCTAGTTTTTGCTCTAGAAATAATTTTAGTACCACTTTTTGGTGCTTCACAACAATATACTATATATACTGTACTGTATACATTGTATACTATATATACTGTACTGTATACATTTTATACTATATATACTGTACCGTATACATTTTGTACCAGCAGCAGCATGGAGCTCTATTACAGTCATTCTCTAACCCCTACCAAAAACTGCCAAGAAAGCAATTACTGTAGTTTAAGTTGTGACCAAAAAATGTAGTTCAGTGTTACAGCTTAAGTTATTTGTCCTCCCTGACTGATTCATGGCTGGAACCATCCGGCCAATCACCGCTCTGAGCAAATATGAATCTGTGATGTGAAGAGAACTTAACATCACAGAGAAGTATAGTGCTGGGCAGGGGAGCAGAGAAGTGCGGCCGTGCCGCCCGCTTCTATAGATTATATAGGAGAATCACAATGGGTGTCAGGAGTGACACCGGGGGCAATCTGTTTATTAGTACATGTACTACTACTCCCAGCATGGAACAGTCTGTTCTATGCTGGGAGTATTAGTAGTAGCTAAGAAAAATATTTCAAAAAAATAATGAAAAAAAGTAAAAACAAAGGTAAAAATAACACACACACACTTTTTTTAAACACATAATTAAAATACATTACTAATAAAAAGTTTTACTAAATTAATTATAAAAAACATATATTATTTTTACAATTACCGTATTTATCGGGGTCGTGAGCTGGGTGTGTGCTTGCGTTTCCCAGACGTGGAGGACGAATAGGGCAATCCACCAAGAAATGTTCGGTACTAGCGCAGTACAGACAAAGATTTTTATCCCTACAGCGAGTCCTCTCTTCCTGGTTCAGGCGAGACCGATCCACTTGCATGGCCTCCTCGGCGGGAGGCACAGGGGTAGATTGCAAAGGATACTGTGGGAGAGGTGCCCAGAGATCAAGGTCTTTTTCCTGGCGGAGCTCCTGGTGTCTCTCAGAAAAACGCATGTCAATGCGGGTGGCTAAATGGATAAGTTCTTGCAGGTTGGCAGGAATCTCTCCTACGGCCAGCACATCCTTGATGTTACTGGATAGGCCTTTTTTAAAGGTCGCGCAGAGAGCCTCGTTATTCCAAGATAATTCGGAAGCGAGAGTACGAAATTGGATGGCGTACTCGCCTACTGAAGAATTACTCTGGACCAGGTTCAGCAGGGCAGTCTCGGCAGAAGAAGCTCGGGCTGGTTCCTCGAAGACACTACGGACTTCAGCGAAGAAGGACTGGATTGTGGCTGTGGCAGGATCATTGTGGTCCCAGAGCGGTGTGGCCCAAGACAAGGCCTTTCCAGAAAGAAGACTCACTACGAACGCCACCTTAGACCGTTCTGTCGGAAATTGATCCGACAACATCTCCATATGTAGGGAACATTGAGACAGAAAGCCACGGCAGAGTCTAGAGTCCCCATCAAATTTGTCCGGCAGGGACAAGCGGAGGCTAGGAGCGGCCACTCGCTGCGGAGGAGGTGCAGGAGCTGGCGGAGGAGATGGTTGCTGCTGTAGCAGTGGCAGAAGTTTCTGTAACGTGGCGGTCAACTGCGACAGCTGCTGTCCTTGTTGGGCAATTTGCTGCGATTGCTGAGCGACCACTGTGGATAGGTCGGCGAGACTTGGCAGCGGCACCTCAGCGGGATCCATGGCCGGATCTACTGTCACGATTCGGCTAGCTGGATGTGGATCCTCTGTGTCAGCGAGGGATTGGCGTGGACCGTGTCAGTGGACCGGTTCTAAGATGCTACTGGTATTCACCAGAGCCCGCCGCAAAGCGGGATGGTCTTGCTGCGACGGTAGCAACCAGGTCGTATCCACCGGCAACGGCTCAACCTCTCTGACTGCTGAGAAGGCGTGGGACAGAAGGACTAGGCAGAGGCAAGGTCAGACGTAGCAGAAGGTCGGGGCAGGCGGCAAGGTTCGTAGTCAATGTGGATAGCAGAAGATCTGGAACACAGGCTTTGGACAACACTAAACGCTTTCACTGGCACAAGGAAACAAGATCCGGCAAGGAATTGCAGGGGAAGTGAGGTAATATAGCCAGGGAGCAGGTGGAAGCTAATTAGGCTGATTGGGCCAGGCACCAATCATTGGTGCACTGGCCCTTTAAATCTCAGAGAGCTGGCGCGCGCACGCCCTAGAGAGCGGAGCCGCGCGCGCCAGAACATGACAGCCGGGGACCGGGACGGGATAGTGACTTGGGATGCGATTCGCGAGCGGGCGCGTCCCGCTATGCGAATCGCATCCCCGCCGGCAATGTCAGTGCAGCGCTCCCGGTCAGCAGGTCTGACCGGGGCGCTGCAGAGAGAGAGACGCCATGAGCGCTCTACGGGGAGGAGCAGGGACCCGGAGCGCTCGGCGTAACAGTCTGTATGTATATATAATTTTCTCTGCTTTACTTCACCTGCTTGCCAGCAAACCTCTATCTCTGTTCACTATTATTTCTACAGACAAACTGACTTAATATCCCTCCCCCCCATTGGTTGGCTACTTCTTTCCCTCATGTGAATAAATCTGTATATAGGGTATGCTGGGATTTTAGAAAAGACACTTAAT
Organism: Hyla sarda; assembly: GCF_029499605.1. Lineage (NCBI taxonomy): Eukaryota > Metazoa > Chordata > Amphibia > Anura > Hylidae > Hyla > Hyla sarda. Next base: position 285,837,133 of record NC_079193.1, read on the forward strand.
TCAGGCCAGTCAAGTCAGAACTGCAGCCAAACCAAGCAGCATTATGTTTATGTTAAGATTTGGTGATATTTACAAAGATTAACAGTTATTTTTTATTTAAAAGGAGACAGGAGTTTGGTTTATATAAAATATATGGTTTATGTGTAATATTTTTCTTTTAAATCCAAATATGTGTCCCTTTGAGACTGCAGGATTCTGGGAAATGGAACTTCTGTAAATAAGGGCTCCTGTGTGTGGGTGGGATGTTCTTCAGTTCAGACTGTAAGAACAGGGCATAGGGGTGCTTGTTGTCACTAAGGTAACTGCAACTTAACCCCTCATTTGCCTGAAAATATGCCCATTTTTTGTAAGGCTTGTGTATGGTCTATTTCTGAGAACAAAAAACACCCACACAACATCGAGTAAATTTACCTTTCATTCACAGTGCAGAGTCTCTCTGCAAAAGGCAGATAGGCTCACAGATTGCAGGTACACAGCCCTGTCTATCTCCTATACATAGCACAAGCTATGCCCTGCCCCACTTTATGTGTTACCTCCTGTTTCCCTACTGAACCTAAAATCAGGAAATGAAGTAAAATAAATTATATAGAATAGAAATTATATACTGTAGACTATCAGATTATCTGAAATGACAATGATTATTTCATAACAATCTCTATTCCTCACTCTACCACAACCTGTGTTTAATTCCTGATGCCGTTTGTGTACAGTAAATGAAGAGAGGTGAATACGGACATGTGATTGATAGATACATATATAGATAGATACTAGTGACTAGATACTGTATGTGGTATTTATTTATTGCTCATGCTGACTGTTTTAACTTATAAAGTAGATAAGTAAATCCCCTCATTATTTCTTCAAGGGACAAATCAGTCTAATTCTAATGAATGGATGTGCTTATTATAAATGCTGTGAGGAGGTGAAAGGTGAATGGGTGATATGTGTCACCAAGGCTTTGGTGAAGTAAGAGCCGGTATTAATTCAGTGTCTGTGCTGCGATGCAGACTGACACTGTGGCTGTAGTATGGCTGGAATGACCAAGTGCAGGGTGGGGGTCATTCCCCACAATCCAGGCTGCCTTTTGTTGGCTTTAAATCAACCTGTATTACCAGCTGAAGGGGATTTGCTAGTTGCAGCTCACACTACCGGAGAGAGCTGGGAGTGGAGTTCTTCCCTACGTTTGCTCCAAGGTTGGAAGCTGGTGAACAGCCTGCCTGGAGGCCTGGAAAAGACTTGCTTGATGCCACACGGCATAGTCTGAGGTGTGAACAAACGCCTAAGGAATACAGATGGACTTTTGTTACGTTTTCCTTGGTTCTGCATTTAAAGACTGTTTGCTGTGTGCCAAGTGTAAATAAAACACTGAACTTTGATTTGGAAAATACTGCTTCCTTACCTCTATACTGCAACCGCACCTATTTGCAAGAGAGAGTCATCACAATACAGTGTAAAAAATCCATTGATTTTCCAAGGTGGTATTCAGCACATATTACTAGGGATCATGAACTTAATAAATCTACACATAGGTGTAAAAAAAAATACAGCTGACTTATAGTCCTAAGCAATGATGAAAAGGAATTTTAAAATATCAATACTGACTCCATTAAGTTGTATATAGATCATGAAATCCAGGCTCCTTGTAAGTAGTTGTGCTATTGATCAAGTGTTTAGAACCACTCTATGCCGAGTGATATGATATTTTTTTTTCTGTTTATTCATGTGCTCAAAGTCTTAAGCGCCCAATGACCCACTTATTCTATTTTCTTATCAGGAGATGCCACAGACTCTAGATGTTTCATTAATCTTCAAATGGTAGAACCCTGGAATGATGTATAAATATCCAGATGATATCTACTAAAAATAAATAGTAGCAGTAGTTTTGAGGACAAGGTTATAGAAAAGATAACCTCACGTAATACTGATTTGGTATATTGGTTATACAATTGCAAGGTATTTCATATAGAATGAAAATCCCTTGAAACATTTGAATACTTCTTTAAACAATTACAACCAAATCTTGTTTTTTAAACAAAACTCTTACATCTAGTGTTTATTCGCTGTTGACAGTATTCAGTGGTGTCTAAACATTACTGTGCTACAATAATTACACCAAGACAGATGCATCTCAGTCATCTGGGTTCATGTTTATCTATGTGATCACTATGGGATGCAGATCAAAAGAAGTGGTTGATTAATCTGTGTGAAAGATGTATGTGACATATGCATTATGCCCCAGGGGTTGGTGCTTTGTGTCAGTACAAATGAACATAGACACATCCACTTGTAGTAGGACATTGATATAGAAGAACAATAAAACAGGCTGTACCACAAATAGAAGCAAACCAAGATTAAGGAATTGAGTCTGACACTAAGAAAACAACAAGTCAGCAGACACATGTGACATGTGAGCTCAGGTAGATTGGAAATTCATTTCACTGGCAGAGTAAAAACTATACAAATACTCATATGCTTATAAACAATATACTGATTAGAAAAGATTTTAAAAAATGTCAGATTTTTACAAGGCACCACACATCATAAATTTTACTTTAATTGTATTTATTTTTGTTTCCTGTCTTGAACCCTACGTTCAAAAGTAAAGCACAAAGCCAGAGAAATGTGAAATTTTTATGGTTGCCCTGAGATCCTTTCAATAGACTATTGGCTGCTCTTTATAGAGCACACTGTATGCTGTCATAAAAAAAATCATAAAACATCCTCTAGTCTGTTTGTATGTGTGTATTTCCAAAATTTAACAACAAGCAGAAAAGAAAAATCTGTCTTCAATAAGTGTGCATGCAAATTTATGACGTATTATCTCAGGAGATCTTGTTATGGAAAAGCAAAGGAGACTCGGCAACTCACCATTTCATGCAAGAATCAAATTCCTTTAATCCAGGAGGTAAGACGGGTAACACGTAACAGCAAGGGAGGGCAGGAGGGGAGGCAGGGGGTGCGGGTAGGACTGCGCGGTTTTGAAAGGTGAAATGACTGATGTCATTACAAAGTAAAGTTGGTGGCGGAAAAAAAACAAGCCCTCATATGTGTCTGTAGGTGGAAAATTGAAAGTGTTATGATTTTTAGAAGGGGAGGAGGAAATAACAAAAGTACAAAAATGAAAACTGGCTTGGTCCTTAAGGGGTTAAAGTTTGTCTATTGTTTCTACTATTTAATTTTCATTAATCTGGGTTTGAGTGTTTAGACCCCAACCTATCACTAGAACAAGCTCTTTGTTTATGTGACCGAGATGGTCCCATAAGCTTACATTATGTGATCATCTTGGTTACGTCTCACAGAGAGCGGGAAGTCAAAGTTAAAAGGGTACTCCACTCCTAGATATCTTATCCCCTATCCCTCTCCTGCAGCACCCCCTGTCATCTGGTGCATGGAGCGAGCTTTGCTCCATGCCTGATGACTGGCGACACAGGGGTCAGAGGTTGACGTCACAGCCCTGCCCCCTCAATGCAAGTCTATGAGAGGGGGGGCATGACAGCCATCAGGCCCCCTCCAATAGACTTGAATTGAGGGGTGTGACATCACGATCCTCCGGCCCCTGCATCACCAGTCTTCAGGAACAGAGCGAAGCTCACTCCATGCACCAGATGACAAGGGGTGCTGCAGGAGAGATCACAGGGGTCCCCAGTAAAGTATGTATAATGACCAAATTACTAAAACCCGAATTTGCAAAAGACTGATAATGAATGCATTTGAATATTTTCATCACATTTCTTCGAGTATAATGAAAATGCATTCAGATTTAATCAACTAGTTATTTGGACGGACGGCATTATTGTCATGTGTATGTTCTTTGATCAATCAGTTTACCCCTTGTGTCTTTCTTCAATAAGACTGCAGAGTATTGCTTATGTTTGATAGGGAAGATTTTGTTTCTGAGAGAGGTTGGAGGAGATTTATCAAAACATGTGTAAGGGAAAAGTGTAGCATTTGCCCATAGCTTCTTTTATTTTTCAGAGGCATTTAAAAATTGAAAAAGCAATCTGATTGGTTTCTATAGGCAACTGCTCTACTTTTCAACTACACAGGTTTTGATAAATCTCGCCCATTGTAACTTGCAGTTAGGAATACCATATCGGACCGAAACAATAATTTCACTCCAGAATAACAAATGAGGTAAAAAAAAAAATATGAAAGCAACAAAACAAAAAATGCACTGAATGAACATAAATGAACTAAACTTAAAGTGTTACTGTCATTAGTAAGAACATAAAAATGCTTAACCCCTTAAGGACAATGGACGTACTCCTACGCCCCCGTTTCCGAGTCCTTAAGGACCGAGGACGTAGGAGTACGTCCTGTCCATTCCCGGCCCCCCGCCGCTAGCCGAAGGGGAGACGGTGCCCGATGCCTGCTGAAATCGTTCAGCAGGCATCGCAGCATATCGCCCAGGGGGGTCATTATGCCCCCCCATGTCGGCGATGGCCGCAGATCGCTGGACAATTCAGTCCAGCGATCTGCGGCGATTCCGGGTCAATCGGGTCTCCAGTGACCCGGAATTACTGGCCAGAGCCTGCAGGGCTGAGGTGGCACTGGTGCCACCTCACAATCGCCCTGATTCGTCGGCCGGATTCCCGGACGACCAATCAGGGCGCCTGCTGCGGGTGTCACTCCCGCACCCGCTCCGCCCCTCTTCCGGAGGACGTGAGCGGGTGCAGGACGTGCACCCCTGGTGCTGGGGACCCCGATCCCCGGCGTTAATGTTGGGATCGGGGCCCCAGGAGTGACGACGGCGGCGGCGGCGGGACTGACCTGTGCGGCGATCAAGCAGCAGCAGGAGGTGAGTGACAGCCTCCTGCTGTTGCTTAGCAACAGCTCCCAGCATGCAAAAAGGGCATGCTGGGAGCTGTAGTTATGCAACAGGAGGAGGCAGACCACCACAACTCCCAGCATGCACTTATGGGCATGCTGGGACTTATGGTTTTGCAACAGCTGGAGGCACATTCTTTCTAAGGAAAAGTGTACCTTCAGCTGTTGTGTAACTACAACTCCCAGCTTGCACAAACAGCTAAAGTGCATGCTGGGAGTTGTAGTGGTGCATCTGCTGGTTGCATAACTACAACTCCCAGCATACCCGTTGGCTGTCGGTGACTGCTGAGAGTTGTAGTTTTGCAACAGCTGAAGGCACACTGAGTTAAGTAGCAAACCAGTGTGTCTCCAGCTGTTGCATAACTACAATCCCCAGCCAAAGTAGTATGCCTCCCGCTGTTGCATAACTACAACACCCAGCATGCCCTTCCGCTCTCCGTACATGCTGGGGGTTGTAGCTTTTGCAACAGCTGAAGGCACACTGGTTGCAAAACACTGAGTTTGTTGCCAAACTCTGTGTTTCACAACCAGTGTGCATCCAGCTGTTGCAAAACTACAACTCCCAGCATGCACTGATAGACCGTACATGCTGGGAGTTGTAGTTTTGCAACAGCTGGATGTTCCCCCCCCCCCCCAATGTGAATGAACAGGGTACACTCACATGGGCGGAGGATTACAGCAAGTATCCGGCTGCAAGTTTGAGCTGCAGCAAATTTTCTGCTGCAGCTCAAGCTGCCAGCGAGAAACTACTGTGAACCCCCCGCCCGTGTGACTGTACCCTAAAAACACTAAACTAACACAAAATAAAATAAAAAGTAAAAAAACACTACATATACACATACCCCTACACAGCCCCCCTCCCCAATAAAAATGAAAAACGTCTGGTACGCCACCGTTTCCAAAACGGAGCCTCCAGCTGTTGCAAAACTACAACTCCCAGCATGCACTTATAGACCCTACATGCTGGGAGTTGTAGTTTTGCAACAACTGGATGTCCCCCCCCCCCAATGTGAACGTACAGGGTACACTCACATGGGCGGAGGATTACAGTAAGTATCCGGCTGCAAGTTTGAGCTGCGGCAAATTTTCTGCCGCTGCTCAAACTGCCAGCGAGAAACTACTGTGAACCCCCCGCCCGTGCGACTGTACCCTAAAAACACTACACTACACTAACACAAAATAAAATAAAAAGTAAAAAACACTACATATGCACATTCCCCTACACAGCCCCCCTCCCCTCCCCAATAAAAATGAAAAACGTCTGGTACGCCACTGTTTCCAAAACGGAGCCTCCAGCTGTTGCAAAACAACTACTCCCAGTATTACCAGACAGCCACTGACTGTCCAGGCATGCTGGGACTTTTACAACAGCTGGAGGCACCCTATTTGGGAATCACTGGCGTAGAATACCCCTATGTCCACCCCTATGCAAGTCCCTAATTCAGGCCTCAAATGTGCATGGCGCTCTCACTTTGGAGCCCTGTCGTATTTCAAGGCAACAGTTTAGGGTCACATATGGGGTATCACCGTACTCGGGAGAAATTGTGTTACAAATTATGGGGGGTATTTTCTGCTATTACCCTTTTTGAAAAATCTAAAATTTTTGGGAAACCAACATTTTAGGTAAAAAATTATTATTTTTTTTTACATATGCAAAAGTTGTGAATCACCTGTGGGGTATTAAGGTTCACATTACCCCTTGTTACGTTCCCCGAGGGGTCTAGTTTCCAAAATAGTATGTCATGTGTTTTTTTTTTGCTGTCCTGGCACCATAGGGGCTTCCTAAATGCAGCATGCCCCCAGAGCAAAATTTGCTTTCAAAAAGCCAAATGTGACTCCTCCTTTTCTGAGACCTGTAATGCGCCAGCAGAGCACTTCTCACCCCCATCTGGGGTGTTTTCTGAATCGGGAGAAATTGAGCTTCAAATTTTGGGGGGTATTTTCTGCTATTACCTTTTTAAAAAATGTAAACATTTTGGGAAACCAAGCATTTTAGGTAAAAAAAAATGTTTTTTTTTACATATGCAAAAGGCGTGAATCACCTGTAGGGTATTAAGGTTCACATTACCCCTTGTTACGTTCCACGAGGGGTCTAGTTTCCAAAATGGTATGCCATGTGTTTTTTTTTGCTGTTCTGGCACCATAGGGGCTTCCTAAATGCGGCATGCCCCCAGAGCAAAATTTGCTTTCAAAAAGCCAAATGTGACTCCTTCTCTTCTGAGCACTTTTCACCCCCATATGGGGTGTTTTCTGAATCGGGAGAAATTGGGCTTCAAATTTTGGGGGGTATTCTCTGCTATTATCCTTTTTTACAAATGTAACATTTTTGGGAAACCAAGCATTTTAGGTAAAACATTTTTTTTTTTTTTTTACATATGCAAAAGTCGTGAATCACCTGTGGGGTATTAAGGTTCACTTTACCCCTTGTTACGTTCCCTGAGGGGTCTAGTTTCCAAAATGGTATGCCATGTGTTTTTTTTTTGCTGTCCTGGCACCATAGGGCCTTCCTAAAGGTGACATGCCCCCCAAAAACCATTTGACGCTCCTTCCCTTCTGAGCCCTCTACTGCGCCCGCCGAACAATTAACATAGACATATGAGGTATGTGCTTACTCGAGAGAAATTGGGTTTCAAATACAAGTAAAAATGTTCTCCTTTTTACCCCTTGCAAAAATTCAAAAATTGGGTCTACAAGAACATGCGAGTGTAAAAAATGAAGATTGTGAATTTTCTCCTTCACTTTTCTGCTATTCCTGTGAAACACCTAAAGGGTTAATACACTTATTGAATGTCATTTTGAATACTTTGGGGGGTGTAGTTTTTATAATGGGGTCATTTATGTGGGTATTTCTAATATGAAGAAACAAACCCTTCAAATCCACTTCAAAACTGAACTGGTCCATGAAAAATAGCGAGTTTGAAAATTTTGTGAAAAATTTCCAAATTGCTGCTGAACTTTGAAGCCCTCTGGTGTCTTCCAAAAGTAAAAACTCATAAATGTTATGATGCAAACATAAAGTAGACATATTGTATATGTGAACCCAAAAATGTTTTATTTTGAATATCCATTTTCCTTACAAGCAGAGAGCTTCAAAGTTAGAAAAATGCAAAATTTTCATTTTTTTCATCAAATTTTGGGATTTTTCACCAAGAAAGGATGCAAGTTACCATAAAATTTTACCACTAAGTTAAAGTAGAATATGTCACGAAAAAACAATCTCAGAATCAGAATGATAACTAAAAGCATTCCAGAGTTATTAATGTTTAAAGTGACAGTGGTCAGAATTGCAAAAAACGCTCTGGTCCTTAAGGTGTAAAATGGCCTGGTCCTTATGGGGTTAAAGGGGTACTCCGGTGAAAAACTTTTTTTTTTCTTCTTTTAAATCAACTGGTGCTAGAAAGTTAAAAAGATTTGTAAATGACTTCTATAAAAAAAAAAATCTTAATCCTTCCTGTACTTATTAGCTGCTGAATACTACAGCGGAAATTATTTTCTTTTTGAAACACAGAGCTGTCTGCTGACATCATGACCACAGTGCTCTCTGCTGACATCTCTGTCCATTTTAGGAACTGTCTGGACAGTTCCTAAAATGGACAGGGATGTCAGCAGACAGCTCTGTGTTTCAAACGGAAAATAATGTCCTCTGTAGTATTCAGCAGCTAATAAGTACAGAAAGGATTAAGATTTTTTTAATAGAAGTAATTTACAAATCTGTTTAACTTTCTGGCACCAATTGATTAAAAAAAAGTTTTTCACCGTAGTACCCCTTTAAAGGAGTACTCCGGGATGGGAAAATTGCCTGTCATACTGCCGGCAGTAAAAAAAATAAAGAGGGACATGCCTGCTCCGGCCTCCGCTGAGATCCTCTTCCTGGTTGCCAGTGGTTGGTAAGTCATACTGCACTCAGCCAATCACCAGCCGCAGAGAAGTCCCACCTTGGCCAGCGATAGGCTGAGCGTCAGTGTGACGTTTTCGGCCCCGGCACCTCCCATCCCCTCCCGGATTACTCCTTTAAGCCAGTTTGGTAATGTGCCCTAAGAAATGTATGCTTAATAACAGGCATGTTTCTATATGTAAAATACCTTTTGATCTATGTATTACTTTGCTCTGTCTTAAACATTTTTACAGTTGCAAAGCTTTGTGCCCAAAGTGCATGGCATGCTTTTTATAACCCTAAAGCGGCCATGTGTAACTTATATGAGGCAAATACACAAGAAATAGGTTCATAGAATGACCAAAGAGAAACAATTTTGCATATAAATAATTATTTAGCATCTTGTAATGATTGTCAGTGTGCATGGACGTGCCCCTCTTCTGAAAAGAATGCAAGCAGTGTTCATCTTGTCTGGATTTCACATGTGTTCAGCTCATGCGGGTGAAATCTAGATTATTCACTGCACTAATGCACTAATGCAACAGGGAGATAACCCCCCCCCCATAGAAAAATGGTCCAAAATATTTAGTTACTGGCCCAAAAGGACTTTGTTACCAGGGTTCATTTGCAAAATTCAAAAGACAGGGACCCCTAGTGTCCTTTTTTAAACCATTTTTTTACATCTTTAGAATTTTTTTTTTTTTTTATGAAGGATATTAGGAACATGCTTAGTTTTTAAGGAAGTTGTTTCTAACGACAGTAACGCTTTACCTTAGAGAAATTATTCTGTAGTGTGTTTAGGTTCAGAATACCGATTAAGGTCCAAGATGAAAACAACGGATCGAAAAATGTGCTTAAGGGGTACTCCGATGGAAAAAAAAAATTTCATATCAACTGGTGCTAGAAAGTTGTAAATTACTTCTATTAAAAAATCTTAATCCTACCAGTACTTATCAGCTGCTATATGCTCCACAAGAAGTCGAGTTATTCTTTTCAGTCTGATCACAGTGTTCTCTGCTGCCACCTCTGTCCATGTCAGGAAATGTCCGGAGCAGAAGAGGTTTGCTATGGGGATTTGCTCCTACTCTGGACAGGTGTCATCAGAGAGCACTGTGGTTAGACTAAAAAGAACAACTCAACTTCCTCTGGAGCATACATCAGCTGATAAGTACTGGAAGGATTAAGATTTTATTATAGAAGTAATTTACAAATGTGTTTAACTTTCTGGAACCAGCTGATTTGAAAAAAAAATTGCTTTCCACCAGAGTGACCCTTTAACAAGAAGAAACAAAACAAACTGAACCTCATTTTTTCTGTTGTGCACATTTCTAGTCTCACTTCCGACACTGGAAAGTCTTCCTAGCAGGACAGTTGGTGGTTCATTGACCGTCATTTCCCCAATTCACTTCAACCATGTTCCACCAACATATGCCAAAAATATTGAAAAGAAGAAACCCCATTAATATCAGATTTTGCCATTTTTAGCAGCATCAATTACCAACAGTCACCGTACATCGATGAATGACATTGCTGTGAAAGAATTTTCTTTTTTCTTTGCAGAATTTAATTTAGTCACATTCAGGGATTCAATGAACCAGAAAAACAGAAAAAGAACACAGCACGCTTCAATGCAAAATCTTTAGATAACAGAGATGTTGAGAGCAGAAATGCCAATATTGTGCTCAGCTATTAGAGAGGTTTAAAACAGGCACAACTCTGTGAAATGAAACGACACGGGGCAGGTTCCAAATCGTGATCTTCACTTGTGGGCAAAATCACACCTGCACATAATGTCCAATAGATGCACAATGTATCCTATGTAATAGGTTCTTCCTTCCAGACCAGGAACCACAGCTGTTGTAATAGTACATCTGAAGGACAAAAGATCAAAAGGTGCTATAGGAATTGCTTGACACAATTCCTATTGTAAATCTGACCTGTTTTGTTGGGTTGTGTGGCAGAATTTGGCTCACTGCGCCACAATTTGTGTTAGTGGCAGAATTTGTGAAAAAAATATCAAAAACCCATCCAACCCCTCCATTTTACTGAGAAAACCCAAAAAGGGGTGTGGCTGCTTGGAAAAGGAGGCGTGGCCACCATCAATGGGGCGTTGCTGCAGAAAGGGGGGAGCCCTTGACATTTTTGAAAATCCCAACATATTTACTAACCGGTATAGATCAGGCTCGATCACATACAAGTGGAACTTCAGTTGAAGCGCAAACCGTATCTTATATAAAATTCATGGTTTATTATGAATAAAAACATATTTATTAAGGTTTCCACAGAAATGTTGTGGATTTGAGCTCTGGGAAACCCTACAGCTCAGAGCATGTGTAAAAAAAAGCAAAACATAGGGAAAAGTGGAAAATGTAGGGAAACCTTAGTAAAAACCACAAAGAAAACGACAGTCCACTCTTAGTAAATAAGGGTCATAATATCGGTTTAAGTGGTAAAATTAATGAAGACGATTCCAGAGGATACTGATGCTTAGGGTTTGCAAAAAGGAAAGGAAACACCAGCAGGGTCGGAGCCAGGGCAAGGTTACACTGAGCACTGAGCTGCTACTGTTGCTGCTGAGAATCTAAAGAGAGTAGGAATTACACTGTCAATTGTGTATTGCACTGTCAATAGGATAGCTGCCCTGAGCTTAGGATGGCAAGAGATGAGAAGGAAGCCTTGATTTACCTCTGAAGAATAGTGTTCATCTTCTTCAGCAGGTAAACTGGCTTAGCTTTCAGGTATACAGACCAGGCTTTCTCAGGCTCTCCTTCCTGCACATAGCACATGGTAAACATAACCACCACTTCCTATAATATGTTCTTATCAAGCTCCCAGTAGAGACATATCTCCTAGAGAACAGAAAGTGGATACCTAGTGGTGAAGACTTTAGATTTTAGAGCTGTTTTTCTGGGGTAAGTAGTAATTTTTAGATAATAAAATGATTTACAAATATATAAAGAATCACATAGGCTATCTAATGGAAACAAGTTATTAAAAATGGCACTGCCCATTAAAGAGAAATATAAAACTCACACCATCCCCTTATGGTTTGAGGCATGTTTCCAGTCATTTTATTTTTATTTATTTATTTATTTTTTTCATTTCTTAACCCCTTCAGGACGGAGCCCATTTTGGCCTTAAGGACCGGAGCGTTTTTTGCACATCTGACCACTGTCACTTTAAACATTAATAACTCTGGAATGCTTTTAATTATCATTCTGATTCCGAGATTGTTTTTTCGTGACATATTCTACTTTAACATAGTGGTAAATTTTTGTCGATACTTGCATCCTTTCTTGGTGAAAAATCCGTAAATTTGATGAAAAATTTGAAAATTTAGCATTTTTCTAACTTTGAAGCTCTCTGCTTGTAAGGAAAATGGATATTACGAATACATTTTTTTTTTGGTTCACATATACAATATGTCTTCTTTATGTTTGCATCATAAAATTAACGTGTTTTTACTTTTGGAAGACACCAGAGGGCTTCAACGGTCAGCAGCAATTTTCCGATTTTTCACAAAATTTTCAAACTCAGTATTTTTCAGGGACCAGTTCAGGTTTGAAGTGGATTTGAAGGGTCTTCATATTAGAAATACCCCATAAATGACCCCATTATAAAAACTACACCCCCCAAAGTATTCAAAATGACATTCAGTCAGCATTTTAACCCTTTAGGTGTTTCACACGAATAGCAGCAAAGTGAAGGAGAAAATTCACAATCTTCATTTTTTACACTCACATGTTCTTGTAGACCCAATTTTTGAATTTTTACAAGGGGTAAAAGGACAAAATTTTTACTTGTATTTGTAGCCCAATTTCTCTCGAGTAAGCACATACCTCATATGTCTATGTAAAGTGTTCGGCGGGCGCAGTAGAGGGCTCAGAAGGGAAGGAGCGACAAGGGGATTTTGGAGAGTACGTTTTTCCTAAATGGTTTTTGGGGGGCATGTTACCTTTAGGAAGCCCTTATGGTGCCAGAACAGCAAAAAAAAAACACATGGCATACCATTTTGGAAACTAGACCCCTCGGGGAATGTAACATGGGATAAAGTGAACCTTAATACCCCACAGGTGTTTCACGACTTTTGCAAATGTAAAAAAAAAAAAAAAATTTTACCTAAAATGCTTGTTTTCCCAAAAATTTTTTATTTTTAAAAAGGGTAATAGCAGAAAATACCCCTAAAAATTTGAAGCCCAATTTCTCCCGATTCAGAAAACACCCCATATGGGGGTGAAAAGTGCTCTGCTGGCGCACTACAGGTCTCAGAAGAGAAGGAGTCACATTTGGCTTTTTGAACGCAAATTTTTCTCTGGGGGCATGCCGCATTTAGGAAGCCCCTATGGTGCCAGGATAGCAAAAAAAAAACACATGGCATACCATTTTGGAAACTAGACCCCTCGGGGAACGTAACAAGGGGTTAAGTGAACCTTTATACCCCACAGGTGTTTCACGACTTTTGCATATGTAAAAAAAATTTTTTTTTTTTACCTAAAATGCTTGTTTTCCCAAAAATTTTACATTTTTAAAAAGGGTAAAAGCAGAAAATACCCCCCAAAATTTGTAACACAATTTCTCCCGAGTACGGCGATACCCCATATGTGACCCTAAACTGTTGCCTTGAAATACGACAGGGCTCCAAAGTGAGAGCGCCATGCGCATTTGAGGCCTAAATTAGGGATTGCATAGGGGTGGACATAGGGGTATTCTATGCCAGTGATTCCCAAACAGGGTGCCTCCAGCTGTTTCAAAACTCCCAGCATGCCTGGACAGTCAACGGCTGTCCGACAATACTGGGAGTTGTTTTGCAACAGCTGGAGGCTCCGTTCTGGAAACAGTGGCGTACCAGACGTTTTTCATTTTTATTGGGGAGGGGAGGGGGGCTGTGTAGGGGTATGTGTATATGTAGTGTTTTTTACTTTTTATTTTATTTTTTGTGGTAGTGTAGTGTAGTGTTTTTAGGGTACAGTCGCACGGGCGGGGGTTCACAGTAGTTTCTCGCTGGCAATTTGAGCTGCAGCAGAAAGTTTGCGGTAGCTCAAATTTGCAGCCAGATACTTACTGTAATCCTCCGCCCATGTGAGTGTACCCTGTACGTTCACATTGGGGGGGGGGGGGCATCCAGCTGTTGCATAACTACAACTCCCAGCATGCCCGTTGGCTGTCGGTGACTGCTGAGAGTTGCAGTTTTGCAACAACTGTAGGCACACTGGTTATGTATCACTGAGTTTGTGACCTAACTCAGTGTTTCACAACCAGTGTGCCTCCAGCTGTTGCAAAACTACAACTCCCAGCATGTACGGTGCATGGTGTACGGTGACTGCTGAGAGTTGTAGTTTGCAACAGCTGGAGGCACACCAGTCGTGAAACACTGAGTTAGGTAAAAAAAAACTCTGAGTTTCACAACCAGTGTGCCTTCAGCTGTTGCAAAACTACAACTCTCAGCAGTCACCGACAGCCAATGGGCATGCTGGGAGTTGTAGTTATGCAACCAGCAGATGCACCACTACAACTCCCAGCATGCACTTTAGCTGTTTGTGCAAGCTGGGAGTTGTAGTTAGACAACAGCTGAAGGTACACTTTTCCATAGAAAGAATGTGCCTCCAGCTGTTGCAAAACCATAAGTCCCAGCATGCCCATAAGGGAATGCTGGGAGTTGTGGTGGTCTGCCTCCTGCTGTTGCATAACTACAGCTCCCAGCATGCCCTTTTTGCATGCTGGGAGCTGTTGCTAAGCAACAGCAGGAGGCTGTCACTCACCTCCAACGATCCAGACGCTGCAGGTCAGTCCCGCCGCCGCAGCTGCTCCTGGGGCCCCGATCCCAACAGGGGCGCCGGGGATCGGGGTCCCCAGCACCCGGGGTGCACGTCCCGCACCCGCTCACGTCCTCCAGAAGAGGGGCGGAGCGGGTGCGGGAGTGACACCCGCAGCAGGCGCCCTGATTGGTCGGCCGGTAATCCGGCCGACGAATCAGGGTGATCGTGAGGTGGCACCAGTGCCACCTCACCCCTGCAGGCTCTGGCTGTTCGGGGCCGTCAGAGACGGCCCCGAACAGCCAGTAATTCCGGGTCACCGGGTCACTGGAGACCCGATTGACCCGGAATCGCCGCAGATCGCTGGACTGAATTGTCCAGCGATCTGCGGCGATCGCCGACATGGGGGGGCATAATGACCCCCCTGGGCGATATGCCAAGATGCCTGCTGAACGATTTCAGCAGGCATCCGGCTCCGGTCCCCAACCGGCTAGCGGTGGGGGCCGGAATTCCCACGGGCGTATGGATACGCCCTCGGTCCTTAAGGAATCGGGATTCAGGGCGTATCCATACGCCCTATGTCCTGAAGAGGTTAAATGGAGGATGTATTTATTTATTTTTTCATTTTTCCTATGGGCCTCTCTATAAGATGTACTAAGAAAAGAAACTAAATAAAAATGTCAAAAACTTAATATAAAACACTATTAAATAACACTAGTGCTTCCTATGCCATTTCTTATGCATTTTAGAATGCCAGAAATTTATAAAATGATGTTCTACTTGTTTTCAAAGCTCGTGAACAAGACCTGACAGAATGCGACAATTATGCCTCAAAAACTCCAATTATAATCAGCGCTGATTTAAGTCACTAGTTAATATTTGGCAAAGATCATATTAGTTGTCTTTTATTCCTATTATGCAACTCAAGAATATAAATTAAAGCTTTATTAGGATATGTGAATATAGTTCCACACTAAGCTTAATTTACAGTCATGTTTAATATTTCGGTTCTATCATGTATGTCATGTTAAAAGATGGAATCAAGAGCAGCACCTTATAGATGCATTTCAGCTGATGTCAAGCTTGGATTTAAACATTGGTGGTCTAATATGTAACAGATTACTGTAAAAGCTTGGCAATACTCTATCGATCAATGTTTCCCAATCAATTTGTTTCCATCTATCTGTGCCAGAATTTATGGTACAATGTGGCAAAATAAACCTAGAAAGGGGCATAGTCATCTGGGGCATGATTGACTGGAAAAAAGGGCATATTTTCGCAACCTGACTGATTTTCTATAGAGTTCACATAAAATCCTGGCAATATATGGCTGGAAATTTTCACCAAGTGCTTTCCCTTTCACCATTTTTCCCGAGAGCTTTGTGTGTTTCCAAAGGAAATAGAGTGGAATCATGAGTCTGCAACAACATTCCACACTTATAAAAAACAACATTCTTAGTAACGCAGGGCCAATATGTCAGTTTAAGAGGCAAAATTAATTAATAAGATTCCAGGGGTCTTTGATGCACTGAGTTTGCAAAAAGGAATGTAACAGCAGCAGTATCAAAGCCAGGAAAGGGTTACACTAAGCACTGAACTGCTACTGTTGCTGCTGAGAAGCTAAAGTAGGGGGATTAAGCAACAGGACTGTGGACAGGACAGCTGCTCTGAGTTTTAATGAGTGGCAAGAGATGAAAGGGAATCTTTTATTTACATTGGAGAAAATGTGTTCATCATCTTAGGCTGGCAGGCTGGCTCAGTTTGCAGTTATAGAGCCCAGTTTCTCAGGCTCTATCTCTTTCACATAGCACATGGTAAACCCCACCATGTAATTTGTCCTGATCTAGCTTACACTCACGACAAATGTTCCCTAACAACAGGTGGTAGACAGCAGATTGCAGAAAATGAGACACCTAGATCAACAGATCATTATTCTTCCAGCACACCTCTTATCTTACAGAAGTTTTTACACATTTGACCATGCATATTTTTTAATACAAACATTGGCCCTCATTTTCTATTGCAAACCCGACATGTTTTGTCGCGTTGTGTGCCAGAAATTCTGTCTGTGCCAGAATTTGCACCAGAATTTGTGCCAGAATTGAAAAAAACAGACTAACTCTCCATTTTACTAAGAAAACCTGAAAAAGGGTCGTGAACATGGGGGAAAGGGGTGTGGTAACCCAAAAAGGGGCTTGTTCCCAACATTTTCACAAAAACTTTATATATTTACTAAAGTTTCCACAGAAAATGTGGTGGATTTCAGCTGAGCAAAACCCTACAGATCAGAGCATGTGTAAAGAAAGCAAAATGTGGGGAAAGTGGAAAATGCAGGGAAACCTTAGTAAATACTGTGGAAAAAATTGTAGAGGATTAAAACCCACAAAGAAACCTACACAACACTTTTACTAAATCAGGGCCATTGTTTTTCAGCGGACCTGCATCTACAGTATAACATAATGCCTTCCATTTGGAACATTTGCAGCTGATTTCTATTGTCTAATGCATTGGTGCCATGCCTATATTTTTATTTGACTATTCAATTGTACACACGTATGTTGTTAATTTGTACGATATCTTTGATGTGAACATTGCCTAGCAGATTAATCATAATATTTTTTGAGTTAAATTGATCACAACATTTTTCTACTTTTATTAAATACATGGAATAAACGTGAATTATGTAGGACTTGTTTAAACTTTGCTATGGCTATGTGTAGCCTCATTGGTTAAAAAAAATACACATGTATTCAGAATTTATTTCACAAAGGAAAATGTGAATAAACTGTGTCCCACATGAATTGTCAGTATATCATAAGGGTTGCTGTACATTGGTATAAATTCAATTTTTTGTAACCCCCTGCCTTCCTTTGAATTTCTTTAAATATGTTACAATACACATGACATTGGGAAGAGTTAATTTTTTTACAGCTACCTAGAGAGCTTTTCTATTCATGTTTCATGTTTTATTAATTTAGCACACATCAGACTCTGGTGTTTCCCACTGGTGTGGGGCTATTTTACTGGTAGTAAACCTAGTTTCTATAGACTCATGACTAAGTGGATTACTACGAAATGTGTCAAGTTTTTTGTCCTTCTGCCTTGAGATTATGGCATGCTTGTATGTGGACTTTAAACTGATTAAATAAAGCTAAAAGGACAACATAGATGACAAATCCACATTAGAAATATCAATTAAAAGAGATATCCAGCCAAAAGTGATAAACATAAAAACTTAAATAATATATATGAATATATATATATATATATATATATATATATATATATACACACACATAGAAGGGCAAAAAAGTATTTAGCCAGCCACCAATTGTGCAAGTTCTCCCATTTAAAAAGATGAGAGAGGCCTGTAATTGTAATCATAGGTATACCTCAACTATCAAAGACATAATGGGAAGCAAAAATCCATAAAATCACATTGTCAGTTTTTTTAAGAATTTATTTGCAAATTATGGTGAAAAATAAGTATTTTGGTCACCTACAAACAAGCAATATTCATGGCTCTCACAGACCTGTAACTTCTTCTTAAAGAGTCTCCTCTGTCCTCCAATCGTTATCTGTATTAATATTAATGGCACCTGTTTAAACTCATCAGTTTAAAAGACACCTGTCCACAACCTCAAACAGTCACACTCCAAACTCCACTATAGCCAAGACCAAAGAGCTGTCAGAGGACACCAGAAACACAATTGTAGACCTCCACCAGGCTGGGAAGATGGAATCTGCAATAGGCAAGCAGCTTGTGTGAAGAAATCAACTGTGGGAGCAATTATTAGAAAATGGAAGACATAAAAGACCACTGATAATCTCCCTCGATCTGGGGCTCCACCCAAGATCTCACCTTGTGGTGTCAAACTTATCACAAGAGCAGTGAGCAAATATCCCGTAACCACATGGGGGGACCTAGTGAATGACCTGCAAAAAGCTGGGACCAAAGTAATAAAGGCTACCATCAGTAACACACTACGCCACCAGGGATTTAAATCATGCAGTGCCATACGTGTCCCTGCTTAAGCCAGTACATGTCCGGGACCGTCTAAAGTTTGCTAGAGAGTATTTGGATGATCCAGGAGAGGATTGGTAGAATGTCATATGGTCAGATTAAATCAAAGTAGAACTTTTTGGTAAAAACTCAACTTGACATTAGAGATGAGCGAATCGAAGCAGACGAACCCGAATTTGTTACAAATTTCAGGAAATATTTAATTTGCAACTAATGCGAATATCACCGAATATCAAATTGTTTAATTAAACTCCTTTTTACAGCGTTCCAGGCTCCCGGACACCTAAAATGGCGGATCCACATGTCAGTACATGGGGCAGGGGATGCTGGGAAGACAGGGCGGGAAGGGAGGTAGGCGGGATGACCCTGAGTCACATGCAAGATGCAGCCTATCAGCATTTAGTCACCCCTGTGATGTCACAGCCCTATATAATCGGCAGCCATTTTGCGGCTGCTCATTTCATGCCATACACTGCAAAGGGATAGAGACACGCTGAATTGATCATACCGCAGCGTTCCACTTCCAACTGCTAGTCACATCAGTGTTGTGGACAGAGAGCAGTGCCGTGCTTGTTATCACTGAAAATGATTTTTACAGCAGCCATTTTTTTTTGTGGTGGTACTGCACTGTTGTGTACTGCTGCTGTTGTGCAAAAATAAGTTTTTCACTACATACTGTGAAAGGACAGCCAAAAGTACTCATCAGCTGGTTGTCAGGATCCGGACTGGTATTCGGGGAGGACACGGGTGGTGGATCCTCTGTGTCAGTGAGGTGATGGTGTGGGCCATACCAGCGGAACGGAATCTAAGGGGTTACTGGTTTTCACCAGAGCCCGCCGCAATGCTGGATGGACTTGCTGCGGCAGGTAACCCCCAGGTCGTTCCACCCGATAGCGACTCAACCTCACTGACAGCTGAGACAGGCGCGGTACACAAGGACAAGGCAAGAGCAAGGTCGGACGTAGCAGAAGGTCTGGGCAGGCAGCAACGGTTCGTAGTCAGGGTCAAAGGCTAGGGTCTGGATACACAGACAATGGAACACACAGAAACGCTTTCTCAGGGCACAAGGCAACAAGATATGGCAGGGACAGGAAGTGGAAGTGGGTTTTTATGGTGTTGGGAGTGCTAGGAACTAATTGGGCCAGGCACCAATTAATGGTGCACTTGCCCTTTAAATCTGAGAGACCCGGCGCGCGCGCCCTAGAGAGCGGGGCCGCGCGCGCTGGGACTGAGCAGAAGGACGGGGCCGGTGAGTGACATGGGATGCGACCCGTGGGCGGACACGTCCGGCCCCTGGGATCGCATCCCCACCAAGGGACACAGAGCAGCGCTCCCGGTCAGACTCGTTGACCGGGGCGCTGCAAGCAGGAGAGTAACGGCGCAAGCGCTCTGGAGGGGAAGCGGGGCCCGGCGTTACAGTACCCCCCCCTTTGGTCTCCCCCTCTTTTTGGAGCCCAGGAACCTATGGATGAGCTCCTTGTCGAGGATATTGTCCTCGGGCTCCCAAAAACCTCTCTTCGGGGCCACAATTCTCCCAGTCAACAAGAATTTTTTTTTTACCTCTGACGACCTTGGAGGCGAGGATTTATTTTACCGAGAAGACGTCAGAGGACCCAGTGAAAGGAGCAGGAACGGTGACCTTAGGGGAAAAGCGGTTAAGAATGAGAGATTTGAGAAGGGATACATGAAAGGAGTTAGGAATACGAAGAGAAGGAGGAAGATGGAGCTTGTAGGAGACAGAGTTGATTTGACTTTTGACTCTAAATGGCCCGAGGTAACGAGGACCCAACTTGTAGCTAGGGACACAAAACCGAATATATTTGGCAGAGAGCCACACTTTGTCACCAGGGGCAAAGACAGGAGGAGTTCTTCTCTTCTTATCCGCATGTTTCTTCATGTGAGAAGAGGCCAGTGAGAGCGAGTCTCTTTCCAGATAGAGGAGAAGTCCCGGGTCAGTTCATCTACGGCAGGAACTCCAGATGAAGTGGGGATGGGGAGGGGGGAAGCGGGTGACGGCCGTACACCACAAAGAACGGAGACTTGGCGGATGACTCAGAGTTTTTGAAATTGTACGAGAATTCAGCCCAGGGTAACAGGTCCACCCAATCGTCTTGGCGGGAGGAGACAAAATGTCGCAGGTAGTCAGCAAGCATCTGGTTCACTCTTTCCACTTGTCCATTGGACTGCGGGTGGTAGGAGGACGATAAATTTAATTTGATCTTTAATTGATTACAGAGAGCTCTCCAAAATTTAGACACAAATTGAACGCCTCTATCCGAGACGATATGCGTGGGAAGCCTGTGAAGACGAAAAATCTGCAGAAAAAATTGCTTCACCAACTGTGGCGCAGAAGGAAGGCCTGGAAGCGGAATAAAGTGAGCCATTTTGGAAAAACGATTAACGACCACCCAGATGACAGTGTTGCCATGGGATACAGGAAGATCAGTGATGAAGTCCATAGCTATGTGGGACCAAGGCTGTTCAGGCACCGGCAGCGGATGGAGAAGACCTGAAGGCTTCTGACGAGGGGTCTTGTCACGTACACATACCGTACAGGCTCGTATGAAATCGGTCACATCCTTTTCCAAGGAGGACCACCAATAGTGTCTGGCAATCAACTGTAAAGTCTTTTTGATTCCAGCGTGACCAGCCAGAAGGGAGGAATGGCCCCATTTGAGGATCCGGAGGCGAAGACGGGGAGGAACATAAGTCTTTCCTGGAGGGGTAGGCACCAGAGAAGCAGGAGCAGAATAGATCAGACACTAAGGGGGGATGATGTGCTGAGGAAGGGTCTCGGCTTCAGAGGCATCGGTGGTACGAGAGAGAGCATCAGCTCTGACATTCTTATTTGCGGGACGAAAATGGATTTGAAAGTTGAAACGGGCAAAAAACAACGACCACCTAGCCTAGCAAGGATTTAGCTGCTGGGCGGATTGGAGATAAGACAGATTTTTGTGATCTGTATAGATGGTAATGGGGTGAAGGGATCCTTCCAGAAGATGTCTCCACTCCTCAAGGGCCAACTTAATTGCCAATAGTTCACGGTCTCCAATGGAATAGTTTTTTTCTCGAGGAGAAAAGGTTTTGGAGAAAAATCCGCAAGTGACATTTTTTCCTTTAGCAGATTTTTGAAGGAGAACAGCTCCGGCTCCAACAGAGGAGGCATCAACCTCGAGGAAGAAGGGCTTCTGAGGATCAGGTCTGGACAAGACAGGAGCAGAGGAGAAGGCGGCTTTGAGGTGGTTAAAGGCTTCCTCCGTCTGTGGCGGCCAGGATTTTGGATTAGCATTTTTCTTAGTCAGTGCTGCAATAGGAGCAACGATGGTGGAGAAGTGGGGAATGAATTGACGATAATAATTTGCAAATCCGAGAAATCTTTGGATTGCTCGCAGGCCAGTGGGACGAGGCCAATCCATTACCGCAGAAAGTTTATCAGGGTCCATTTGAAGACCTTGTCCGGACACAATGTATCCCAGGAAGGGAAGACTGCTGCGTTCGAATAGACACTTCTCAATTTTGGCGTAATGTGGATTTTGGCGTAGTCGCTGGAGCACTTGACGAACAGGAAGGCGATGTTCCTCTAGGTTGGAGGAACAAATCAGGATGTCGTCAAGATAGACTACCACACAGGAGTACAGCATGTCCCAAAAAATCTCATTCCTGAAAGACTGCTGGGGCGTTGCATAGACCAAAGGGCATGACTAGGTATTCAAAGTGACCATCTCTGGTATTGAAGGCGGTTCTCCATTCATCGCCTGCTCGAATACGGATGAGGTTATATGAGACCCTTAGATCAAGTTTGGTGAAAATCTTAGCACCTCGCAGTCGATCGAAGAGTTCAGAGATGAGATGCAGAGGATAGCGATTCTTTACAGTAATTTTATTGAGACCGCGGTAATCAATACAAGGGCGGAGAGATCCATCTTTTTTAGCGACAAAGAAAAATCCAGCTCCAGCTGGAGAAGAAGATTTCCGGATAAAACCTCTTTTGAGGTTTTCTTGTATGTACTCAGACATAGTTTGTGTTTCCGGGGCAGAAAGTGGCTAAATCCTACCACGAGGCGGTGTGGTACCAGGGAGCAGGTCGATAGGGCAGTCATAGGGTCTATGTGGAGGTAAGACCTCTGCTTGCTTTTTACAAAAGACGTGCGAAAAGTCCTGATAGGCCTTAGGAAGACCTGGCAATGGAGTAGCCATGGAGACCTGACAGGAAGAAACTGGGTGGAGACATCGCTTGTGGCAAGAAGATACCCAACTCTTAATGTCCCCGGTGAGCCAGTCGAGGCTTGGCGAATGACGTTGGAGCCAGGGCAAGCCCAGAAGAATTTCAGAAGTGCAGTTGGGTAGCACAAAAAATTCAATATGTTCATGATGGTGAACTCCAACACTCATGAGTAGCGGACCGCATCCGGGTCTGACCGGGGAGCTGCAGAGAGGAGAACGCCGCAAGCGCTCCGGGGAGGAGCGGGGACCCGGAGCGCTTGGCGTAACAGTACCCCCCCCCCTTTGGTCTCCCCCTCTTTTTGGAGCCCAGGAACCTATGGATGAGCTCCTTGACGAGGATATTGTCCTCAGGCTCCCAAGACCTCTCTTCGGGGCCACAATTCTCCCAGTCAACAAGAATTTTTTTTTTTACCTCTGACAAACTTGGAGGCGAGGATTTCTTTTACAGCGAAGACATCAGAGGAGCAAGAAACAGGAGCAGGAACGGTGACCTTGGGGGAAAAGTGGTTAAGAACGAGAGGTTTGAGAAGGGAAACATGAAAGGAGTTAGGAATACAAAGAGAAGGAGGAAGATGAAGCTTGTAGGAGACAGAGTTGATTTGACTTTTGACTTTAAATGGTCCAAGGAAACATGGACCCAGCTTGTAGCTAAGAACATGAAACCGGATATATTTGGCAGAGAGCCACACTTTGTCACCAGGAGCGAAGACAGGAGTTCTTCTCTTTTTATCTGCATGTCTCTTCATACGAGACAAGGCCAGTAGGAGCGACTTTTGAGTCTCCTTCCAGATAACAGAGAAGTCCCCGGTTACTTCATCTACGGCAGGAACTCCAGAAGTGGGAATGGGGAGGGGGGGCAGAGGGTGACGGCCGTACACCACAAAGAATGGGGATTTGGCGAAGGATTCAGAAATTTTGAAATTGTACGAAAATTCAGCCCAGGGCAACAGGTCGACCCAATCATCTTGGCGGGAGGAGACAAAATGTCGCAAGTAGTCACCAAGAATCTGGTTTACTCTCTCCACTTGTCCATTGGATTGGGGGTGATAGGAGGACGAAAAATGTTATTTGATCTTTAATTGATTACAGAGAGCGCTCCAAAATTTTTACACAAATTGAACGCTTTTATCCGAGACTATATGTATGGGAAGCCCGTGAAGACGAAAAATGTGCAGAAAAAATTGCTTCGCCAACTGTGGCGCAGAAGGAAGGCCTGAAAGCGGAATGAAGTGAGCCATTTTGGAAAAACGATCAATGACCACCCAGATGACGGTATTGCCATGGGATACGGGAAGATCAGTAATGAAATCCATGGCAATTTGGGACCATGGTTGCTCAGGGACGGGCAAAGGAAGGAGGAGTCCAGCAGGCTTCTGGCGAGGGGTTTTATCCCGGGCATAAATAGTACTCAATAGAACTCAGTAACATCACCCTCTAGTGTAGGCCACCAATACAGACGGGAAATGACTGAATGGACTTTTTAATGCCAGCATGACCAGCCAGGTGAGAGGAATGTCCCCATTTGAGGATCTTGAGGCGAAGGCGTGGAGGAACAAAAGTCTTTCCAGGGGGGTTTGCCCCAGTGAGGCTGGAGCAGAGGAGACCAGGCACTCAGGCGGTACGATATGCTGCAGAGGGGCTTCAGATTCGGAGGCATCAGAGGAACGAGAAAGGGCATCAGCTCTGACATTCTTGTCAGCGGGACGGAAGTGTATCTCGAAGTTAAAGCGGGCAAAAAACAACGACCATCTAGCCTGGCGAGGATTCCGACGCTGAGCTGACAGGAGGTAAGAGAGATTCTTGTGGTCAGTGTAAATGACAATGGGGTGTTTGGAACCCTCCAATAGATGTCTCCACTCCTCGAGTACTGACTTGATAGCCAGAAGTTCACGATCTCCAATAGAGTAATTCTTTTCTGCCGGAGAGAACGTTTTTGAGAAAAAACCACAAGTAATGCTACGTCCGGTAGCGTTTTTTTGAAGAAGTATGGCTCCGGCTCCGACTGAGGAAGCGTCAACTTCCAGGAAGAATGGCTTCAACGGATCAGGTCTGGACAGAACTGGTGCAGAGGCGAAGGCAGCTTTGAGACGATTAAAGGCCTCATCCGCTTGTGGAGGCCACGACTTAGGATTAGCATTCTTCCTGGTCAGAGCCACAACAGGAGCCACTATGGTGGAGAAGTGGGGAATAAACTGTCGGTAATAGTTGGCAAATCCCAGGAAGCGTTGGATAGCGCAGAGTCCAGAAGGGCATGGCCAATCCAAAACTGCCGACAGTTTATCTGGATCCATTTGAAGCCCTTGGCCAGAGACTAGGTAACCTAGGAAATGAAGACTGTTGCATTCAAAGAGACATTTTTCAAATTTTGCGTACAGGTGGTTTTCACGAATTCTTTGAAGCACTTGATGGACAAGACAACAGTGTTCCTCTAAGTTAGAGGAAAAAATCAAGATGTCATCCAAATAAACCATAACACAGGTATACAATAAGTCCCGAAAGATCTCATTAACGAAGTCCTGGAAGACTGCAGGGGCGTTGCAGAGCCCAAAGGGCATAACTAGATATTCAAAATGTCCATCTCTGGTATTGAAAGGGGTCTTCCACTCATCACCTTTCCGGATGCGAATAAGATTATACGCGCTCTTAAGTCCAGTTTATTGAAGATACTTGCTCCGCGTAGACGGTCAAAGAGTTCGGAGATCAAAGGCAGGGGATAGCGGTTTTTGATGGTAATTTTATTTAAGCCGCGGTAGTCAACACATGGTCGTAAGGATCCATCCTTTTTTGAAACAAAGAAGAACCCCGCTCCAGCAGGGGATGAGGACTTCCAAATAAAACCTCTCTTTAGGTTCTCCTGGATATACTCTGACATGGCTTGAGTCTCTGGGGCTGACAGAGGGTAAATCCTGCCACGGGGCGGAGGGGTACCAGGAAGGAGGTCAATGGGACAATCATAAGGACTGTGAGGAGGTAAGATCTCGGCTTGCTTTTTGCAGAAAACATCTGAAAAGTCCTGGTAAGCCTTGGGAAGGCCTGGTAAAGGTTAAGCCTCAGGGGTTTGACAAGTGGGAGCAGATGTGAGGCATCGTTTGTGACAAGAAGAACCCCAACTTTTGATCTCCCCGGTGGTCTAGTCGAGGGTAGGAGCATGACGTTGGAGCCACAGCAAGCCGAGAGGAACTTCAGAGGTGCAGTTAGGCAGAGCGAAAAATTCAGTTTTTTCATGGTGAAGTCCAATGCTCATGGGCAGGGGTTCAGTGCGGTAGCACACAGTGCAGTCCAATTTCTCTCCGTTAACAGAAGAGATAAAGAGCGGTTTGATGAGACGGGTTACTGGGATACTGAACCTATTAACGAAAGAGGCCAAGATAAAGTTTCCTGCAGATCCTGAGTCCAAGAAGGCCACTGCTGAGAAGGAGGAGTTGGCGGAAGGAGAAATCCGCACAGGTACAGTCAGACTTGGAGAGGCAGAATTCACACCAAGAGTCGTTTCACCCTTGTGAAGTAGGGCGGATAGGACAGTCTTTTAGGAAGTGTTCGGTACTTGCACAGTACAGGCACAAATTCTCATTACAGCGGCGAGTCCTCTCTTGTAGGGTCAAGCGAGACCGATGCACTTGCATAGCCTCCTCGGCAGAAGGCACAGGAACAGATTGCAAAGGACGTTGGAAGAGAGGAGCCGGGGAGAGAAACCGCCTGGTGCAAACAAGATCCTTTTCCTGTCGAAGTTCCTGGCGTCTTTCCAAGAAATGCATGTCGATGCGGGTGGCCAAATGGATTAGTTCAGACAGATTTGCAGGAATTTTTCGTGCGGCCAGGACATCTTTGATGTTACTGGATAAGCCTTTCTTGAAGGTCGCGCAGAGGGCCTCATTGTTCCAGGATAGCTCAGAGGCGAGGGTACAGAACTGGATGGCGTATTCGCCCACAGAAGAACTCCCTTGGACGAAGTTCAGCAAAGCAGTCTCGGCTGAGGAGGCCCGGGCTGGCTCCTCAAAAACACTACGTACTTCTGAGAAGAAGGACTGGATAGTAGTGGTGGCGGGATCGTTGCTGTCCCAGAGCGGTGTGGCCCATGACTAGGCCTTTCCAGACAGGAGGCTGACCACGAAAGCCACCTTAGACCGTTCAGTAGGGAATTGGTCCGACATCATCTCCAGGTGTAGGGAACACTGGGACAGGAATCCACGGCACTGTTTAGAGTCCCCATCAAACTTGTCCGGTAGAGACAGGCGGAAGCTGGGAGCAGCCACTCGCTGCGGAGGAGATGCAGGAGCTGGAGGAGGTGATGATTGCTGTAGTTGCGGCAGAAGCTGTTGCAGCATAACGGTCAGTTGAGTCAGCTGCTGTCCTTGTTGCGTGATCTGTTGTGATTGCTGGGCGACCACCGTGGTTAGGTCAGCAACACTAGGCATCGGGACCTCAGCGGGATCCATGGCCGAATCTACTGTTAGGATCTGAACTGGTATGCAGCGAGGACACTGGAGGTGGATCCTTTGTGTCAATGAGGTGATGGCGTGGGCCGTACCAGGGGTACGGAATCTAAGGGGTTACTGGTTTTCACCAGAGCCCGCCGCAAAGCGGGATGGACTTGCAGCGGCAGGTAACCCCCAGGTCGTTCCACCCGATAGCGACTCAACCCCACTGACAGCTGAGACAGGCGCGGTACACAGGGACAAGGCAAGAGCAAGGTCGGACGTAGCAGAAGGTCAGGGCAGTCAGCAAGAGTCGTACTCAGGGGCAACAGCAGAAGGTCTGGGTACACAGGCTTGGGAACACACTAAATTGCTTTCTCAGGGCACTAAGGCAACAAGATCCGGCAGGGACAGGAAGGGGAAGTGGGTTTTAAAAACAATGAAAGTGATTGACACTGATTGGGCCAGGCACCAATTAGTGGTGCACTGGCCCTTTAAATCTCAGAGAGCCAGCACGCGCGCGACCTAGGGAGCGGGGCCGCACGCGCCAGGACGTGAGAGCCGGGGAGCGGGACAGGTGAGTGGATTGGGATGCGACCCGCGATCGCATCCCCGGTGGCAGAGACAGTGCAGTACTCCCGGTCAGCGGGTCTGACTGGGGCGCTGCAGAGAGGAGAACGCCGCGAGCGCTCCGGGGAGGAGCAGGGACCCGGAGCGCTTGGCGTAACATGCCACCTCCAGGCTCTGTCATTGTGCCGCTCTTCGGCAGTGATTCTAAAAGCGATGCCTGTAATCTGCATGCTATTCTGAATAACAGTATTATTTCACTACCCCAGCACACTCCATATGCGTGTTAGAAAACAGCAAAATGTTCTACACCAATACTGAGGTTCTCTGTAGGCCAGAAATTGCCGTTTTTAATATAGATTTGTCGCAAATAAATTCAGATCGAAACAAATTTTTTCTAAAAATTCGGCAAATCGGCCGACTCGCTCATCTCTACTCATCATGTTTGGAGGAGAAAGAATGCTGAGTTGCATCCAAAGAACACCATATCTACTATGAAGCATGGGGGTGGAAACATCATGCTTTGGGGTTGTTTTTCTGCCAAGGGACCAGGACGACTGATCCGTATAGGTTTCGGCGATATCCTGAAGGACGAAGGATATCGCCGAAACGTACATTGGGGTGGCGTCACTCCTGCTGCACTCCTGCACCTTATTGATTTTGTTTTGAGGTTGGTACAGTATCTTATTCACTTTGAGACTTATGTTCTTGTATTAATATGTACAGTTTACCTGTTGCCTCTTTGTTGTACCACTTATAATGTTTACATATGCTGGCAGTAGTGATGCCATTGTTTGTCCTAGTCCCACCTATTTTAGCCTTTTCCCCTTTTTTCTGCTTTTAACATGATCTAATG
Source organism: Hyla sarda (assembly GCF_029499605.1). Taxonomy (NCBI): domain Eukaryota; kingdom Metazoa; phylum Chordata; class Amphibia; order Anura; family Hylidae; genus Hyla; species Hyla sarda. Next base: position 285,865,673 of record NC_079193.1, read on the forward strand.
AAAATATTTATATTTTTTAAACCTAAAATTTAAATGACTCAATTCTAACTTTTTGGAGTTCATATATGAAGCCCTTTTAGTACCAGGTTCTTTATTATTCAAATACAATACTTTATACATGTTTTAATATATTTTTTACATATTTATGGTTTTTGTACACGGAACCTTTTAGGTACAGTGCTATTTATTAATATTTACACTTTCAAAATAACAGCAAAAATAAAAAAAATGGCGTCTGCAAAATTTTGGGCATCCTGCAGAGTTAATATCTTGTACTGCCCCCTTTGGCAAGTATCACAGCTTGTAAACGTTTTTTGTAGCCAGCCAAGAGTCTTTCAATTCTTGTTTGAGGTATCTTTGTCCATTCTTCCTTACAGAAGTCTTCCAGTTCTTTGAGATTTCTGGTCTGTCTGTCACTCACTACTCATTTAAGGTCTATCCATAGATTTTCAATTATGTTGATTTCAGGAGATTGTTAAGGCCATGGCAAAACCTTCAGTTTACGCTTCTTGATGTAATCCCCTGTGGATTTTGAGGTGTGTTTAGGATCATTATCCATTTGTAGAAGCCATCCTCTTTTTAACTTCAGCTTTTATACAGATGGCATCAAGTTGGCATCCAAAATTTGCTGAAATGTTATTGAATCCCTTTTTCCTTCTACTCGTGAGATGTTCCCTGTGCCACTGGCTGCAATACAACCCCAAAGCATGATTGCTCAACCCCCATGCTTAACAGTTGGACAGAGGTTCTTTTCATTAAATTCTGTTCTGTACCCCTTCTTCTTCAAACTTACCTTTGCTCATTCTGGCCAAAAAGTTCAATTTTAACCTCATCGGTCCACAGAACTTGCTTCCAAAATGCATCAGGCTTGTCTCTATATTAATTTGCAAAGTTCAAATGCTGATTTTTGTGGTGAGGATGCAGAAGAGGTTTTCTTCTGATGACTCTTCCATGAAGACCATATTTGTACAAGTATCTCTTTATAGTGGAATAGTGTACCACAACTCCAGTGTCTGCCAGATCTTTCTGGAGGGATTGTGCAGTCAAACGTGGGTTTTAAATAGTTTTTCTCACAATCCTGGGAGCTGTTCTGTCTGATATTTTTTCTTGGTCTTCCAGATCTTGCTTTAACTTCCACTGTTCCTGATGACTGCCATTTCTAAATGACATTCCAAACAGAGGATATTGACATCTGAAAACGTTTTGCTATCTTCTTATAGCCTTCTCCAGCTTTGTTAGTGTCAACAATTTTCAGTTTCAGATTTCTAGACAACTGCTTAGAAGAACCCATGGTGCTGATTGTTGGGGCAAGGTCAGATGAGTCTGGGCATTTAAAACTTTAAGATTGACATCACCTGGTCTTCCCAGATGATGAATGAGAACAATCCATGACACTGGCAGTTCTCAGCTTTGCAAAGCGGGCAGTGCATGCTATAAATTCTGCAGGGTGCCCAAACTTTTGCAGACGCCATTTTTTGGTTTTCTGTTATTTTGAAAGTGTAAATGATGGAAATGAACTCTAACTTTTGTTGACATATTATAAGAATGTCTAATCTGTAATTTGATGCCTTTTGGAGAGTTTTCCATCTTTCCTTAGCGTCTTTATGCACATTAATGCAAATTTTTACCTGGGGTGCCCAAACTTTTGATCCCCACTGTATTACTGTTACTGACCAAATCCTGTTAACCTATACCTATATTACCAGTAATACCAGTATACAGGGAGGAATATTAATATCATACATATTACCACTTTATTGTTGCTGACTAAATTCTGTATACTACAACCAATATTACCAATAATACCGGCATACAATGAGGGAAAATTCCTCCCATACAGTGACCATGTAGTGGTAGATATCAGCTCTGCAGACCATTTAAGTGACATTGAATGATTCACAGGTAATTCTCTACAAATAATATTTTTGTTGTTGTTGTTGCACTGTACATTTTGTGGTCAAATGTGTGAAGTTAAGTACAAGTAAGTACAAATTACTCATAGGGCTCTGTAGATGGAAAATGCATCCTAAAAGGCGTATTGTTTTTTGTAGTGTAAATGTAAATGTTTGGATTGTTAGCACTGACAATATCATCAATGTCTAAAATTCCACATTATCTAAAACCCTTGATTAAAAAGAGAATGTTCTGTTATGAAATGTACTGTTTACCTCTATGGTAAATACATTGTTATACATTTAAGTAAATGCCACCAATGACTTTTCAAATATATTTTTGAGGTTATTATTAGAAGTTTTATTTAGTTAGAAAATATTCCAAATTCAAAGTATTCATCCTTTTTTTATTGCACAAAAAAAGCAGAAATGTTGATGAGACCACCCTGCAGTGAAGGACACAGGATTAAATCAGTATACGTTGTCTCTTGAAAGCGATTACCATTACAGTGATGAACAGAAACATCCAAATGGCAGATGCTATGTATAGGAAAGCTCAGCAGGTCTGCTTGTCTCTCATTAGCAATGATTACATTGAATGACAGCCATGCAGTCACCTTCATCAGACCCCAAGCTGGATGAAGCGAACACCAGTTTGGTGTTATATGGTTCTCAAAGGTACAATAGTTCAACACACTCAACTGAAGGCATTCTGCGCCCATCTGTAGCTGATGTATTACACTCCACTTTTTAGCAATGACAAGCTGTCATGTACGGTCACAAGTGAACCTGCAGGATGTTTGTTTAATCAGAAGAAATTACTATTGTGTTTAGATTCGCAAATGAAAGGAAATTTAGCAGTGACAGTGGGGTTTATTGAGGTGAGTGCATAGAAGACAGTTCTATTATGGAGGGCATGAAGGTTAGTTAGGTGAGAGCTTGACCTCTGTGACCCCCAAGAAGGTTGGTTTCATACAGCAATATTTGACTTTTTTTGCATCAGTATTTCGCAGCCAAAACCAGGAGTGGGTCCAAAACTTGGAAAAGGTACAAATCTTTCTGTAACTTTTTTTTCTCTGTAGGTTTCAGTTCTGACTTATGTTAAAAAAGCACTCCAGGTTTTTTTTTTTTTTTTTTGACCATTTCCTGCACACTCATCATTACTAATCTTACAGAGCCATTTGTTTTATTCTAGCACAGCTGCATGCATGTGGATTTTTGCGTTAACTTAGTCATTTTATCACCAGTCTGACTCTCATAAAGTTAACATGCTTAATGTGCGTTAGAATGTCAGTCCTGGGTCAGCTGATTTCTTGTAAATGTCATCACCTATCAGATACCAGATACCAGATACCAGATGTCATCACCTACCACCTACCCTACTGCTAGCTCCTAGACCCCTCCCCACCCATATTAGTAGGCTGCTGCTATATCTTTGGGATCAGGATATAACGTACCGTATATACTCGAGTATAAGCCGTGTTTTCCAGCACGATTATACGTGCTGAAAATATCCCCCTCGGGACCTACCCTGAGGCTATGTTCACACTGCTTTTTTTTGCAGCTTTTATTCCGTTTTTTTGCAGTGATTTTCCCAGCGTTGTGGCAAAAATGTTGATATTAACTTAATTGTGCAAATCACAATAAAAACTTACTACAAATTTGAAAAATCACAGCAAAAACATCCAAAATGCTCTAAAACTTTGTGTCACATACAGTAAGAATTCAACACGTGAACAAAACCCGAGACAAATCTTCACAAAATGTCTCAATTGTGATGATACTACTTTTGCCTTTTGGTAATATTTTTCTAAAAAAAAAAAAAAAACACACACTTTAAATAAAGTGCAATAAACTTGTATATAATGTGAACTGACTTTAACCCACTTTAACCCCCCTTAATTAGATGACCAGCTGCAATAATCAAACACTACTCCCAAAGCTAGCAGATTCATAGGAAATGTAGTTTACACTAAGGAATCACTTCAGTGATTTGCACACCAGCATGGAGGCAATCTCATGCAGGCCACATCACCTGAAATAGGTAAGCAGAGCACATACACAAGAACCTCTACATTATTCTATAATAATATCCTTTGCTGCAATTTATAAGCAATATATATATATATATATATATATATATATATATATATATATATTCCTTGAGTGTTTCTTTAAAGGGGTACTCTGGTGGAAAACAATTTTTTTTTTTTTTTTTTTTTTATTAACTGCTGCCAAAAAGTTAAACAGATTTGTAAATGACTTCTAATTAAAAATCTTAATCCTTCCATTACTTATCAGCTGCTGTATGTTCCAGTGTGTATGTTCTAGGGGGTTAAAGTGGATTAAAGTCAGTTCACATTATATACAAGTTTGGTGCACTTTATTCAAAGTGTGTTTTTTTTTTAGAAAAATATTACCAAAAGGCAAAAGTAGTATCATCACAATTGAGACATTTTATGAAGATTTGTCTCGGGTTTTGTTCACGTGTTGAATTCTTACTGTATGTGTCACAAAGTTTTACAGCATTTTGGATGTTTTTGCTGTGATTTTTCAAAATTACAGTAAGTTTTTATTGTGATTTGCACAATTAAGGTAATATCAACATTTTTGCCACAAAGCTGGGAAAATAACTGCAAAAAAACGGAATAAAAGCTGAAAAAAAAAAAAAAAAGCAGTATGAACATAGCCTCAGGGTAGGTGTATAACTACCGTACATACTCGAGTATAAGCTAACCCGAATATAAGCCGAGGCCCCTCTTGTTGCTCTCTCGGTCCTTTCCTTAGCAGCAGGGATCATCTGCATTCCGTTGGGGAGGGCGAGCCAGTCCTGGCCATCCATCTTCAGCCCGGACTGGGAGGCGTTCTTCTCCGCTCCATGCCGACCCTGGACTAGTGATGCTGCATTGACGCCACTGTGCAAGGATGCCCGTGCGCATCATCGTCAATGCAGCGTCACTAGTCCGGGGCCGACACAGAGAAGAGGGCCTCCCGGTGAAGATGAACGACCCGGACCGGCTTGCCCTCCCCACTGATATGCGGACGGTCTCTGCAGCGTAGATTGGCGAAGATAGATAGACCCGAACACCCCCCCACATACACACACACACATACACACACTCACACACACTGGTATGCATTTTATTTATTTTTTGTTCACTCAAGTATAAGCCGAGGGGGACGTTTTCAGCACATATAATTGTGCTGAAAAACACGGCTTATACTCGAGTATATACGGTACGTTATATCCTGATCCCAAAGATATAGCAGCAGCCTACTAATATGAGTGGGGAGGGGTCTAGGAGCTAGCAGTAGGGTATCTGGTAGGTGATGACATTCACAAGAAATCAGCTGACCCAGGACTGACATTCTAACGCACATTAAGCATGTTAACTTGAAGAGAGTCAGACTGGTGATAAAATGACTAAGTTAAGGCAAAAAAAAACATATGCATGCAGCTGTGCTAGAATAAAACAAATGGCTCTGTAAGATTAGTAATGATGAGTGTGCAGGAAATGGGCAAAAAAAAAAAAAACTGGAGTGCTTTTTTAACATAAATCAGAATTGAAACCTACAGAGAAAAAAAAGTTACAGAAAGATTTGTACCTTTTCCAAGTTTTTGGACCCACTCCTGGTTTTGGCTGCAAAATACTGATGCAAAAAAAAGTCAAATATTGCTGTATGAAACCAACCTTCTTGGGGGTCACAGAGGTCAAGCTCTCACCTAACTAACCTTCATGCCCTCCGTAATAGAACTGTCTTCTATGAACTCACCTCAATAAACCCCACTGTCGCTGCTAAAAAAAACTGCTGCCAGAAAGTTAAACAGATTTGTAAATTACCGTGTAAGCCGAGTTTTTCAGCACGATTTTTCGTGCTGAAAACACCCCCCTCGGCTTATACTCGAGTGAACTCCGCTTGTCAATCCCTTCATCTGTGGTCTTCAACCTGCGGACCTCCAGATGTTGCAAAACTACAACTCCCAGCATGCCCGGACAGCCATCGGCCATGCTGGGTGTTGTAGTTTTGCAACCTCTGGAGGTCCGCAGGTTGAAGACCACTGCGGACCACTGCGGCCTTCTTCATCTTCTTGGCCCTGGAGTAGTGACGTGGCCTAGACGACGACGCACAGGGACGTTGCGCATGAACGTCCCTGTGCGTCGTCGTCAAGGTAACGTCACTACTCCTGGGCCGGGGCCGAAGCACGGGGAAGAGGCCCCCCCGGTGAATATGGAAAGCCCACAATGACTAACCATCCCCACCGGACGGTCCCTGCAGCATAGATGGCCCGGACCAGCTCAGTCTAACGTCCCGCCTAGGGGAGGTGAGTACAAAACAAAAGGGGGGGGGGGGCTGGATGATGATAAAGGCCGCAGTGGTCTTCAACCTGCAGACCTCCAGAGGCCAATGGCTGTCCGGGCATGCTGGGAGTTGTAGTTTTGCAACCTCTGGAGGTCCGCAGGTTAAAGACCACTGCAGACCACTGTAGCCTTCTTCATCTTCCAGCCAAACCCCCTTTTGTTTTGGACTCACCACCCCTCGGCGGGACGTTAGGGTGGGCTGGTCCGGGCCATCTATGCTGCAGGGACCGTCCGGTGGGGATGGTTAGTCGTTGTGGGCTTTCCATATTCACCGGGGGGGCCTCTTCCCCGTGCTTCGGCCCCGGCCCAGGAGTAGTGACGTTGCCTTGACGACGACGCACAGGGACGTTCTTGCGCAACGCCCTGTGCGTCGTCGTCAAGGCCACGTCACTACTCCAGGGCCAGGGCCGAAGCGCGGAGAAGAGGCCCCCCGGTGAAAATAGACAGCCCGCAATGACTAACCATCCCCACCGGACGGGCCCTGCAGCATAGATGGCCCGGACCAAATCACCCTAACGTCCCGCCGAGGGGAGGTGAGTACAAAACAAAAGGGGGGGGCTGGATGATGATGAAGGCCGCAGTGGTCTTCAACCTGCAGAGCTCCAGAGGCCGATGGCTGTCCGGGCATGCTGGGAGTTGTAGTTTTGAAACCTCTGGAGGTCCAAAGGTTGAAGACCACTGATCAAGGGATTGACAGGCGGTGATGATGAAGGGGGGGGGATGATGACGAAGGCCGCAGTGGTCTTCAACCTGCGGACCGCCAGAGGTTTCAAAACTACAACTCCCAGCATGCCTGGACAGCCAATGGCTGTCCGGGCATGCTGGGAGTTGTAGTTTTGCAACATCTGGAGGTCCACAAGTTGAAGACCACTGATGAAGGGATTGACAGGGGGTGATGATGAAGGGGGGGATGATGAAGGGGTCTGGATGATGATGAAGGCCGCAGTGGTCTTCAACCTGCGGACCTCCAGAGGTTTCAAAACTACAACTCCCAGCATGCCTGGAAAGCCAATAGCTGTCCGGACATGCTGGGAGTTGTAGTTTTGCAACATCTGGAGGTCCGCAGGTTGAAGACCACTGATAAAGGGATTTACAGGTGGTGATGATGAGGGGGGGGGATGATGACGGGGGTCTGGATGATTACATGGGGAGATGATGTATTTCCCACCCTAGGCTTATAGTTGAGTCAATAACTTTTCCTGGGTTTCTGGGGTAAAATTAGGGGCCTCGGCTTATATTCGGGTCGGCTTATACTCGAGTAAATACGGTACTTCTATTAAAAAATATTTACCCTTCCAGTACTTTTTTGCAGCTTTATGCTACAGAGGAATTTCTTTTCTTTTTGAATTTCTTTTTTGTCTTGTCCACAGTGCTCTTTACTGACACCTCTGTCCATGTCAGGAACTGTCCAGAGCAGCATCAGGTGTTAGCAGAGAGCACTGTGGATAAGACAAAAAAGAAATTTGAAAAGAAAAGAATTTTATCTGTAGCATACAGCTGCTAAAAAGTACTGAAAGATTTTTTAATAGAAGTAATTTACAAATCTTAGTAATAATATATTAACCACACCTCAAGGACGAAACACAGTGAACAAAAACTATAGACAGTTTAATTTATAGAAATGAAAAACAATTTATTATACAATGTTGTTCACAATATAAAATCAGTTTAAAAATTAAATTAATAAAACATCACTAGACTGATAGAGCAATAGTGTATATAATATTTTACCATTGGGCCCTAATGGTATATATAGATAAGAATAGCACTGCTGTTGTTAAGTTGTTGATAGGTTATCGTCCGGTTATCCGGCATAAACTGTTAGTCCGGCAATAGTGTGAAACAGTCTTTGGTTAACAGACTAAGCTGTTCAAGAATATTAAGGGATTAGTTGTCTCTCACCCTGTCCGCTGGTCTCCGTATTGCGACGGGCCAAAGTTGGTAAAGTTGGTGTGGCGGACGTTGATTGATATTCGTCTAGCAGCAGGGCTCTGGCATGGAGCTCCCACGACGGAGGTCCATAGCGGCGGCGTGTGGCTGTGTTGGTATCAGACCTCTGTTTGATCACCCAGATCAGGATCCTTGTGCACATAGTAGCGTGTGAGGCAAGACTGTGCGGCAGGTAGGTGAGACTCCCAGCTGATGCAGTCAATAGATAAATAGCTTGTTTCAATAGATGTGCTGGCTTCTGGAGGAGCAGTGCGTTTTTCTAATGTTCTAGTTCAGACAGTGTCTAAACCTAAACGCGTTTCAGGGTACCCAGATCGACCCCTTCTTTAGTAGGCAAAAGATATAAATGACAACAGCAAAGACTCTTTTTATATAGTCAGTCCACATATGTTTTTCATTAATAGGATAGATTGAATCTGTGGAGTGGACTTGGAACATACAAAAACAGTATATTGATTCATGGATCTTCAATGGGAACAGGATTCTTTTAATCAATAATAAATTCTTATATATACCTTATTCTAAATAAATTTATAGTGATCAACAAATGTTGTATTTATCAGAATTTATGATCTTTGTATATAGAAATAGACAGAAAAGTGAAAAAAACTATTCATATGGACCCTTTATAGACTGTCAGCGTAACGCTGACTAGCTCTATATTAGGATTCAAATACACATCGGTGTATTGTCGTGAAATGGACTGAATGGTAGTCTGAATTGTTACCCAAAATATTATAATTAGACAAAAATTTAATATTAGATGTTTGATTATTATGAAACCCATGTATTTGTTCTACCTGCATGGCGCTATCAGACATTTGGTGTTTGTTTCACCAGCAAATCAAGATTTGTGGTCTGAATTGTTACTTGTATTGAGATATTGGAACTTGTATGAATGACTTTCCCGTAACAAAGTAATTTAGTTAGTGTTAGGTGGTGTATGTGTGAATATTTGTGTATGTGGGATGTGAAAGAAAATATGTGAATTGCCTTGTGAGGGAAATGTGTTACGTATGGATTGGAAAAATAAAATAGGTGTGTGTAGTGATAGAAAATGGAAATAGAAGTGAAATATGGGTGTTTGTTTGGATTATAAGAGAGAAAATAGTAAGTAGAAATTAGAAATAGATGTGAAACAATATGTATAAATTGAATGAAATGCAATGAGAAAAACTAAGATTAAACTAGAAATTAAATGAAATAAAATATGAAAATATTAGAAATTTGGATAGAAATATTGGTAGTGATAAATAAATACATATATATGAATATGAGGATGATTTTTGAATGAATGGAAATAAACGTTGGGTAGCGATCTCTAAACAGACCCCTCAAAGGAATCCAAACAATTCAAAGCTGGAATTTAACCCTTTTGGTTCCATTGTGTCAAACTCATAATTTTTTTTTACTTTCGGCCTTCGACATTTTCATCATATAGCTCCCACCTCGCCACTCTCTTTTTATTAACTGGAAACATATGAATTTCAAACCAGATGGGTCCTTTTGGTGGATTTTCAGAAAATGTAAGGATAGTGGGTGTTTTTGTTCTCCTTTTTTAATATTGTTTACATGTTCCGCTATCCTAGCTTTCAGAGGTCTTTTCATCCTTCCCACGTATTGTTTATGACACCCACATTCTAAAATATACAGGACCCCTTTCGTATTGCACGTAATGCAGGCCTCTATTTGCCATTTAAAATCATTCACATTGGAATGTACTGTTAATGTTTTTCTTAGACCAGCAGTAGTTGAACAACCACTGCATGTTCCGCAGTGAAAAAAAACCAAAACCTTTTGTACTTAACCAAGATTGGGTGTGTTCATTTTTGGTGGGAGGTTTTATGGATGGGGCTATTGTTATTCCCAGATTAGGGGCTCTTGTGTAGATTATTGGTGGGTAATGTGGTAATAGTTCACCTATTATTTTGTCTTGTTTAGCAATTTCCCAATATTTCTTTATAATGAGTTCAACTTTTGAGTGTGTGTTGTTGAAAAGTAGGGCTAACCTAAATTATGGGATGGTTTTCTTTCTTTACAATTGACTCTGGGAGTAAAAAAGTTTTTTCTATCCAGAGCTTTCACTTTCTCTAGTGATTTTTGTAATATGGCCTCTGGATATCCTTTCTCATTAAATTGACTGGTTAAGTGGTTTGCTTCCTGTAACATTTTTTCATTATCCATACAATTCCGTTTTAAACGGCGTTATTGTCCACAAGGGATGTTCTGTAGCCACCGAGGTAAGTGACAGCTCGTGTAATCAATATAACTATTTTTTGCTGTTGGTTTGCTAAAGGTATTGCAAATTAAATGGCCTTTTGCGGTTTTGATCTCTAGATCTAAAAATTCTATATGCGTGCTGCTGATGGTGGAGGTAAAAATCTAATTGTGAGAATTGGTGTTCAAATCATGAATAAATAAATTTAAATGAACTAAAGACCCTTTCCAAATTAAAAAAATGTCATCGATGTACCGTTGCCAGAGCACCAGGTCCGCGCCAAGCATGGGATTGATGGTCTCTTCCTCCCACGCCGCCATGAAGAGATTGGCGTAACTTGGCGCGAGCCTAGTGCCCATGGCAGTACCGGTCTTCTGTAAATAAAAGTCACCTGCAAAATAAAAGTAATTGTGAGTGAGGATAAAACGGATTGCCTGTGTTATAAAGCCCACCTGTTCTGGTTGAATATTACCATCTTGCAAAAATTTGGTTACAGCTTTGATCCCTAAATCATGTTTTATTATGGTATATAGTGAGGACCTTGTGCTCTGGCAACGGCACATCGATGACATTTTTTAAATTTGGAAAGGGTCTTTAGTTGATTTAAATTTATTTATTCATGATTTGAACACCAATTCTCACAATTCGATTTTTACCTCCACCATCAGCAGCACGCATATAGAATTTTTTTTTATCTAGAGATCAAAACAATACTTTTATCAAACCAACAGCAAAAAATTGTTATATTGATTACACGAGCTGTCACTTACCCCGGTGGCTACAGAACGTCCCTTGTGGACAATACCAACATTTAAAACGGAATTGTACGGATAATGAAAATTTTTTACAGGAAGCAAACCACTTAACCAGTCAATTTGATGAGAAAGGGAGAGGCCATATTACAAAAATCACTAGAGAAAGTGAAAGCTCTGGATAGAAAAAACTTTTTTACTCCCAAAGAGTCCATTGTAAAGAAACCCATCCCAGAATTTAGGTTAGTCCTACCTTTCAACAACACACACCCAAAAGTTGAACACATTATAAAGAAATATTGGGAAATTGCTAAACAAGACAAAATAATAGGCAAACTATTACCATGTTACCCACCAATAATCTACACAAGAGCCCCTAATCTGGGAATAACAATAGCCCCATCCATAAAACCTCCCACCAAAAATGAGCACACCCAATCTTGGTTAAGTACAAAAGTTTTTTTTTCGTTGCGGAACATGCAGTGGTTGTTCAACTACTGCTGGTCCAAGAAAAACATTAACAGTACATTCCAATGTGAATGAATTTAAATGGCAAATAGAGGAATGCATTACGTGCAATACGAAAGGGGTCCTGTATATTTTAGAATGTGGGTGTCATAAACAATACGTGGGGGGGCGTGGCTTGATGCGCTGATGGAAAGCAGCTCAGTGTGAGAGCTCCGGCCGGGCTCACGCTTCTGTGGCAGAAAACTAGATTATGGGAGGCAGACATCGGGGCAAAAAGAAGGGAAGAGCAGCACCAAAGCTCACAGACCGACAGGAATCAATCACAGCTTTCTTTAAGCCGGGAGCAGAGCTGCAAGGAGACCCGCGGCCTCCGTCCCCTGACTCCCGCCCGCCATTATCCTCAGCACAGGAGAGTGTGCTTCCGGCTAACACCGCTGAGACGGCGCGAACGCCACTGCAGAAGTCGCATACCCGGCGGGGACTTAACCATACAGGAGAGATGGATCAAGCGGAGACAAGTGCTGATCTCACCCCGCAGACTCGAGGAGACAAGCACCGACCCCAGACGCCGGAGACTGTGTGTGTCGCAGACATGCCCGAGACGAGGTACAGTAAAGCCAACCAGTCTGTGGCCTCCTCCCAGCCTGCTCCATCTACACATGGGAGTGGAGGCCTCACTGGTATATTGGACATTGCTAGCCCACTGCCACCACTGAACAAGGGGTCACCCACAGCGGTGATACATATTAGTCCTGCACCACTGGACACTCAGGACGGTCCCCTGCCCTTTTCACAGCAAGCTGGTTGCTATGACGACTCACCTGCTACTTCTCACCATCAGCTTGCAGCAGCTAAAAGCGAGCAGCTAACACAGGCTTCCCCAGCATCGGATGCTACAACGCTCGCCACTTCTAGCAGTGGACCCACACCAACAGAAAAACGCCCTAGAGAAAACTCTACCCGCTATCCTGTCATTTCCAACAGTCACTCACCCTCAGCTACCTCCTCCGACAAAACTCAACAGGTTGTTCTCCCAGTGGTCCCTGGGCCACCACCGCAAGATGTGACAGATTGGACACAAGAAATGGACTCTGATTCCGGTGGGGACTCGCAGGACTCAGCTGCAGATAGTGACAATCTTGATTACTGGAGTGCAAGCCCCCCGGCTAAAAAGACCCTATTTAAGACTCCCCGCAAGTTGCCACCGCGTGCCGCTCCTAACTCGGGTCACTCCTCGTCTGATGACACTATAAAGGAACAGAGGCGTCCTGCACGCCGTTACTTTACACCGGAACGTTCTCAGGATGCAGCCCATTCACACATGATATCTTCGCTGCCCTCGTCTGAAGCTGCAACCAACACGCTGAAACATTTCCCGGAACTGCAAGCGTTGTTGGCACTACTGCCCACCAAAGCAGACATGCAGTCCCTAGCAGCGGATCTGAAGACAGCCTGGAGAAAATATCTTAAACCAGTGAAAGAAGAAGTCTCCAAGTTGTCAAATAGGGTACGCGACTTGGAGGAATTTCGCTCCTCAATTTCTGCTCAACTACATGCCATCAATGACACTGCTAAAGCTACTACAATGCAACAATCGAGCATGATAGATCACCTCGATGATATGGACAACCGTAACAGGAGAAACAACGTTAGAATAAAAGGACTACCTGAATCGGTTGCCCCCAGGGAGCTTACTGGTACTCTACAAAAAATATTCAATGAAATCCTGCGCAAGCCGCCTGACACACCTATGGAATTTGATAGGGCACATCGAGCCTTGAAAGCAAAGAACCCAGATCCCTCCAAACCTAGAGACGTGATATGCAGAATTCATCACTACGTACTGAAGGAGGAGATTATGCGCAAGGCGAGAGACGTAAAACAGCTCACTTATAATGGTGCACCTATCCATATATTTCCAGATCTGTCTTTGAGAACACTCAAACTACGGGCCTCTCTTAAACCGCTTCTCAGCAAACTACAAAACGCCCAAATTGTATACCGCTGGGGTTTCCCTTTCTCCCTGATGGCCAAACATGGACACACTACCGCAACGATTCGCAGACCCGAGGACCTGCCAGCATTCTGGGCAACGTTCAAACTCCCACCGGTACCCCTCCCTGAATGGGAAGGATTGTTTCTATCTGCGACCTGGCCAAGGGCCAAACCACCAGACCAGCGACAACAACAACGGGAAAGAGAGAACTTACTGACCCTCACCCAGCGTTTCTCCCGCCATGTGCCCAACGCTTGATGACTTGGAGAGACAGTTATAGTGTTGCTGATCTTTTCTTCCTTTGGTTGAGAAGCATTGCTCTCCTACCTGAGACTGTGAATCCTGTTGACTGCTCTTCTTACTGACCTCTTGTATTTTGTGTTGTTCCATACCCATCCAGCTTATAATACTCCATGTAGCTCCATTACTATATCCAGTTCAGGGTGGATATCGTATAGGTGCCCCATGTCCCACCTCCCGAAGCCCTTTCATAGAAAAGAGTGATGAAAACCTCTTTGCCGATTTGTATGCCTCTACTCATTCTTCTTCCTTTCCTACCATCTTCACAGATTCTACTATCTCATATTGGGAAGGGAATAATAATATACTACAAAGCCCTGATTCCACCACCCCTAGGTTCTTTATAGTAACTTGAGATTGCACCCCCTAATAGTGCGCCTTCCACGATGACCTCCACTAGTGTCACGATGCCGGCTGGCAGGTAGTGGATCCTCTGTGCCAGAGAGGGATTGGCGTAGACCGTGCTAGTGGATCGGTTCTAAGTCACTACTGGTTTTCACCAGAGCCCGCCGCAAAGCGGGATGGTCTTGCTGCGGCGGTAGTGACCAGGTCGTATCCACTAGCAACGGCTCAACATCTCTGACTGCTGAAGATAGGCGCGGTACAAGGGAGTAGACAGAAGCAAGGTCGGACGTAGCAGAAGGTCGGGGCAGGCAGCAAGGATCGTAGTCGGGGGCAACGGCAGGAGGTCTGGAACACAGGCTAGGAACACACAAGGAAACGCTTTCACTGGCACAATGGCAACAAGATCCGGCGAGGGAGTGAAGGGGAAGTGAGGTATAAATAGGGAGTGCACAGGTGAACACACTAATTGGAACCACTGCGCCAATCAGCGGCGCAGTGGCCCTTTAAATCGCAGAGACCCGGCGCGCGCGCGCCCTAGGGAGCGGGGCCGCGCGCGCCGGGACAGGACAGACGGAGAGCGAGTCAGGTACGGGAGCCGGGATGCGCATCGCGAGCGGGCGCTACCCGCATCGCGAATCGCATCCCGGCTGGAGACGGTATCGCAGCGCACCGGGTCAGTGGAGCTGCCCGGAGCGCTGCGGTAGCGAGAGAGAAGCGAGCGCTCCGGGGAGGAGCGGGGACCCGGAGCGCTCGGCGTAACAGTACCCCCCCCCTTGGGTCTCCCCCTCTTCTTAGAGCCTGAGAACCTGAGGAGCAGACTTTTGTCTAGGATGTTGTCCTCAGGTTCCCAGGATCTCTCTTCAGGTCCACAGCCCTCCCAATCCACCAAAAAGAACCTTTTTCCTCTGACCGTCTTGGAGGCCAGTATCTCTTTCACTGAGAAGACGTCAGAAGAACCGGAGACAGGAGTGGGAGAAACTAATTTGGGAGAGAAACGGTTGATGATGAGTGGTTTAAGAAGAGAGACATGAAAGGCATTAGGAATACGGAGAGAAGGAGGAAGAAGAAGTTTGTAAGAGACAGGATTAATTTGGCACAAGACTTTGAAAGGACCAAGATAGCGTGGACCCAGTTTGTAACTGGGGACACGAAAGCGGACATATTTAGCGGAGAGCCATACCTTGTCTCCGGGAGCAAAAATGGGGGGAGCTCTTCTTTTCTTATCGGCAAACTTTTTCATGCGAGATGAAGCCTGTAAAAGAGAATCTTGGGTCTCTTTCCATATGGTGGAAAGATCACGAGTCACTTCATCTACAGCGGGCAAACCAGAGGGCAAGGGAGTAGGGAGGGGGGGAAGAGGGTGACGGCCGTACACCACGAAAAATGGGGATTTGGAGGAAGATTCAGAGACTCTAAAGTTATACGAGAATTCGGCCCATGGTAGAAGATCTGCCCAATCATCCTGGCGGGAGGAAACAAAATGTCGTAAATAATCACCCAAGACCTGGTTAATTCTTTCTACTTGTCCATTGGATTGAGGATGATATGCAGAAGAAAAGTTTAATTTAATCTTGAGTTGTTTACAGAGAGCCCTCCAGAATTTTGACACGAATTGGACGCCTCTATCCGAGACTATCTGTGTGGGCAACCCGTGAAGACGAAAAATGTGTACAAAAAATTGTTTAGCCAACTGAGGCGCTGAAGGAAGACCAGGAAGAGGGATGAAATGTGCAATCTTGGAGAATCGATCAACGACCACCCAAACAACAGTGTTGCCACGGGATGGGGGTAGGTCTGTAATAAAATCCATACCAATCAGAGACCAAGGCTGTTCGGGGACAGGCAGAGGATGAAGAAAACCAGCGGGCTTCTGGCGAGGAGTCTTATCCCGGGCACAGACAGTGCAGGCTCGCACAAAGTCCACGACATCCGTCTCCAGAGTCGGCCACCAATAGAAGCGAGAGATGAGTTGCACAGATTTCTTGATGCCTGCATGACCTGCGAGATGGGAGGAGTGACCCCATTTGAGGATTCCGAGGCGTTGGCGTGGAGAGACGAAGGTCTTTCCTGGAGGAGTTTGCCTGATGGAGGCTGGAGAAGTGGAAATCAGGCAGTCAGGAGGAATGATGTGTTGCGGAGAGAGTTCAACTTCCGAGGCATCCGAGGAACGAGAGAGAGCATCGGCCCTAATGTTCTTATCGGCAGGCCGAAAGTGAATTTCAAAATTAAATCGGGCAAAGAACAGAGACCACCTGGCCTGGCGAGGATTCAGCCGTTGGGCAGACTGGAGATAGGAGAGGTTCTTGTGATCGGTGTAAATAATAACTGGAAATCTTGATCCCTCCAGCAGATGCCTCCATTCCTCAAGTGCTAATTTAATGGCTAGAAGCTCTCGATCCCCGATGGAGTAGTTCCTCTCCGCCGGAGAGAAGGTCCTAGAAAAAAAACCACAAGTAACAGCATGCCCGGAAGAATTTTTTTGTAGAAGGACCGCTCCAGCTCCTACAGAGGAGGCATCAACCTCCAATAGGAAGGGTTTAGATGGGTCAGGTCTGGAGAGCACGGGAGCCGAAGAAAAGGCAGACTTGAGCCGTTTAAAGGCGTCTTCCGCTTGAGGAGGCCAAGACTTGGGATTGGCATTTTTTTTGGTTAAAGCCACGATAGGGGCCACAACGGTAGAAAAATGTGGAATAAATTGCCTGTAATAATTGGCGAACCCCAAAAAACGTTGGATAGCACGGAGTCCGGAGGGGCGTGGCCAATCTAAGACGGCAGAGAGTTTGTCTGGATCCATTTGTAGTCCCTGGCCAGAGACCAAGTATCCTAGGAAAGGAAGAGACTGGCATTCAAACAGACATTTCTCTATCTTGGCATAAAGTTGATTGTCACGAAGTCTCTGAAGAACCATACGGACATGCTGGCGGTGTTCTTCTAGATTGGCAGAAAAAATCAGGATATCGTCCAGATATACAACAACACAGGAGTATAAAAGATCACGAAAAATTTCATTAACAAAGTCTTGGAAGACGGCAGGGGCGTTGCACAGGCCAAAGGGCATGACCAGATACTCAAAGTGTCCATCTCTAGTGTTAAATGCCGTTTTCCATTCATCCCCCTCTCTGATGCGGATGAGATTATAAGCACCTCTTAAGTCCAGTTTGGTAAAGATGTGGGCACCTTGGAGGCGATCAAAGAGTTCAGAGATGAGGGGTAGGGGGTAGCGGTTCTTTACCGTGATTTTATTAAGACCGCGGTAGTCAATGCAAGGACGTAGAGAGCCATCTTTTTTGGACACAAAGAAAAATCCGGCTCCGGCAGGAGAGGATGATTTACGGATAAAGCCTTTTTTAAAATTTTCCTGGATGTACTCCGACATAGCAAGAGTCTCTGGGGCGGACAGAGGATAGATTCTGCCCCGGGGTGGAGTAGTGCCCGGGAGGAGGTCAATAGGACAATCATAAGGCCTGTGAGGAGGTAGAGTCTCAGCTTGTTTTTTGCAAAAAACATCCGCAAAGTCCATATAGGCCTTAGGGAGACCGGTTACAGGGGGAACCACAGAGTCACGGCAAGGGGTACTGGGAACCGGTTTTAGGCAGTCCTTGAAACAAGAGGGCCCCCAACTCTTGATCTCCCCAGTGGACCAATCCAGGGTTGGGGAATGGAGTTGAAGCCAGGGTAGTCCAAGGAGGATTTCGGAAGTGCAATTGGGGAGGACCAAAAATTCAATCTTCTCGTGATGAGGTCCGATGCACATTAGAAGGGGCTCCGTGCGGAAACGTATGGTACAGTCCAATCTTTCATTGTTTACACAATTGATGTAGAGGGGTCTGGCAAGACTGGTCACTGGGATGTTGAACCTGTTGACGAGAGAGGCCAAAATAAAATTCCCTGCAGATCCGGAATCCAAGAAGGCCATAGTAGAGAAGGAGAAGGCAGAGGCAGATATCCGCACAGGCACAGTAAGACGTGGAGAAGCAGAGTAGACATCAAGGACTGTCTCACCTTTGTGCGGAGTCAGCGTACGTCTTTCCAGGCGGGGAGGACGGATAGGACAATCCTTCAGGAAGTGTTCGGTACTGGCACAGTACAGGCAGAGATTCTCCATGCGGCGTCGTGTCCTCTCTTGAGGTGTCAGGCGAGACCGGTCGACCTGCATAGCCTCCACGGCGGGAGGCACAGGAACGGATTGCAGGGGACCAGAGGAGAGAGGAGCCGGGGAGAAAAAACGCCTTGTGCGAACAAAGTCCATATCCTGGCGGAGCTCCTGAAGCCTTTCGGAAAAACGCATGTCAATGCGAGTGGCAAGATGGATGAGTTCATGTAGGTTAGCAGGGATTTCTCGTGCGGCCAGAACATCTTTAATGTTGCTGGATAGGCCTTTTTTAAAGGTCGCGCAGAGGGCCTCATTATTCCAGGATAATTCTGAAGCAAGAGTACGGAATTGTACGGCGTACTCGCCAACGGAAGAATTACCCTGGACCAGGTTCAACAGGGCAGTCTCAGCAGAAGAGGCTCGGGCAGGTTCCTCAAAGACACTTCGAATTTCCGAGAAGAAGGAGTGTATAGAGGCAGTGACGGGGTCATTGCGGTCCCAGAGCGGTGTGGCCCATGACAGAGCTTTTCCAGACAGAAGGCTGACTACGAAAGCCACCTTAGACCTTTCAGTAGGAAACTGGTCCGACATCATCTCCAAGTGCAGGGAACATTGGGAAAGAAAGCCACGGCAGAATTTAGAGTCCCCATCAAATTTATCCGGCAAGGATAGTCGTAGACCAGAAGCGGCCACTCGCTGCGGAGGAGGTGCAGGAGCTGGCGGAGGAGATGATTGCTGAAGCTGTGGTAGTAGCTGCTGTAGCATCACGGTCAGTTGAGACAGCTGTTGGCCTTGTTGCGCTATCTGTTGTGACTGCTGGGCGACCACCGTGGTGAGGTCGGCGACAACTGGCAGAGGAACTTCAGCGGGATCCATGGCCTGATCTACTGTCACGATGCCGGCTGGCAGGTAGTGGATCCTCTGTGCCAGAGAGGGATTGGCGTAGACCGTGCTAGTGGATCGGTTCTAAGTCACTACTGGTTTTCACCAGAGCCCGCTGCAAAGCGGGATGGTCTTGTTGCGGCGGTAGTGACCAGGTCGTATCCACTAGCAACGGCTCAACCTCTCTGACTGCTGAAGATAGGCGCGGTACAAGGGAGTAGACAGAAGCAAGGTCGGACGTAGCAGAAGGTCGGGGCAGGCAGCAAGGATCGTAGTCGGGGGCAACGGCAGGAGGTCTGGAACACAGGCTAGGAACACACAAGGAAACGCTTTCACTGGCACAATGGCAACAAGATCCGGCGAGGGAGTGAAGGGGAAGTGAGGTATAAATAGGGAGTGCACAGGTGAACACACTAATTGGAACCACTGCGCCAATCAGCGGCGCAGTGGCCCTTTAAATCGCAGAGACCCGGCGCGCGCGCGCCCTAGGGAGCGGGGCCGCGCGCGCCGGGACAGGACAGACGGAGAGCGAGTCAGGTACGGGAGCCGGGATGCGCATCGCGAGCGGGCGCTACCCGCATCGCGAATCGCATCCCGGCTGGAGACGGTATCGCAGCGCACCGGGTCAGTGGAGCTGCCCGGAGCGCTGCGGTAGCGAGAGAGAAGCGAGCGCTCCGGGGAGGAGCGGGGACCCGGAGCGCTCGGCGTAACAACTAGGTTTTTGATTGGGCAGGTCCCAATCCAGTTTTGGGTCCTTATGACCACTCTTTGTAGTCCCCTTGCCCCCATTCCCTTATGGGGTCTTCTTCTTCTCTTGTTTCTTATTTTCTTCCTACTCATACCCTCTCTGTTTTACCTCAGTTACAGATTGCAAGCACCGGCTATCCCTGCAACCTCCGGACCGGACCCTCCGGCATCTCCTTCTAACACTGGTGAGTTGATGTCATCCCCTCTTACACGACATGGCAGCTGACATTAAATTAATCACATTGAATACACAGGGGCTTAACACTCCAGAAAAACGCAATAAACTTTTATACTCCCTCCACAAACAAAGAGCTCATATAATCTCACTGCAAGAGACACACTTTAAAACAGGACACGTCCCGAACATTCCCTCAAAATACTATACATCTTGGCTCCATAGCACGAACCCGGATACTAGGTCGAAGGGAGTGTCATTAGCCTTTCATAAGTCCATCCCTGTCAAACTGATATCCTCTCAAATTGACCCTAATGCCAGATTTATCTTTACCAATTGTGAGATTGCCAACCGCCCCTTGACAATAGCGTCTATTTATGCACCAAACAGAGACCAGACACCGTTTCTCCTCAAAACTCTTACATCCCTCTCTGCTTTCGCTACGGGCCCCATAATAATGAGTGGAGATTTCAACATATCCTTATTCCCGAGGATGGATACGTCTACGGGCGCCTCTACAATTTCGCATAGTAAACTGCGAGCATTACGCACAAAACTCCACTCCATGCAGTTGAGTGACGCCTGGCGAGTATTCCATCCAGATGATAGGGATTATACGTTCTTTTCCCACTCTAGGCAAACATATAGTCGAATAGATTACATTTTTTGCCCACACTCCTTGCTTCCTTCTATCACACACACCTCTATAGGGCTTCGTATCCTCTCAGACCACGCCCCAGTGGCTTGCTCGCTGACGCTTCCCTCTCTCGGGAGACCCCAATCCTCTTGGAAGCTGAAAGAATCCCTGCTTAAGGACTTAGTGTGCTTACACGACTTGCGAGACACGATACAAAACTTTATTGCAGACCATGCCTCTGATGACTCCTCTCCCATGATGAAATGGGAGGCTCTAAAATGTGTACTTAGGGGAGTGTTAATTAAACATGGTGCCAGGCTGAAGAGGGAGGCGTCAGCAAAGCTGTCACAACTACACCAAACATTACACCGACTGGAAACACAACATAAACTCACTCAACAAGATAATACAATGAGAGAACTTATTAAAGCTCGAGGTGAACTCCTTGCCTTGCTATCATCACAACATAAATACTACAAGCAGATTACGGGCCGCCTTTTTTATGAATGGGGCAACAAAGCTGGTAGACTTCTTGCAGCGGCCCTCAGGGAGAAAAGGTCATCCCTATTTATTCCCTCAATTAAGGACCCCAAGGGCTCCCCATGTGTCCTAACGCCTGATATTCTTGAGGCGTTCCGTCAATATTATTTATCGTTATACAATCTCCCAGCCCAGCTCACATCCCCATCCACAGAGACACAAAAGGAAACGTTATCTCACTATATCTCACGGACGGCCCTCCCACGCCTAGACCCGACAGTGATACAAAACCTAGAAGCTCCATTTACAGCACTAGAACTGGACAGGGTCATCTCCTCATTGCCCGAAGGTAAAAGTCCGGGCCCTGACGGCTATACCTCAGAACTCTATAAAACACTTCAATCTGATCTATCTCCCCTACTCCTAACGGCATTCAATGACATTTCCAGCTCATGCCCCCCCCACCTTCCTTTTTACGGGCATACATCACAGTTATTCCAAAAGAGGGTAAAGACCCACTGATGTGCTCCAGTTACCGCCCCATCTCACTAATAAACACTGATGCCAAACTTTTTGCTAAACTTATAGCCAACAGACTGTCTGACCACATGACATCTCTAGTCCACCCGGACCAAGTGGGCTTTGTTAAGGGGAGGGAAGCCAGAGACAATACCTTACGTACGTTCTCGACTGTTCATTGTGCTCGTACGTCAGGAACCCCCCTTTTCCTCCTTTCTCTGGATGCCGAGAAGGCCTTTGACCGGGTGGACTGGAGATTCATGTCGGCCACTCTGGCACAAATTGGTCTAGGTGTAAAAATGATGTCACGGATAATGGCCCTATACACCCAACCCCAAGCACAAATTAGAATAAATGGTCGACTCTCCCAACCTTTCAACATTTGCAGTGGCACGAGACAAGGCTGCCCTCTCTCACCCTTACTGTACGTTTTGTGTATGGAACATCTACTGGTGGACATTAGGCAGAACCCCAACATCAGAGGTCTGGACATTGGAGCGTGCCATGGCAAATGTGCTGCTTTTGCAGACGACCTTTTATTATATCTTTCCCAACCTCTCACTTCCCTCCCTTCACTACTTTCTACCATAAACTGCTTCTCAAAATTTAGTAACTATAAACTCAATCCAACCAAATGTGAGGCTTTAAATTTGACTCTCCCGAGCCCTATGATCCAACACCTCGGTGACACTTATCCCTTCAAATGGCAGTCTTCATCTCTTAAATATCTTGGAATACAGGTTCCGTCCAATCTAGCTGACACTTTCAAGCTCAACTTTCCACCCCTCCTCACCTCCCTGAAGGGGGATCTCTCGAGATGGGAGAGAAAAGATTTCTCTTGGCTGGGAAGAGTGAACATATTAAAAATGAATGTCCTACCCAGGTTGCTCTACTTATTCTCTTGCATACCCCTCCATCTCCCTAGATCCTTCTTTGGAGACTTAGCGACACTCCAGGGGGAATTTGTATGGGCCAAACAACGGTCGAGGTTAGCGAGACGTGTCCTCGTCCGAAGGAAAAGGGATGGTGGCCTGGCTTTGCCGGACCTCCTCTCTTACTACCTAGCGGCTGTCTTGAATAGAGTGTTGGACTGCTGCTCTAAAGATGAAACAAAACAATGGATGACACTGGAGAGCCACATAGTGGACACTAACTTGAAGGCATTTCTTTGGACTCCAGAATCCACTGTGCGCCACAATAGGCTTGGTGCTCTGCCTCCAATACTCTTTTCGATACACTGTGCACGTAGACTATACCTGTCTAAGTCTGGTCTCTTCCCGGTAGATGGCCCCCTCACCCCATTGTTTCACAACCCCGACTTTCCCCCAACGAAATCTAGAAGCACCTTCCTGGATTTTCAGCAAAGCGCTGGTATAACTTTCCACTCTCTAGTGGAACGCTCTAACTTGAAACCCTTATTGGCGCTAGTGACTAGAGGCCCCCCGACATCTCTACAATGCTATCAGTACATGCAATTGCAACACTATTATCGGACAAGGAGGGACAGCAGGCACCTGAACCGGCCCCTGACCAAACTTGAACAATTATGTGTGTCTCCTTCTCGGGTAGCTCACTCTATTAGCTATTTGTACGCTATTCTCCTAGATGACATGTCCTCTCAGCCTCTCCCGTACATGAGAAAATGGGAGGAGGAGATAGGACATCTCATACCCGAAGTAGACAGCTTGAAAGCGATTCAGCTCTGTCATAAATCCTCCCTGTCCTGTAAAGCACAGGAAACTAATTATAAAATACTGACGCGTTGGTATAGAGTTCCTTCGCTATTAGCATCCTTCTACCCGGGAGTCTCAGACAGATGTTGGCGCTGCAAAACAGAAAAAGGCACGATGCTTCATGTGTGGCTCACCTGTCCCTTGTTGTCCGATTTTTGGGCAAACGTACTCAACACCATCCATCACATAACTTCATTACAACTCCGACCGACTCCTGAGATCACCTTATTGTCTATTCTTCCCCCCTCCTTGCCCAAACACACCTCTAGACTGGTTGTACACCTTCTGTTGGCTGCCAGGACAGTAATACCAAGACTTTGGAAAACAACAGTTTGCCCTACTGTTACTTCCTGGCTCCAGGAAGTGTCCCACATACACAGAATGGAGGAACTGACGGCTGACACGAGAGACACAATGTCTAGTTACATACTTACCTGGAGCCCTTGGCTCGGCTTCCTGAACTCCCCAGAGTTCGCATCCTTACACCTTATACCGTAACACCACCTATATTGCGACTTAAGACGCAGACCCACCCCCCCTGTACACTACTCTGCCATGCATCTGCTACCTACCATGAAGACCTCGCCAGCCCCCATTCAAACAGCTTGCCAGGAGATGCTGGAGACGGTCCGCCCTGTGAGGTAATCGCTCCCACACGTCCCCATTACTCTTGCTTCCTACCCCTCTCTTTCTCTCCATCCTCTCCTCCCCTTCCTCCCCTTCTCTCTCCTTTCTCTCCTCCACCTCCTCTCTCCCCCCCCCATCCTCCTGACTATCTTTTCTCTTTATTTTCCCTATTTGCCGCTTAAAGTTATGTGTTACGTTTTACTGGGTTGTATAAAATCTTATGTGTACGAGCTCACTGTTTATTTCTTGATGATTAAGGCACTCCTCTCACTACGAGATCCCAGGACTTACTGCCAGACTAGCCATGGAGCTAGATTTTTCCTAAGAGGAGTGGAGTTGTGATACTCTGGACTACAGTTGCTCACCTTCAACCTCAAGTGCTTGTATTAAGTGTTCCCTTAAAGTGAATTTCTTTTTGTTCTGATGTGCTTTTCTGACGAAAACAATAAAAAAATTTGAATTGAAAAAAATAAAAAAAAATAAACAATACGTGGGAAGGATGAAAAGACTTCTGAAAGCTAGGATAACGGAACATATAAACAATATTAAAAAAGGAGAACAAAAACACCCACTATCCTTACATTTTCTGAAAATCCACCAAAAGGACCCATCTGGTTTGAAATTCATAGGTTTCCAGTTAATAAAAAGAGACTGGCGACGTGGGAGCTATATGATGAAAATGTTGAAGGCCAAAAGTAAAAAAAAAATGAATTATGAGTTTGACACAATGGAACCAAAAGGGTTAAATTCCAGCTTTGAATTGTTTGGATTCCTTTGAGGAGTCTGTTTAGAGATCGCTACCAGACGTTAGTCCATCTATCCGTTGGTGAGCGATCTCATGACATACCTCACAATCATCAGCAGGAACTGTCTATGTATTTACATTTTTGATCGAATGTATATATTTCATGTTCTTATTCCATTTCTTAGGTTACTCATTCACGTCCATCATAAATCTATACTACCTAACAGATTTCACTATTTCAAATGATTATACAAATCACATTTTATGTTTACTTATAGAATTCATTTACTTACATTACTTATCACATTCACCACATAACATTCCTACCTATATTTCATTCCATTATCATTCTATCATTTCACATCTATTCAATAGTGTTGCTCGCGAATATTCGCAATGCGAATTTTATTCGCAAATATTGCATATTCGCGAATATAGCACTATATATTCGTAATTACGAATATTCTTTTTTTTTTTTCACACTATACATCACAGTGATCATCCCACTCTGCTTCCAGCTTGTATGATGTAAAGAAGGCTCTAACACTACTGTGTGAGACTGGTGTGCGAATTTTCGCACATGCAAATTTCCGTATATGTAAATTTTCGCACATGCAAATTTTCATATATGCTAATTTTCTCATATGCAAATTTCCGCATGTGCTAATTTTCGTATATGCTAGTTTTCGCATATGCAAATTTTCGTATATGCAAAAATAAAACGTGAATATTACGAATATGCAAATTTAACGAATATATGATGAATATTCGTCCATATATTAGCGAAATATTGCGAATTCGAATATGGCCTATGCCGCTCAACACTACAATTCAACTTTTATTTATTATATATATATATATATATATATATATATATATATATATATATTTATTTATTATCATGTATTGATTTTATATTTCATTCATTACTTATCATCTTTCATCCTCACATCTTATTCTTCACATTTCACCCATTCTTATTTTAATTTTTTATCTTAATTTATTTTATTTCTGTTTATTTTATTTTTACATATTTTTATGTATTTTTTTTTATTTGTATTTTATTTTATTCTATATTTATTTTATTTAATTTTTTTTATTATCATTTTTTACATTTTTATTCGCATTTTTATTTTTATTTATTTTTGTTTTTATTTTTATTTTCATTTTTATTTATATTTACATATTCATTTCTATTTTGTCATATATTTGTATTTTTATGATTTATATTCATTTATTTCTATTCATTCAAAAATCATCCTCATATTCATATATATGTATTTATTTATCACTATCAATATTTCTATCCAAATTTCTATTATCACCCAATTTCATGTGATTTAATTTCTAGTTTCATCTTAGTTTTTCTCATTGCATTTCATTCAGTTTACACATATCGTTTCACATCTATTTCTAATTTCTACTTACTATTTTCTCTCTTATAATCCAAACAAACACCCATATTTCACTTCTATTTCCATTTTATATCACTATACACACCTATTTTATTTTTCCAATCCATATGTAACACATTTCCCTCACAAGACAATTCACATATTTTCTTTCACATCCCACATACACAAATATTCAAAAATACACCACCTAACACTAACTAAATTACTTTGTTACACAAAAGTCATCCATACTAGTTGCAATATCTCTCCTCCAGAAGCCAGCACATCTATTGAAACAAGCTATCTATCGAATGCATCAGCTGGGAGTCTCACCTACCTGCCGCACAGTCTTACCTCACACACTACTATCTGTACAAGGATCCTGATCTGGCTGATCAAACAGAGGTCCGATACAAACACAGCCGCACGCCGCCGCTACGGACCTCCGTCATGGGAGCTCCATGCCAGAGCCCTGCCGCTAGATGAATTTCAATCAACGTCCGCCACACCAACTTTACCAACTTTGGCCCGTCGCAGTACGGAAACCAGCGGACAGGGTGAGAAACAACTAATCAATAGATTACGGGAAAGAGGATATCACCCGGAGACACTCAATAAGGCTAGAAATAGAGCGGCCAAACTAGATAGACAGGATCTTATTGCACATGGTACAAAAGATAAGGAATTTACAACGAGACAGGACAGGGCTCATCCCCCTTTCTTCATCACACAGTATAGCAAACAATTTCATAAAATCAGGAATATCATTGAGAAAAATCTACCTATACTGCATCAAGACACTGTTTTATATAATCTTTTACAGGACAACTTCAAAATGGTGTCCAAAAGAGGTCCCTCTTTGGGATCTATTTTATCACCTAGTATGTTTTGTGGTGCTGACAACAAACATACTGGTACGAATTGGTTGTTTCATGCAGGTAACTGGAAGTGTGGGCACAATGTCTGTATCACTTGCAGTTACATGCAGGTTAACAAGGAATTTAAATCATATTCAAATACTAAAACTTTTGTTTTGAAGGATTATGTTAATTGCAATACAAAAAATGTTGTTTATCTAGCGTCCTGCACATCTTGCCAATGCCAGTATGTAGGTTGCACCATGAACTCCCTGAAAACTAGGATACGCAGGCACATATCTGATGCAAAGAATATTTTGTCTTTTAATAGTAATATTTCTGCGTTGTCCACACATTTCAGGGATGTTCATGGAGGCAACATGAGTACATTACAAATCATGGGCATAGAAAAAGTTAGGAAACCGAGACGGGGTGGGGATTTAAGGAGGATGGTTCTCAACAGAGAATCGTTCTGGATATTCATGCTAGGCACGAGAGAGCCCCAAGGGTTAAATTTGAGACAAGACCTTATACTAACGTTTTAATAATGGAAGTAACTAGTTAATATGGTCCATCTATTTAGCCAGACTACAACTTTGCTTACGATAATATAAGTATTAGTGCAACTGAATCTTGTGGCTGTCTTGTATACTCGTGTATTGAACACCATGTCTATCTATGTATAACAGTCATAGTGTTTTGTGATCAACTCCATGCCGCATTTTTTAGATGATCCACCACTTTGCTGCTCAGATCATGTGATTCTAATGTGTTTTATTATAAAAGAACACAGTGCTGTAAAGTTTTTATGCCATGACTAAGGGCTCTTTAGCCTGAAACGCGTAGGCTCTACGCTCCTCGATATGCTGTTTGTCATTTTTGTACCTCAATAAACAAGTTTTTACCTGCCTTCCTGGTGCTGGACATCTTCCGTTTTCGAGAAACAACTAATCCCTTAATATTCTTGAACAGCTTAGTCTGTTAACCAAAGACTGTTTCACACTATTGCCGGACTAATAGTTTATGCCGGATAACCGGCCGATAACCTATCAACAACTTAACAACAGCAGTGCTATTCTTATCTATATATACCATTAGGGCCCAATGGCAAAATATTATATACACTATTGCTCTATCATTCTAGTGATGTTTTATTAATTTAATTTTTTTAACTGATTTTATATTGTGAACAACATTGTATAATAAATTGTTTTGCATTTCTATCAATTAAACTGTCTATAATTTTTGTTCACTGTGTATCGTCCTTGAGGTGTGGTTAATATATTATTACTATTTTATATTATCGTTGATCAGTGGGGACTGATTTTTTTAACCACATATTCCTCGGACGTGGGTTGTGAGTTGCACACATCAGTTTTCTTTTAATTTACAAATCTGTTAAAATTTCTGGCACCAGTTGAATTTCTCCAGGTCCATTTGAATTCAAGAAACCCAATATATATATATATATGTTTTTTATGTACTATTTAAAGAAAATTGACTTCTACTTTAAATTGACTTCTACTAATCCATATAATTTTTTTTTTATATATATGGGGCTCAAATTTTTATGATCAGTCATTTTTTGTGATCAGTCATTTTTATCTGTACCATTTTTGTTTTGATAGGACTTTTTGATCGCTTTTTTATTATGTTTTTTCTGGTATATGAAGTGACCAAAAATAAGCAATTCTGGGCTTAATTGTTATTTTTTCCTTTAAAGTATAACTGTTATTTACAAAAACTTTATATAGACAATAACATTATATGTACATTTGTAATATATATTGGTTTAAAAATGTGAAAAAAATGCTATCCCTGCAGCTTTTGCCCGTGTGTCTCTTTCTTATGGTAATATAGCTGTAGCAGCTAATATTCATTTATTGATGTCAAATGTATTTGTGTGATTATGATTTGACTGATGATTCATCCATCCATATCATGCATCCGATTGTGAACAGTTACACTATAAAAAGAATGTGATACTCAAAATACAAAGTTACTTGTCACTCAACCTTGTGTGAGAGTGAGATACTTTTTACAGCATGCTAAACCAAATACTGCCAAGTCAAAGCATCCTAATGCTGAGAATAAATAGTCTCAAATCTCATATTTGCATATACATAAGACAAACATGCATTTTTGCCCACACTAGAATGAATAGTGCAATACCAACAGTTGCTCTTCATCGATGTAATGTAATTTCTGGTGCTTATTCTGTCTGCCATACCATATTAGGAAATCTTCTGTACAGTTTTGTTTCTCCTGTGTATGACCTAGACTGTCCTGTGTATGTTGGCATCCAAGTGCACAAGTGACACAAATACCTTTATGCTATTTTTTTACAATTAGTGTTAAACAAAAGAAATGTCCCACTTAACTTCCAATTAAAACAGAGTTTGCACTGACAGAACAGATACAGAACGTTCTCTGTTGCTTTACTACAATTATTTTATTTCTGTTGTCCTACTGCTGTTGGTGCTGTTTACTGCTTAGTGTCCCTCACAGAGATCTTCACCTAACACTTGAAGGGGAGATTTATTGAAGCCTGTTAAGAGGAAACGTCGACCAGTTACCCATTGCAGCCAATCAGATTGCTTCTTTTATTTTTGAAAAGGCCTTTGATTGGTTGCTATGGGCAACTGGTCAACTTTTTCTCAGCACAGGTCTTGATGAATCTCCCCTGATATCTCTAAAATGCCTGCTAAAACTATGTGCATAGGCTTTCATAGGAGCTTTGAGATCACCACTAAACTGCCTCTTGATTGGCTTGGAGAGCTGTTTGAAAGGAATTATGTGATTCTCTGAGGTCATGTGATTGTTCCTCCTTTTTCCTTACTACCATTTTGCTGATGTTATTTTAGCAGGTTCTGCCAAACCAAAGTGCCTGAAGTTTGAGTTCTAGCCAAACAAAACTTTTAGCAAAGTTTTGACCGAACTCTGATTCTACGAGTTTGGTTAGCTCATCTCTAGTCACGACTATTCTGTCTGTGGTTAAATATACTACTTTGTCTCCAACCTACAACCTGCTTTTGAACCCAGACTTGGTGTCTTATACCAATGCGGCTTGACCCACCGAGCCAGTGGCTACTAACACTGGGCCCGCTTGCAGCTAAGATCGCCTTCTACATCCTACATTCGAAAAGTAAGGGACTCCTTAAATTCAACTCTTGAGTTTAAACCAGTCATACTGGTTGGCTGTGTTTGACACAATTGAGTACCTTTAATCTCTCTAGAATATAATGCCACATATTCATCCTGTAAGGTTACTAAAAACAAGGATTTAAAGCCCCTTGTTCTCAGCAACAGTAGGTGAGGGAGGTGTCAATGAGAGGTCAACAACATCAAAATAAGTTTTAACGACTAGAATTGTAATAAAAATTATTGTATAATGTAACTATAAATATCTATTCCTAATTAAGCAGGAGTGATAGTAAAAATAGCCCACAGAGCTGGAGGGAAATCTAATCCCTTTAAATTGCCCTAACGGGGAAATACAGTTAGTGCTTATTGCAGCCTGTATATGAATTGATCTCTCAATGAG
The DNA here is from genome assembly GCF_029499605.1 of Hyla sarda. NCBI lineage: Eukaryota > Metazoa > Chordata > Amphibia > Anura > Hylidae > Hyla > Hyla sarda. The sequence continues at coordinate 285,896,388 of NC_079193.1, forward strand.
GTTGTAGCCATGTGCTGCTATTGACATTATATTAAGATAGTTCTCATATTGCATTTCCCTAATCTAAGATTTAAAGCTTTGCTTTCATACTGTACTAACCGCATAGATCAAAGAGTGTCCCAATTCATAAATCCAGTAATAGGAAGTAACAGCACACTTATTAATATGAGTTAAGTAAGAAGTCGGAGACAAGCTGCTTAGCAGCTGTTCTGCAAAGCATAGAAAATGGAAATTTATAATCATGATGGAGAGTCTACTTGCAGCCATTAAAGGCCATGCTAGAAAGTATAAAAATGGCATTAAATATTGTTGATTAATATATCCTCTAATCTGAAGGGCCGTACAATGAGGGACATTGAAAATTGAGTTATAAAGAGAAAGATATGTTATAAAAAATTTTGGGATGAAATTAGACCTAAATGAATGTATATTGTAAGTTCTAAAATACTTAAACAAATTACTCAGTTCTTTGAATACTATTGTTTGTTAATGGAATTATTATTAGATATGAAGCTTTTTCATTGTCAGAATATGACAGCAACTGAAACAATCCATTGCGGTGAGCATAAACATCTGGGCATTGTCATAATCATTGTTTAGACCTTGAAGACATCATCCAAGTGCCTTCTTAAGTAAAGAGTGGTAAGAAAACTAAGCTAGTATTTATATCCTATTTTTTTTTATCTATTTTAGAATTAACTATGCTGGTGTTATAACATTACAGCTGAAGAAAATAATTAATAAAAAGTATTGTCAAATGACATAATAAGGTAAGGAAGCTTTCCATTTTATCAGCACTCTATTTTGAAACCTAGTATGTGCATGTGCCAGGGGGTATACCTTAGGCTCTCCCATTTCTGCAGAACATGGACTGCAGACTCATCTTTTATTATTGGTTGCCGTTTCTTTGAATGAACTGGTTAGTTATCCATGAGATTTCTCAGGAGTATATATATATATATATATATATATATATATATATATATATATATGTATATATATATATATATATATATATATATATATATATATATTTAACTATGTCTGTATAGGGGAGGAATGTGACTTGTGTACATGTAGGGGGTGTGTTGCTATGCTTGAAGAGTTGAAGACTTGGCTATAGCATTACCTGTGTGTACCATGCCTAGACCCAAATTTTGCTTGGAACTTTGTTGGTATGCGAGAGGGTCTTCCTCTTGAGCATGAGCTCAATACTTTTTACAGGAAGAATACTTACTTATCTTTAGGAGGCTAAAAAGTGCTTGGCTAAAATATAGAAAGGGTGCAGTACATTACATAGCACAACACATGTACAGTGTTATATGATTACACAGCTTGTGGAATGAGGCTCTGTGTCTCTCCTTGCAGGGATTACAACGTACAAGAGCCTCCCTGGTATAATAAACTATGGTGGATTAACAAAGGATTGAGAAACATCTTATATCAATGACATTTAACAGTGACCCACAGTAGATGATGAATGCACACTACAATATAGCAAGTGAAAACTAGCACACACCTGCTAAATAAAAGGAACCACAGTGATTGGAATCACTACTGGTCCCAGCTATCCCCAGTGTCCCCAGCCACACAAACCTGGTTGGATATTGCACAGACATTGCAACCAAGTAAAGACTGTCATCATTTTGGGCATACTACAAGGAGAGAATGTGGCACACCACATACAAAGTACCAAGCTGAAAATAGGGACAGCATCTTAAAAGAGGATGTTTATTAAAGTGTACCTGTCGTCAACAAAAACTTTTTATATGATGTAGAAAATGCTGTGTCAGTTTACAGCAGGGATCAAGTCCTGGGAAAAAAAAGTGTGGGAACTCACTCAAGATTTCCACTCAAGGGCTGGTCCTGCTAATGAAAATGGTGTTCCTGCTGTGGAAAAAGTGCAGGAACTCAGTTCCCAAGCGTTCCTGCAGGACTTGAGCCCTGGTTTACAGCTTCTAAGGGTCTTTCTGGGCTGAAATGATTGATGACTTAATCTCAGGTTAGGAAATCAATCGCCAATCAGCAGGGTACCGACACCCAGCATCCCCGCTATTCTGGAGAGAGTGAATAGGAGTTGAGCTGCAGTAACCTGGAACCGCCACTACAAAATAAACACTCCAAAGTGTATCCAAAAAAAACCCACATATTACAGCTTATACTGTCTTTGCTAGATGCCTCTGTATGGAAAAGCAGTCTGTTATTCTACCAGTAGAGGACAAAAGGAAACTCATCATTACGCACTGATACTATTCTGCTAGTGTACAGGACATTATAACCCTAATATTCCTATCCATGCAGAAGATTGAATTGTTAGGCAGGTAAGCCATCTCTTATCCTGTACATAGCAGTACTTTATTGTCTCTTTCCAAAGGTAGTTCTGTAATTGTGTCACAGCCCTCTATTAAACTATAAGGGTGCCACACCGTCAATGCATTTCAGATCTAATATAATTTCATAATGTATATTATTTAAAATTTCCAGGTAAAGCCGCGCTTTCAGTTAAGAAGGAGAGTTTTTTTTTTTTTTATTAGAATTGGTGGCTAATGAAGTCTTCTATCAGTAGTGCAGATGAATGTGGGACATGAATGAGGACTAAGCCCCTTGCTGTCCCTTCATTGATCTCTGATTTTCATCTGAAAAGCTTAGCACAGCCTCTGAGCATGCACAGTCCATTGGCCTCTATGTTGCACTTACACTGGTGTGTATAGAATGTGTTCTGAGCTGTGCAGTGACAAATCAATTCATTGTGCCTAGGACCATGGCTCAGTGCTCCTGGCTTCCTATAGAGCCGTGCTGCAGTGAACATTCATACGAACAATAATACCTCTGATACCTTATCTGATGCCTCTGTGCACAGCTATACAGAGATCAGAAGTTATAAATAATAAGTAAAATCTTTGAAAATCTTTGAAATACCTTTGTGTCGAAAAAGTCAAACGTACAATGCATTCGGATATACAAAGTTTTCGGACCCTTTTACTTTTTTCACATTTTGTGACGTTGTGGCCTTGAGCCAAAATTAAAAAGAAAAATAAATTTTTTAACTATCATTATGCACTCAATACCCCATACGGAGAATGCAAAAAGATAATTTTTTAATTATTGCAAATTCATTAAAAATGAAAAATTAAAATTTAGCTTGGACATAAGCATTAAGGGGGGCATTTATCATTGGCTTTACACCACTTTACTAATGTCCCTAATGTCCCTGCTAATTTTGCGTAATTCCATTTTTTGGCGCATTTTTTTTGCACAATTTTCAAAGTTATCTACTGTTTGGTGCACCGTACACCACTTTTTGCTGTAGAGCTGTATTCATAATTTTTGCAAATACAATTTAGGAGTGTTTTTTTTTTTTTTTTTTTTTTTTGCGCAAAGCCAACTTTTTTTGTGTGAACCTACACCACTTAATAGGACACCTACAAATGTGTCAAATGCCACAGCACAAAGCTTAAAGGGGTTCTTCACTGCCTCAGTGCTCAGAACATTTTGTTCCGAATGCTGGGTGTAGGCTGCGGGGGTCGTGATGCCACAGACACGGCCCTCATGAGTGAGTGTGGTGGCTGCCACGCCCCTCCCATAGATTTGCATTGAGGGGGCATGGCGTGACACCACGACCCCCGCACCCAGCATTCGGAACAAAGTGTTCTGAACGCTGGGGCAGTGGAGTTCCCCTTTTAAACCTTGCTTTGCAGCTCACTGGTTTCTATAATTGTCCAGAATTTATCAAGTCTGTGTCCCATTTTGGTAAATCTTAAGAAACTGTGTAAAAAATACACCAAGCAAACAGGGGTAAAATCTATACTACCTAACACCAATGGGGAAGATTTATCAAAACCTGTTCAGAGGAAAAGTTGCCCAGTTGCCAATAGCAACCAATCAGCTTGCTTCTTTCATTTTTAACAAGGCCTCTGCAAAATGAAAGAAACAATCTGATTGGTTGCTATGGGCAACTGGGCAACTTTTCCTTTGCACAGGTTTTGATAAATCTCCCCAAATATTGATAAATGTCCCCCTCATACCCTTTTGCTATGACAATTGAAATGAATCTCCGGGGTCTCCCAATTCTCTTGATCATTTCTGAGATGTTTCTACACCTTGGTTGGAGTCTCCTGTGGTAAATTCAGTTGATTGGACACAATTTGGAAAAACACAGCCCTGTCTGTATAAGGTCTCACGGCTGACAAACCAGGCACTGCTTATCACCTGCCCAATATCCTACAGTGAAGCATGGTGGGGGCAGAATCTTGCTGTGAGGTGTTTTTTTTAGTGTCTGGGACAGGAAGGCTGGTAAGGGTTGAGGGAAAGCTGAATGTAGTAAAGTACAGAGAAATTCTGAAACCTAGACTCCTTACCCAGAGTGCACTGGGCCACAGACTGAGCTAGACTCCAATTCCAATAAAACAATGGAGCAGATTTATCATTGCGTGTTTAGCTGCTCACGTTTTTTTCATTCTAACTTACCAGGCTCAGGTTGTGTACATGCACCTTGTTTTATCAATAGTTGCACTCTGTATGATACATTTGGTGCAACTGCACATTTGTGACATTTTTGCTTGTAACTTGCTGATAATAATTTACAACATTTGGAGAAAAGTCGCACTTTAAAAATTCACAACCACTGCAAAGACAAAGCGTCAGCACAGTACTCTCTGCTGACACTGTGCATGTCAGGAACTGTTCAGAGCAGGAGCAAATCCCAATAGCAAACCTATCCTGCTCTGGACAGTTCCTGACATGGGCAGAGGAGGCAGTAGAGAGCACTGTGGTTAGACAGAAAATAACTATACAACTTCCTCTGTAGTATACAGCAGCTGATAAGTACTGGAAGGATTTCGATTTTTAAATAGAAGTCATTTACAAATCTGTTGAGCTTTCTGGCACCAGTTGAATAAAAAAAAAAAATTTGTTTTCCACCAGAGTACCCCTTTAAGTACCAGGACATTAAGGCAGTGTTTCTCAAGCACGGTCTTCAAGTATCCCCAACAGGTCATGTTTTCAGGATTTCCTTAGTCTTTCACAGGAGATATGACTGTGATGATGCCTGATTCACTTACCACAATTATATCACCTGTAAAAGACTAAGGAAATCCTGAAAACATGACCTGTTGGGGGTACTTGAGGACCGTGCTTGAGAAACACTGCATTAAGGGGTTAAACCGATTGGAACATCTCTGGAAGTGAAAATGGCTTCACTGATGGTCCTCATCCAGCCTGACAGAGCTTGAAAAGATGTGAACAGAGGAATAGCAGAAAATCCCCAAATGCAAGTGTAAAATAAGCAGAATGGCCTCTATATTAGGAATGTTGACAAAATTAACAAGAGAGAGAGAGAGAGAGAGAGAGGGAGACTTGTTAAACAAGTCTTATCGGTTAACCTTTTCTTATGTTAATTTAATTTATTGCATGTGTTTGAATTCCAGAGCAAATATTATGTTTATTTTACCTAATAGTTACCTACATGTCAATGAGCAGCAATGAGGGATGAAAAACATTCACAACTTGGACATAAGGTAAATAAGTATGTTAGTGCTGCCCTCTTGTGATAGGAAAAGGAACCACATGCAGCACAAGCGTCTATACAATCTAATAATAAACTAAATTAAAGATAGGCAGTACAATGTTATACTAATATTTAAGGTACTTAATTCTAGTGTTAATTTATGAATATTTCCTATATATTTCTTGCCACACACTTGAGATGATTGCTCATGCCGCTAGAGAGTTTTATTGAAATCCCTCAGACGGTCTGTGGTATATGGTGCCACTGTTGATTATCTCCTTTATTTTACAGTTCTTTGTGCTATACTATGCAATGACATTGATCTGGACTCTCCTTCTATGTCTATGAACTCACCCCATTCACCACTAAAAAATCTCTGTCCTTTTGCAGCTCAGTTCTTCTACAATCTCCTGTTGCCCCATACAATTATACCTTGTCAGTCACAAAGTTGTAAAAAGCAGGTACGGCCAATTACCTTTATTGTCTTGATCCAGCTCTTTCTAGTTGGAAAAATACTAAAAATAGGTAAGGATTTTATGATAATAGTAATAATATGAGATTCAAATCTGCAAAACACTATATTAATGTAAAAAAAATATACATTATTTCAGTAAATATTTTAACCTTTGTCATAGCTAAACCCATTCTGTCACCAAACAGGAAATAAAAACGTGTAATTCCCAAAACAACAGTATCCAGTAATTATAATAAAAAATAATGTGAATAGTCTAATATTGCCATCTAGTGGTGAATATGTGTACTGTTACAGCTAGAACTCTAAATAAAAGTTGTTTTAACATTTTTTTTTTTAAATAAGCTGTCCTCATGAGATAATTCTGAAGCATCTACATTGTTCCCCTCCTTTGTTATTCAACATGACAAACGGTGACATACAGGGCAGTTTTGTCGCAGAATTCTTTGAGAGATTGTTTCTGCAGCATGTGCTTGAATTTCTAAAGGCCCATTAAAGGGGTACTCCAGCCCTAAAACATCTTATTCCCTATCCAAAGGATAGAAGATAAGATGTCTGATCATGGAGGTCCGGCCGCTGGGGACCCCCGCAATCTCGCATGCAGCACCCACCTGTCTGCAGGGTCACGACTACGGGGCCGGAGTATCGTGACGTCACCACTCTGCCCCATGTGACGCAAGGCAAGTCTATGGCCCCCGCAAGGCAAGTCTATGGGAGGGGGCGTGATGGCCACCACGCCTCCTCCCATAGACTTGCATTGCAGAGTCGTGACATCACAATACTCCGGCCCCGTAGTCGTAACCCGGCAGACTCGGAGGTTGCAGCGCTGTGTGCAGCTCCCACAGGTGGGTGCTGCATGCAAGATTGTGGGGTCCCCAGCGGCGGGACCCCCCGCGATCAGATGTTGTCACGATCACACCCTATCGGTCCAGCCAAGACAGTAGAGAGAGTGTGATGGTGCAAGGGTTAAAGCCACGAGACCTCTGGGTATCCACTACCAGTCCCAGCAAATCACCAAATTAACCCTTTGATAAACGTGTTTCACCAGAGCAGGGAAGGGTCACTGCGCAGAACTTCCTGGAAATGCTCATTGCCCTCCCCCTTCTCGTGGCATTAGGGAGCACATTTCCCTCAGGTGAACTAGCATCTCTACCTTCCTCTGCTTAGGCTTGTAAGTCACACAGCTTGCCCCCTGCATCACCATCCTCCTTTCTTTTTACAGCTGCAGCCCTGACATGCAGCTGACATGTTACCACTGCCACCATTGTTATGTCTCCCTGGGGTTTACCTTCCTCGGTCCCAGACATAAGATGTTACAGGCATCATGCACAAGCCCATCCCTCCTTCCTTCCTCCTCCTCAGCCATCTTAGGCTCACAGGATTGGGACATATCACTCACTGCAGGTACCTCATCCTTACATGTCACCAGGGGCATACGATACCCTCCCCCTAGCCCATCTCCACTAGGTCTTGGCATTGGTAATTCATTGTCATCACATTTTACAATACACCCCATTTCACTTTTGGAAAACATTACTGGTTCAGTCACAGGTAAACACAGAGAAAACCAAAAAAACACAGAGAAAACCAAGAAAAGGCAAGGGCCCCTGCTAGTCTCTGCAGCTCGTCAATCTTCTGCCACGCCCCTATTCCAAATCCCACACACAATAAACTAAAATTTATATATGTAAGAAACACTTCAGTGCAGGTAAATTTCCATGACCAATAGTACTGGTATGCAAGGAGTAAATATATACCACAACACAATAACTGGATTATACCGCCATACTGTACTGAATAAAACCACTATGCACACACAAAAGGATCTGTATACAATATAAGTGATTATATACAGGATTATATTACAGCTGTACACAGGATGTGTATACCATATAAGTGATTACAGTTACATTTTTAGACTCACAATTACGTCTTTTCTGATCAGCGGCGTCCTCTTTCCTTTTCTTCTCCATCCGGATAAGACCGCTATGTGGATCTCTTAACATCTGCAGGACAAACATGTCAGACTCTGCATTTTTCCAGTGCCTTCTCCTCCTTGACACAATCTTTCAATCTATAGGCTCACATACTGTAATAATGCCCTCCTTGGTGTCCTGCACAGTAAAAGGGCAGGTAGGTAGGTAGCCAGGTAAATAGGTAACTAGGTAGGTAGATCAGGAAGCCAGATATGTAGGTAAGTGACAAGCCAGGTAGGTAGAGGGCTAGCTAGGTAGTTAGCCATGTATGAAGGCCAGGTATGTACATAGTTAGGTAGCTAGGTATGTAGGTAGGTAGATAGCCTGGTATGTAGATAAGTAGTTGGGCATCCAGGTATAAAGTTAGGTACCCCCTCTTTCCCGTAGGTATAGGCAGCAGAGTTAACCCCCTCCTTCCCTGCAGGTATAGGCAACAGAGTTAACCCCCCTTCCCTGTAGGTATGAATAGCAGAGTTAACCCCCTCTTCCCTGTAGGTATAGGCTGCAGAGTTAACCCCCATTCCCCAAAGGTATAGGCACCAGAGTTAGCCCCCCACCCTACCCCATAGGTATAGGCATCAGACTTAACCCACCCTTCTCAATAGGTATAGGAACAGAGTTAACCCCCTTTCTCCATAGGTACAGGCAGCAGAGTCCCCCCCCCCTCCCCGTAGGGATAGGCAGAGATAAACCCCCTCATTCTCCATAGGTATAGGCAGAGTTAAACCACCTTTTCCTCATAGGTAGAGGCAGAGTTACCCCCTTTCCCCATAGGTATAGGCAGAGTTAACTCCCCCGCCCCTGTTCCCCATTGGTATAGGCAGAGTTACCCCCCTCTTCCCCATAGGTATAGGCAGAGTTACCTCCCCCCCTGTTCCCCATAGGTATAGGCAAAGTAAACCCCCCTGTTACCCATTGATATAGGCAGAATTACCCCCCCTCTTCCCCATTGGTATAGGCAGAGTTACCCCCCTGGTCCCCATTGGTATAGGCAGAGTTACCCCCCTCTCTTCCCCATAGTTATAGGAAGAGATACCCCTCCCTCATTCCCCATAGGTATAGGCAGAGTTACCCCCAGTTCCCCATTGGTATAGGCAGAGTTACCCCCTCTCTCTTCCCCATAGGTATAGGCAGAGTTACCCCCCCCCCCTCTTCCCCATAGGTGTAGGCAGAGTTACTCCCCCTTTCCCCATAGGCAGAGTTACCCCCCGTTTCGCCATAGGTATAGGCAGAGTTACCCCCCTTCCTCCCCTTTCCGTATAGGTATAGGCAGAGTTACCACCCCCCTTTCCTCCCCTTTCCCCATAGGTATAGGCAGAGTTACCCCCCTCCCCCTTTCCCAATAAGTATAGGCAGAGTTACCTTCCCCTTTCCTCCCCTTTCCCAATAAGTATAGGCAGAGTTACCCCCCTCCTTCCCTCCCCCTCTTCCCTCCCCCTCTTCCCCATAGGTATAGGCAGAGTTAAAAAATAAAAAAAATTATGCTCACCTTATGTCCCACGCAGCGATCTCCTCAGTAGCAGGGGCCCGCGTCTTCCCCCTCCACAGTACAGGCGCCAATGAGTAACGTCATCAGCGCCTGTACTGCGTGCTGCGTGAGGGCGGAGGTCACGTCTCCTCTGTGTAAGCAGCAGATGCGGCTCAGACAGACAGAGCAGCACTGTCTGCTGGGGATCTGAGATGAGTCCCCACTGGATCCTCAGTTGCGGCGGCGGCAGGCCCTTAACCCGGCCGGGCCCTCAGACGACGTTCGATCGGACCAGCCGGTCAGTCCGCCCCTGGTAAACATTTATCAATCCCCTGCACTCCCTTCCAGTTATCACATTTCACAATGTCTCCCAAAGTCTCGCACAGTACCTCAGAAAAAAACAGGTTGTCTCCTAGCCCATCTGGTGTGCAGGTAGTGTCCTCCGGAGCATAATGACAGAGCATCCACCTAAATCATTCTCCAGCAGAACATTAACAGGGATGTCCTCAGAGACCATCACCTCCCGCAAACCTTTGCCTGTACCCAATCCAGGTACACACGGGCCATGGGCCCAGCAGGTCGCACACCTCCAATTCCTTTTAAAGCCATGGTTCTTCCTGGGATGATGTCCTCTGTATCCACCACTTCAGGCCACACCAAGGTAAATAAGGCTCCAGAATCTCGTAAACCCACTGTCACCCACAGTTACACTCTGTAGGTTATCCCTTCTTTTCTCCACTCCTCCAGACACCAGAAGAACGGCTGTGTGACCTCCAGCTGCCGGTGGAGAATTCTTCTGGTTGGGGCAAGTGGCACTCAGGTGCCCAATCTTATTGCATCTGTAACATCGGCGGGTGTCCCCCTGACCCAATGCAGCTCCTGTTGCTTTTGGTGGTGATGGCAAGAATTTCCCGGCTGGCCTGGTGGTGCTTTGTGGTTGTGTGGCTCCCCTTCAGGTAGTTGCTCCAGCTTGTGCAGATCCACACTTTGCTGCTGGCGCCCGGTTATTAGCAAAGTCATCTCCTAGTTCTGCTGCTTCAGCTGCTGTCTTGGGCTTGTTGTCCAAAATCCACTCTCTGGCTTCAAAGCTCTGTGTTTGGAGAAACTGATCCAGGACCATCAAGTCCTCCAGGGCCTCATAAGTAGTGACTGGTAGGCCCCCAGTCCATTGCCTGAATGCAGTCCTTAGCTGGCCTGCATGTTCAGGGCAGCTTTCTGTGGCGCTTTGTTGCAAAGTCCAAAATCTTTTCCGATAAGCCTCTGGGGTCAGATTAAAACTTTTTAGCAGGGCAGATTTTATTGCCTCATAGTCCTGGTCACTTTTAGAGAGAAGAGAATTAAACATATCCAGAGCTTTCCCTCGCAACCGTGGGGTTAGATATCGTCCACACTGTTTCTTAGGTAGATGGAACCGCCGGCAAACCTTTTCAAATCCCCTCAGGAACGCATCCAGATCACCATCTTTCTCCAACATGGGGAAATGTTCCAAGCGAGGTTTGTGGTCTCCTTGATCCTGCACATCACTGCGTGCAGATAAAGCATCACCTCTCAGCCTCAGAACCTCCAATTCATGCTTCTGCTGTGCCTCTCTTTCTGTGGCTTGTGCCTCTCTCTCTCTGCAGTTTGGTACTGGAGAAGCAGTTGGAGTTTCATATTAGCATCCACATTTCCAAGGTGTTGTAAGGCAGTCCGCATATAAGAGTCCAAGGCCTCATGTGGAGTACTGTCCTGATAGGGAGTAATGTTGCTACATTCCCCAGATATCAGTCCTTGGATGGCAGTTCCAGCTGTAGGACTTTGTCTCATGTCACTCAGCTCTGCTGCACGGGCATTAAACTCCACAAGATAAGCAATAAGTTGTTCCTTGTTATTTCTCACAGTAGGGATCTCCTTTTCTTGGCACATTAGCTCCAGTGCAGGTTTGGACTGCTTGCGATATGCCTCAATATTTCCGATGTGGGACAGAGTAGGTAAAACAGGAAGTGCGGAGGCAGAACTGTCTTGCACTCTTTTTGTATGTCTTTTAAACAGCACTGAGCTCTGTCTTTGAAATTTACACACAAGAATATGTATGCAATTTCTTTTAGTGCTAAGATTTCATTACAAATGAAATCCAGCAAACACTAAAAATCTCAAAATATATCCTGACGTGGCCACCAATTGTTACGATCACACCCTATCTGTCAGGGAACGACCAGGGGACAGGGAGAGTGATCCCTAAACTGACCCTAAAACTGCTCTCCCTGCCTACTTACCCATCCACTCTAAACGGTGGATCGACAACTGTGTGCCGGTCCCTCCCTGAGCTAAAGTGCAGGGGCCTAAAAAACACATACTAATAAATAGTCGATCACAAACCAGAAACATAACAGGAACATAGAACTCTATAGTATAAAGTTCAGAGGACATAGATCAGAGAGTTAGTACAGAGGACACTATATCAGCGGTCATGAACAGAGGACTCAATGGTAGTGGACAGAGGACACTATAGATCAGCGGTCATGAACAGAACTCCAAAGATCTTAATAAAGAACAAAGAAACATATAGAGTTCAAAACACCAGACAGCAAAACGGATAAGTCTGAACATACTCCAGAACAAAATAGGAATAAGATTAATCCCTTAGAAAAACCTCCGGTAGACACAGGAACAACAACACCCTCTGAGTCCCCACGGACAGGTAAACGGGATCTATCACTAAACAGGAATAATCGCAATCCCTCCGAACACCTCCAGTAGACACAGAGTCCCCATGCTCAGGTAACAGGGATGCCAAGTTAAAACTCAGAAAAACTGATGCAACAGGATATAATTATAGAACACTGTTCACACTGAACACAAGACAGGAATAATCGCAATCCCTTCAGAACATCTCCAGTAGATGCAGGAATAACAATACCCTCTGAGTCCCCATGGATAGATAACAGGGATGCCTAAATACAATGGATATTGATATAGAACATTGTTCACACTGAACACAAGACAGGATAAATCGCAATCCCTCAAAAGAACCCCAGTAGACAAGGAGTCCCCATGGAGTATTAACAGGGATGCAACATAGGACACTGTTCACACTGTACACACAAACTGGACACTCCACTCGACTAACAAAGTATCCATTAATAATAAATCCAAATAGACTACTGGCCAGCGGCAAACTCACCAGTGTGGACAGGATGCTGGCCCAGTAGGAAAAGAGAAATGAAAAACACAGTACTTCATAAGAACGGATACAAGAGAAAACACAGTGTGAATATAAACTTCACATAAAAAACATACAAATCCTAAAACTGACTATACAAAGAAAGCTTAAAATCTACTAAGAGCATGCCACATAACATTGGCCAAAAACCAGAAAATACAAAGTGCATGCTAAAACAGAGATAGTAGATTAAGAGCTCAAATAAAGAACGTTTCACCAAGAGCTCATGCAGCATGTCCAGCATCTTAGCAAGTCAGGATATAATGAAGTATCACCAGCCCAGAGGCTAGATTGGGCTAACATTAAATAGGAGCTTTTGGCTAGCAAGGAAAAGGTTATTAACTATTCCCTGACCAGGGAACATTAAATTGTTCACACACAACCAAGCCAATAGCTGTGTGTGAACACAGGCCAATACAGACATGACACTATCGTTCCAGTCAAGACGCTAGATAGAGATGAGCGAACTTTTCAAAAATTCGATTTGGCCGATTCGCCGAATTTTCCCGAAAAGTTTATTTCGATCCGAATTTATTCGCACCAAATCGATATTAAAAAAGGCTATTTCTAGCCTACATACAGCCTCTATAGGGGTATAGAACACTTTGCTGTGTCCTAAAATGCATATGGAGTGTGCTGGGGTAGTGAAATAATACTGTTATTCAGAATAGCATGCAGATTACCGGCATCGCTCTTAGAATCACTGCCGCACAGCAGCACAATGACAGAGCCTGGTGGTGGCATCAGTGTCAGGAGACCATATAGTGACTGAATGACATAGCGTGGACATGTTGGCAGCAAGAGGAGACCATTTAGTGGCTGAATGGCACAGTGGGGAGTTGGCTGATGCACTAGTACACTACACACCAGGGCTTCACAATCCCCCCCCAAAAAAACAACACAATATATGAAATTTTTGACAAGATTTCTCATTGGTAGCACCCGCTATCCAAAAATTAGAAATTTCCAGAACCAGGCCCCACCCCTGCGGCATCAGTAACCCATATATTGCATGGCACAGCCTGGAGTTGGCTGATGCAAGAGTACACACCAGGGCTTCACAATCCCCCCTAAAAAAACAACACAATATATAAAATTTTTGACAAAGATTTCTCATAGGTAGCACCCGCTATCCAAAAATTAGAAATTTTCAGACCCAGGCCCCACCTCTGCGGCATCAGGAACCCATATATTCCCTGAAGGACACAGCCTGGAGTTGGCTGATGCACCAGTACACACCCGGGTTTCACAATCCCCTCCAAAAAAATAACAACATTTTAGACATTTTTTAAAGAAATACCTTTGTGTAAGAACAAGCGCATATCCAACAGTTCACAAGACTCTATAATGCAGGACGGTGGACCACCCAAAGACATTCTTCTCAAAAATAATAAACCACACAATGTTTGAATTTTTTTTTACAAAAACTAATTCAATATGTGTGTAAGCTCATCTGTCTCCAAAAGATCAGATCACCAAAGGACTTTTTTCGTCCAAAATGATGAAGCAGAGTTAATCCCTGTTCGTATTTTTTTTTTCATTAAAAAATCACACGCAACAAGCGTTCCGTTGTGTAACGATTAGCATTCTGGAAAATTCAATTTTATTACTGATAAAATTGTCAGTAAATAAAAAAAAAAACACTACCCAAGAGTGTTTAATTACCCCATACATTGCACCAGGAGCAGTCAAGAGTAGGCCTCAGCAGTACCCAAGAGGCTTTATTAACCCCTACCTTTGCACGATGAATTGCGAGATCGAGCAATACCAGGTGTGTTATGCCCTCTGATTTCCGGGGGCCGCAGGCACGCTCCACTGAACGGATTAGCGTGTCTCTATCTTTCATCGACCGGTGCTGGTAACCCGCTAACTCCCGGAAAGGTAAGCTGCCACGAAGCAGGTGGTCTCCCCCGGGCATGTTTGGCTCCATAATTTCCACTACTGCCACACCACGCTGACTGCCAACCATGCTACCGCCTTGCTGACTCAAGGTCAACCTGCAACTCTCTTCTCCCGATGATGAACCCCCCTTCTCCTGAGATTGAGCAATAACAGGTGTGTTATGCCCTCAGATGTCCGGGGCCACAGGCACGCTCCACTGAACGGATTAGGGTGTATCCATCTTTTTTTGCAGCACCCGCAATCCAAAACTTTTAAATTCCCAGACCCAGGCCCCACCTCTGTGGCATCAGGAACCCATTTATTGCCTGAAGGACATAGCCTGGAGTTGGCTGATGCACCAGTACACACATGGCTTCACAATCCGCCCCAAAATCAACAAAATTGTATAATTTTTTTTTTATTTACAACTTTGTGTAAGCACAAGCGCATATCCAACATTTCAGAAGACTCTATAAGGCAGGATGGTGGACCACCCAAAGGCTTTCTTCTCAAAAATAATGAACCACACAATTGTTGAATTTTTTTTTTTTAAATGGGAAATTCCTAGACTCAGGCCCCACCTCACCTACATCAGTAACCCATAGATTGCCTGAAAGACACAGCCTGGAGTTGGCTGATGCACGAGTACATACCCGGGCTTCACAATCCACGCCAAAAAAACGCATTTTTTTTTTTAAATTGTCTGACAAAATACCTTTTTGTTAAAACAAGCGCATATACAGCAGTTCAGAAGACTCTATAATGCAGGATGGTGGACCACCCCAAGACATTCTTCTCTCATATAATAAACCACACAATATGTTAAATTTTTTTAAATAATTGAAATTCCAAGACCAAGGCCCCACCTCTGCGGCATCAGTAACCCATATATTGCCTAACGGACTCAGACTGGAGTTGACTGATGCACGAGTACACACTACACACCCGTCACCTGGGCTTCACAATCCACCCCAAAAAAATGCAATTTTTTTCGAAATTGTCTGACAAAATACCTTTTTGTTAAAACAAGCGCATATACAGCAGTTCAGAAGACTCTATAATGCAGGACGGTGGACCACCCAAAGACATTTTTCTATAATATAATAAACCACACAATATGTTCAATTTTTTTAAATAATTGAAATTCCAAGACCAAGGCCCCACCTCTACTGCATCAGTAACCCATATATTGCCTAACGGACACAGACTGGAGTTGACTGATGCACGAGTAAACACTACACACCCATCACCCGGGCTTCACAATCCACCCCAAAGAATGGCAAAATTTTATCAAAATTGTCTCACAAAATACCTTTTTTTAAAAAAAAACAAGTGCATATACAGCAGTTCAGAAGACTCTATAATGCAGGATGGTGGACCACCCAAAGACATTCTTCTATAATATAATAAACCACAAAATATGTTCAATTTTTTTAAATAATTGAAATTCCAAGACCAAGGCCCCACCTCTGCTGCATCAGTAACCCATATATTGCCTAACGGACACAGACTGGAGTTGACTGATGCACGAGTACACACTGCACACTTGTCACCCGGGGTTCACAATCCACCCCAAAAAAACGCCAAATTTTATCGAAATGTCTGACAAAATACCTTTTAAAAAAAAAAAAAAAAAAAACAAGCGCATATACAGCAGTTCAGAAGACTCTATAATGCAGGATGGTGGACCACCCAAAGACATTCTTCTCAAAAATAATAAACCACACAATGTTTGAAATTTGGTTAAAAAAATTATTACATGTGTGTAAGTGCATCTGTCTCCAAAAAATCAGATGGCAAAAGGATTCTAATCGCCAAAAATGATTAAGTAGAGTTAATCCCTCTCCATCAATTTTTTTTTTCATTAAAAAATCACACGCAACAAGAGTTCTGTTGTGTAACGGTTAGCATTCTGCAAAATTCTATTTTATTACTGATAAAATTACCAGTAAATTTAACAATAACACTACCCAAGAGTGTTTAATTACCCCATACATTGCACCAGGAGCAGTGAGGAGTAGGCCTCATCAGTACCCAAGAGGCTTTAATAACCCCTTACCTTGCCCGATCAATTGCGAGATCGAGCAATAACAGGTGTGTTATGGCCTCAGATGTCCTGAGCCGCAGTAGCGCTCCATTGAACGGATTAGCGTGTCTCTATCTTTCAAGGACGGGTGCGTGTTGCACACTGAAACCAGTTCGTGATAGGGATCTGTGATTGCAATTATTTAATCTTAAAACGAGGAATTACCAGTAAGTGAGGGTCATAAGCTGGCGTTTATTAAGTCCCTGCCCTTTGTACACCCCGCCCGTCGCTATAAGCGATTGGATTAGTTAGTGAGTTGGTTAGTGAGGTCCTCGGATCGGCCCAGGCGGGGTAGGAGAAGGCCCTGGCAGAGCGCCGAGAATTTAACGATCATTGTTGAAATTTGCATTAAGCATGTATTTAGCTACTGCTAAACATCCAAAAATTTAAGGCCCAAGGCCAGAGGCACCAGGGAGGCAAGTAGTTCCTGAAAGACACAGAATGAGTCTGGAGCATGCATTTGCAGTACCCAAGAGGTTTTCATAACCCCTTACATTTAAAGATCAATGTTTACATTTGCATTAAGCATGTATTTAGCTACTGCTACATTTTAAAAAATTATAGGCCCAAGGCCTGAGGCACCAGGAAGGCAAGTAGTTTGTGAAAGACACAGAATGAGTCTGGAGCAGTCATTCACAGTACCCAAGAGGGTTTCATAACCCCTTACATTTAAAGATCAATGTTGACATTTGCATTAAGCATGTATTTAGCTACTGCTAAACTTCAAAAAATTATAGGCCCAAGGCCAGAAGCATTAGTTTTCCCCATATTAGGAGCATAGTTGTCGCCAGATTAGGCAGCATAGCTGTCACCCGGATTAGGCAGCATAGATGTCCCCCAGATTAGGAGCATACTTGCCCCACAGAGTAGGCAGCATAGATGTCACCCAGATTAGGAGCATACTTGTCCCCCAGATTGGACAGCATAGATGTCCCCCAGATTAGGAGCATAGTTGTCCCCCAGATTAGGCAGCATAGATGTCACCCAGATTAGGCAGCATAGATGTCACCCAGATTAGGAGCATACTTGTCCCCCAGATTAGGCAGCATAGATGTCACCCAGATTAGGAGCATACTTGTCCCTCAGATTAGGCAGCATAGATGTCACCCAGATTAGGAGCATACTTGTCCCCCAGATTAGGCAGCATAGATGTCCCCCAGATTAGGAGCATACTTGTCCCCCAGATTAGGCAGCATAGTTGTCACCCAGATTAGGCAGCATAGATGTCCCCCAGATTAGGAGCATACTTGTCCCCCAGAGTAGGCAGCATAGATGTCACCCAGATTAGGAGCATACTTGTCCCATAGATTAGGAAGCATAGATGTCCCCCAGATTAGGAGCATACTTGTCCCCCAGATTAGGTAGCATAGATGTCACCCAGATTAGGCAGCATAGATGTCCCCCAGATTAGGAACATACTTGTCCCCCAGAGTAGGCAGCATAGATGTCACCCAGATTAGGAGCATACTTGTCCCCCAGATTAGGCAGCATAGATGTCCCCCAGATTAGGAGCATAGTTGTCCCCCAGATGTCAGATGTCGCTTGTGATGATGGGGATGAGTGTGCAAACCAATTGACGAGGAGAGATGGGTCGACGACACGACCGCTGTGTGTTAACGGGAGCTCAGACCTATTGCTGCAACTCCTGCTGCCACTCGCCCCAAGTCTGCTGCCAATTCTGCCTGACATATGTAGGCCTCTGCCCCTTCTCTGTGAACGTCCTGGCCCTTCCCTGCCTGACATACTTTATTGCGTTTATGAGGGTATAGAACAGCAGCAGGCGATTACTTACGGCTGTCCTTTCAAAGTATATAGGCCCTAGACAGAATAACAGTTACTAAATAGTACACTCCTTTGTTGTATGTATGCCCTTTGCAATGATGAGCGCACTGTTAAGCGTATTTATACGCAGAAAAAAACTCTTTTTTTTGTTGTATACAACAGCCAGTGTATACTAATGTGTGGAATAGCACTGAATTTAGCACCGAGACAGAAATACAGGTACTAAATAGTACACTACTTGGTTCTATGTATTTCCTTTGCAATGATGAGCGCACTGTTAAGCGTATTTGTACGCAGGAAAAACTTTTTTTTTCTTTAATACACCGGCAGGTGTATAACGTGTGGTATAACACTTAATTTAGCACAGAGACAGAAAAAAAGGTGGTATATGGCTACGCTATTTGCTTGAATTTAGGCCCTTTGCAATGATAAGGCCACTGTTAAGCTTATTTTTATGCAGGAAAACCTTTTTTTTTTTTTTTAATACACTGGCAGGTGTATAACGTGTGGTATTACACTTAATTTAGCACAGAGACAGAAAAAAAGGTAGTATATGGTACGCTATTTGCTTGTATTTAGGCCCTTTGCAATGATAAGGCCACTGTTAAGCGTATCTGTCCTCAGGAAAAAAAAAATCTTTAATACACAGGCAGGTGTATAACGTGTGGTATAACACTGAAGTTAGCACAGAGACAGAAAAAAAGGTGGTATATGGTACGCTATTTGCTTGCATGTAGGCCCTTTGCAATGATAAGGCCACTGAAAAAGCGTATTTGTACTCAGGAAAACCTTTTTTTTCTTTAATACACCGGCAGGTGTATAACGTGTGGTATAACACTGAATTTAGCACAGAGACAGAAAAAAAGGTGGTATATGGCTACGCTATTTGCTTGAATTTAGGCCCTTTGCAATGATAAGGCCACTGTTCAGCGTATTTTTATGCAGGAAAACCTTTTTTTTTTTTTTTTTTAATACACTGGCAGGTGTATAACGTGTGGTATTACACTTAATTTAGCACAGAGACAGAAAAAAAGGTGGTATATGGTACGCTATTTGCTTGTATGTAGGCCCTTTGCAATGATAAGGCCACTGAAAAAGCGTATTTGTACTCAGGAAAAACTTTATATTCTTTAATACACCGGCAGGTGTATAACGTGTGGTA
This sequence comes from Hyla sarda, assembly GCF_029499605.1. Lineage (NCBI taxonomy): Eukaryota > Metazoa > Chordata > Amphibia > Anura > Hylidae > Hyla > Hyla sarda. Next base: position 285,915,923 of record NC_079193.1, read on the forward strand.
TAACACTGAATTTAGCACAGAGACAGAAAAAAAGGTGGTATATGGTACGCTATTTGCTTGTATGTAGGCCCTTTGCAATGATAAGGCCACTGTTAAGCGTATTTGTACTCAGGAAAAACTTTATATTCTTTAATACACCGGCAGGTGTATAACGTGTGGTATAACACTGAATTTAGCACAGAGACAGAGTAACAGGGGAAAAATGGTAAAAAGGCACTAAAGTCCACACAAATATGACTTATTTGTAAACAGCAGCAGGACCCAACAGTGCAGCACCACCCAAAAAAAAAATCCAGGGATTAAACCCTAAATTGCACTCTGTCACACAATTCTGAGCAGCAGAAGATTTGTGGAGCAAAAAAAAAAACTAAATTGGGCTGAAAAATTAGGAGATAAGATGCTTCAGAAAGTTCAGGTAGCTTGGAGATCTGTATGAGGCAGCTGACAGCTATCTGCCCCTCTCTGCTGCAATGCTCAATAACGTGAATAGGAGGTTTAGCTATCAATGATCCTTCTCAGTGTAACAGCAAAGCACTCTGCACTCCTGCCTTTCCCTAATGCTGATGTGACTAGCAGTTGCAGTGTAACGCTGTGGTATGAGCTATTCACACACACACAGTCCCGTCCTCTCCATTTGAGTGCATAGATGAAATGAAGAGAGGCAAGATGGCCTATAGGGGCTGTGACATCACAGGGGTCAGTGAACACTGATAGGCTGCATCTCACATGTGGTTCAGGGTCAGCCCGCCTACCTTCATTCACGCCGCTTTTTCCCACCCTCCCATAATCCCCTGCCCCATGTACTCTGGAACGCTGTAAAATGGAGTTTAATGAAGCGATTCGTGCGATAGAATCGAGGCGATATTCGTATTCGTTGCGAATCGAATTTTTTATGAAATTCGTAATGAATTCGGGTTCGGCAAGTTCGATTCACTCATCTCTAAAGCTAGAGAGAGTGTGATGGTGCAAGGGTTAAAGCCACCAGACCTCAGGGTATCCACTACTAGTCCCAGCAATTCACTAAATTAACCCTTTGATAAACATGTTTTACCAGAGCTTCCTTCAGAAAGGTGAAATATTTAGAGATCAAAGACCAGAGCTGATTAATTAAACATTTAATCTGAAAAAGGTATCACAGTGTTACGTAAAAAATAAACAAATGACATAAAGGTACAAAAATATATAAAAGAGTTCGGCAAGACAAGTTCAGAAAACAAAAAGAAAGTCCTTACAGCATAATCGTATAGCAGTCCTTGTGAGTTAGAGGCCAGCTGTATCTTAGGACTTCTTGTCAGCTTTTGCCATAGGCTTCAACAAAGGTTTGTCCAGAATCTCAGTTTTATAGTGGCTTTTTAGGAGGGAAAAGGGAATTCATCTGACCCCACAAGGTGTGGGGGGGGGGGGGCTGAAACTGCCAGCCCTCTCTCCTGGTCCCTTAACTTAGTTTGTTTTCTGATGGCCAGAGTGCCTAACTTCAAAGGAGGTATAACACAGATAGAAAAATAAGCTGGAATACACAATAACAAATACATAGTCCGAATGGACCCTCACCCATTATACATTATACACAAATATGATTCCATAATCAGACCTTGTGCCTGACAGAGATAAGATGTCTTAGAGCCAGAGTACCCTTTAAGATAAATTGGGACAATCTCTGACATTTCTCCAATAATAGGGAGGTAGGCAAGTTGACCTGCCAATTTAGGTGGGACCAGGACTTGCAGCCATAATACACATACATAAATGTGGCCATATTACACTTGTGTGATTCCACATTCCTAAGGGTTGTGTTTTTGTTTCTGTGCAGATGTTCATATAAATCTTAAAGTGTACCTGTTATTAGCAAAAACTTTTTATATAATGTAGAAAATAACATTATGTTTAAATTTGTAATACACATTGGTTAAAAAATGTGTACATTTTTGTTCCAGCAGCTATTGCATGTGAATCTCTGTGTTGAGACCAAATACAGGATGTGAGGGCAGGACAAGCAGGGCTCTGTACATTGAGGACAAGCAGGACTCTGTGCACTGAGGACAAACAGGGCTCTGTACACTGAGGACAAGCAGAGCTCTGTACACTGAGGACAAGCAGGGCTCTGTACACCGAGGATAAGCAGGGATCTGTACACTGAGGATAAGCAGGGCTCTGTGCACTGAGAACAAGCAGGGCTCTGTACACTGAGGACAAGTGTGGTGTCGGTTGAGGCATCCCTATTGGGCAGATAAGTCACATGGTTCACCTCATACACATTCCCCTAACAACAGGGTTTCTAAGGTTTAAAAGGCTTAAAGCAACAGGCACATATATAATGACAATACATTAACCAAAGCATAATATAGAGGTAGAGTCCTGAGAAATGTAGGCCCAAGACAGACACAGAAGGTGACATCTGCCACACAGGATGGCAGTATGCTATATTCTGTACTGGGTCACCACACAAGCAGGGTTCTGGGCACTGAGGACAAGCAGGGTTCTGTGCACATCGCAGTGTGTCTGCTCGGAGTGGCGTATTGCCGTTCCGAGCAGGCACTTTTAAGGGCACCATACAGAAGTCCTTCAGCGGCGGATATGCAGCGTAAAATGCGTTGTAAATCCGCATGTGTGAACGTACCCTAAGAGGAAAATTGATAACAAACACAGAGACACATGGTACAAATGGTAATTAATCCCTTAAGGACCACACGTTTTTTCACTTTTGTATTTTCCACCTCACCTACTAAAAATCAGAACGCTTTCAATTTTGAATCTACAGACTCATATGAGGGCTTGTTTTTTGCACCACCAATTGTACTTTGTATTGACATCAATCATTTCACCCAAAAATCCATGGCGAAACCAGCAAAAAAAAAATTTGTAGAGCAAAATTTGAAAAAAAAATTATATTGTAACTTTTGGGGGCTTCCAATTCAACGCAGTGCCCTTTTCGGTAAAAATTACACTATATATTTCTTATGTAGATCCATATGGTTACAACAATAAACAATTTATGTTTTTTTTTTTACTACCAAAAAATAACATGCACCAAAATTAGTATGTTTAAAATTGTCATCTTCTGACACCTATAATTTTTTATTTTTCCGTATGCGGGGCAGTATGAGGGCTCATTTTATGCGCTGTGATCTGAAGTTTTTATCAGTACCAAGATTGTTTTGATGGGACTTTTTGATCGCTTTTTTAGGGTATACAAAGTGACCAAAAATACGCAATTTTGAACTTTGGATTTTTGTTTACATTTTTTTTTAATATGGGAAAAGGGGGGTGATTCAAACTTTTATTCTGGAAGGGGTTAAATCACATTTATTAACTTTTTTTTCAACTTTTTTAGCCCCCCATTACATGCAATCCTTTGATTGCATACACTGAACAATGCTATGCAATAGCATAGCATTGATGAGTGCAATCTGTGCTCAATTGCTCCAGCCTGGCTTGGAGCAATGGAGCGACAATTGGACAGCGAGGAGCAAGGTAAGATGCCTCTCAGCTGTTTGGGATGCCATGATTTCACTGTGCCAGTCCCGAACAGCTCTGCTGAGCTAACCGGCAGTTTAGATGCCACAATCAACTTTGATTGTGGCGTCTAAAGGGTTAATACCGGACATCAGTCCGATCAGCAATGTCTGTTATTAACCGCAGGTCCTGGTTGCTGATAGCAACTGGGAACCAGCAGGTACGAAGCGTGCTCACTCCTGAGCGGGCTTCACGTAACGGGAGCTGGCTATGGTCGCAAATATACGTCCGTGGTCATTAAGGGGTTAAAAAGCCCAGAACAACTGCACAGACATGCACTGGACGCTATCGCACTCTTTCAGTGATGTCTTGATCGCAGGGGTTTTTGCAGTTTACACGTCAGCCTTACTCTCTGACATCAGTCCTTATCTACTGGACAAATTACCCAGGTGTTCCTTGAGAAACCCCAATATCATGGAGGGGAAACGCATCGGAACGAGAGGACGAACATAGCTTGTTCCCGTTCGCTGCGCTGTGCGAATATATGCGATGTTCGATCCGCCCCCTATTTGTTATCATTGAGTAAACTTTGACCCTGTACCTCACAGTCAGCAGACACATTCCAGCCAATCAGCAGCAGACCCTCCCTCCCAGACCTTCCCACCTCTCGGACAGACTCCATTTTAGAATCATTCTGAAGCTGCAAGGTTAGTGAGAGGAGGGATAGTGAACCTGCTCCTGATGTAATAGGGATATCGATAGCTAGGTAGTTTGTTCAGGGTCCTCTACAGTCCTGAAGGACTAATCTGATCTCTGCTGCAAGGATAGTACCCAAAAAAGCTCTTTTTGGGGCTCATACATCAGTCTGCATTCCCCCCCCCCCCCCTGTGTAATCTAATTGCATTTGCCTGCCTGGCAGCGTGTGCGGCAGGCTCACAGCATATATTGTGCCCACTTACCCAGTGCCACCACTCACTATAGCAGTAATATAGCAGTCAGTTTCTTTCATACATGTGTTTTGCAACAGCTGGAGGCACCCTAGTTGGGAACTACTGGTTTAAAGGGGTACTCTGGTGGAAAACTTTTTTTTTCTTTCAATCAACTACAGTATTCAGTGTCCACTAAAGTCCTGAAGGACTCATCTGATCTCTGCTGTATGGACAGCCCCCCAAAAAAAACCTTTTTTAGGGCTCAAACACCAGTGACCCAGGAAATAAACATTGACTCTCGGAGAATCTGGAAAAGAAAAAACATTAAAGCAACAATTCTGGGCGAACATACCCCGCATTTACACGTCAGCCTTACTCTCTGACATCAGTCCTTATCTACTGGACAAATTACCCAGGTGTTCCTTGAGAAACCCCAATATCATGGGGGGGGGAAACGCATCGGAACGAGAGGACGAACATAGCTTGTTCGCGTTCGCCGCTCTGTGCGAATATATGCGATGTTCGATCCGCCCCCTATTTGTCATCAGTGAGTAAACTTTGACCCTGTACCTCACAGTCAGCAGACACATTCCAGCCAATCAGCAGCAGACTCTCCCTCCCAGACCTTCCCACCTCTCGGACAGACTCCATTTTAGAATCATTCTGAAGCTGCAAGGTTAGTGAGAGGAGGGATAGTGAACCTGCTCCTGATTTAATAGGGAAATCGATAGCTAGGTAGTTTATTCAGGGTCCTCTACAGTCCTGAAGGACTAATCTGATGTCTGCTGCAAGGATAGTACCCAAAAAAGCTCTTTTTAGGGCTCAAACATCAGTCTGCATTTTCCCCCCCCTGTGTAATCTAATTGCATATGCCTGCCTGGCAGCGTGTGTGGCAGGCTCACAGCATATATTGTGCCCCCTTACCCAGTGCCACCACTCACTATAGCAGTAATATAGCAGTCAGTTTCTTTCATACGTGTGTTTTGCAACAGCTGGAGGCACCCTAGTTGGGAACCACTGGTTTAAAGGGGTACTCCAGTGGAAAACTTTTTTTTTCTTTCAATCAACTACAGTATTCAGTGTCCACTAAAGTCCTGAAGGACTCATCTGATCTCTGCTGTATGGACAGCACCCCAAAAAAAACCTTTTTTAGGGCTCAAACACCAGTGACCCAGGAAATAAACATTGGCTCTCGGAGAATCTGGAAAAGAAAAAACATTAAAGCAACAATTCTGGGCAAACATACCCCGCATAACAACCAGACCTCCAGCACCCAATACGCTGTATTGCATCCACTGACAAGCCCGCTCTTGAAGCCTCGGTTTCAGCCCCAATCCGAAAGGAGTGGGTACCTTACCAGTTGAGCCGCTGACCTGCCCGCTGACCTGCCCGTTGAGCCAGTCTTTTCAACACGAGTTCGCTGTATGCTGACACATGCAAAGGAGGCCCTCAGCAGAGTGGGGATATCAGAGATTCCTTTCCCACCCTTGTGGGGCTCCTTATACATCACAGTCATCAAGGACTCTGTCCATTTTGCCCCAGTTGAAGCGAAAGCCATATACACGTCCCCTGATAGGGGACGTAACAAGGATTAAAATGTTAAGAATAGTACTACTTAACACACCACTCCTATCTGTTGGCACATTAGATTGCACACACAGTGCCCCAAATTTGAAGTAGGAGGACCAAACAAGCATCTTTTTCCATCTCCCAGTTCCTAAAATCGATGCCATATACACGTCCCACAGATGCCCATGTTCTTTCCCTCTGGTGGCAGTCCTTGTAGCTGTGGGCCGCCAGTCCACAGAGGTTGCAGGTCTTGCTCTTGGGGCAATCCTTGGTCGTGTGACCTGTCACTCGGCAAAACCTGCAGGCATCTTCCTTACAGTCCTTGCCCTCGTGGCCCATCTTGCCACATCTCCTGCAGGTTTGCGGCATGTCTGGGTAGAAGATAAGTCCTGTGGAGTTGCCCAAGGAGAATGTCGGTGGCAGGTGCTGTAGTCCATCTGGAGAGGCAGGGTTCTTGTCAAGTCTGACGACCACAGACCACTTGCATGTCCAGTATCCAAGAGAGTTCAGGATGTGGGTGGGTTCCCTCACCACAGTGCAGAAGCGCTTCAGGAATGTCGAGATGTCCTTGCCTGGGGTGTGTGGGTCCCGCCTCTCCTCTCTTTGAATAGGGCTGTTGCCCACAAAGCGAGAGAAAGGGGATTCGGGACTCGCCGCTTTTACCGCCACCCAGTATCTTCTACAGGTGCTGATGATAGCGAAGGTAATGTAGAAAATCCCGGACATAAAGGTCTGAATGCCGAGGGTGTCCGCAGAGGAGAAGCCTTGATCCGCCAGCATCTTCTTGCAGAACACGTCGTGGGACATGTCCGCCACCCTTCCATCCACTGGCTTCAGCTTCAAGGCAACAGTCTGTCTCATCCAGGGCTCCAGGGTTGGTGCTGGACCTCCAGGCCTTGCCCTGCAGCTTCCTGGGTTGACTTGCTGGTTGATGCCATGGCTTCTTCCAGCAGGCTCTTTCCTCTTCCTTTCCTGCTTATGGAGAGTCTTCATAAAGTCTTCTTTCCCGGGTGGGAGGAGCTATGCAAATTTGTTCCCGGTGGGAGGAGCTATGCAAATCTTCTCCAGAGGCGGTGAGCTTCTTCGAAGATATTCTGCGCCACTTTCATCTTCGCCGAAGTTCCGGAATTCACCGCCGATTCCCTTCTTCCAAGTTCTTCGTCGGCTTCTTCCAGAGCTGCAGTCTTCAAGATCTTCTCCTTCTTCAGATGTTCCGAGGCAGTTTCCAGAGATGATCTTCTGGTGGTATGCTCTCGAGCATTGCGGTTCTAATAAGAACAAAAAGTACTGCAATCGTACCACGCAAAATCTCTACCACAGTGCTGGGAGTTCTTCAGACCTTGGTGATCATGGTATCTCACCTGCCAGGTAAGACTCTGCATCAACTATGTAATTTCCCATGGGAGTTTTGCCATGAATCTCCCTCCGGCATGCCACAGTCCAGGTGTTAGTCCCTTTGAAACAACTTTTCCATCACTATTGTGGCCAGAAAGAGTCTCTGTGAGTTTCAAAAATTTGCCTGCCTATTGAAGTCTATGGTGGTTCGCCCGGTTCGCAAACGGAAAATTTTTATGTTCGCAACATCACTATACCCCATATGTCTCTACTATACTGTTTTATGTTACCATTCATATAACTTGTATACACGTAGTCATGTACGGGTTCTGTCACCATAGAATATACTGTGCGCTCACCTGCTACGTCAGTGGATGTTTCATAGCTTTATTGTCACATTTGTCTTGTTTTAGCTATGTCACATTAGGCTTTCATTAAGAAGAAATATCATGGACCAAGTCCCAAATGTTTTTTTATATCATCTGAAAGTGCATCAGCTCACTATTCTGACAATCTGCTCCTCATGTATCTCACCCTCTCCCTTCTCTTGCAATCCCCTCTGAAAGATAGGTACTTCCTGGTCCATGGAGGTCCCTGACTTCCTGTCTCCCATAATGCCTTTCAGTTCATCACAGAAGTGGCCCAACCTAGACCAGTGCTTACTAACCAGGGTGTCTCCAGCTGTTGTGAAACTACAACTCCCAGCATACCTGGGAGTTTTAGTTTTGCAACAGCTGAAGGCACCCTGTTTGGGATACACTGACCTAGATACTGATCACTTTCCTAACAGCAGGCCCAGTGCTTCCCTCCCCCTGCTTCTATTCTCAGGACATCGTTCTTTCAGACTGACCTGCTGTCAGATTGTGATCAGTGCAGGGGAGAGCAGGGATCTCCCCCTCCCCCTCTGCTTCTTCTCGGGACATCGGGACATCATTCTTGCTCTTATAAACACTGAGCTGGCTGTCAGATGCTTCCCTGCCGAGGAGATGAAGACGCTTGCTCAGCTCACTGGGGCTACTATGATTGGCTGAAGCTGCACATGGGAGGTGCCCTGGCTGTGCACAGAGCTGGCTGAGCTGCAGGCAGCACACAGAACTATGGGAAATTGTGACATCATGGCCCCCAGCATAATGCAGCTCAATGGGGGGTCGCAAGTCATCAGAACAGGGAGCTGCTGAACTTCCTCTGTGAACAAAGAAGCTAGAAAAACAGGTTTTACATACAAGATGGGTAAAGTAAGTGATTTACAAAGTGACATAACTTTCGCTTCTGCATTTAAAACACAATACTTTTTCTACATGGGACTTCTCCTTTAATGTATGCAGGTCAGGTATTTCAAGTATTCCTCTCATGGTTCTCAGGTCGAGTACATTAGGCTGTTATCATGGCATTGCTTTTACATTTCCTCATGTTGGAGGTCAGGTGTGATAGGATGTCCTTGCTGACATTACCACATGGTACTTCACATTTTCGTTTCACAATATGCCACACATGTTTCCTTACAGCGTTCTGTGTTACGTTACCATACATGCCATGTTTCCCTGCATTTATCACGCATACGGTTCACACAAGATAACACGTACTCATTTCAACCAGGGTAATGACATCACTTGGCTTCCTGTGTCATGGCTACATTCTACACAACTACACCAACATGATTGTGTTTCCACTCGGTTGCAATAGCAGGTAACAAGCAAAGTGCTTACTGCCATATGTTCCCACACAGTATACCACGCCTACCTTCCACATAGTGTTCCATGCTTATATCCCACACAGTATACCAAGCTTGCGTTCAACACAGTGTATTACTCAGGTTCCTACTCAGTGTACTTGCATATGTTTCCCTAGCGGTGTAACATGTACATCTTCCTTCAATGTGACCCGCAGATGTTTCTTACAGTATTGTTGTCATGGCTTGTGGTCATGTTTTTTCATGTTCAGCGCTGTCATGTTACTCATATGTTTCTCATTGAACATTAGTCATTTTTCCCCATAACGTTCACACTACACAAATGTTCCTATAGCAGGCACCTTACACATAAAATGATTTATACTTTTCTGGAGCTGTCACATTGTACATACATGACTATGCCATTTATGCTACAATAGTTCCGATGGCAAGCGTTAACTGAGCTGATACCATGCTTCACGTAATATCAGTTTACAGTACCAGGCGTTGATACCATAGCTGATGTACTGTGCTCGTTTTGGTATAGTTGATGGGCTTTGTGTTAATATAGCCGATGCATTAATGTCCCTATAGTGGTCGGTCATACGGTGCTTATGTTACTATAGCTGATAATTTGCATTACATAACTAGTACCTATATGCTATGCGTTAGTGTTAATTAACTGATATACGGTACATTAATGTTACTTGGGGCTTATGTTACTGTAGCAGATATACTGGGCATTTAACATTATTTTAGCTGACATATGGGCCTATGTTACTATTGCTGGTAATTTGTGTTTACTGTTGCATATATAAATATATATATATATATATATATATATATATATATATATATATATATACATACTGTGTATTAGTGGTTAATTTAGCTGTTCTGCTGAACATTAATGTTATTCAGGGTTTACACTACTATAAGCTCATATACAGGGCCTTGATGTTTTCAGAGATGTTATACGGTGCTTACATTACTTCAAGTGATATACCATGCTTTAACGTTAACGGTTCCCTACCGTGTGACATACATACGGTTCCCTACAGTGTGACATACATACGGTTCCCTACAGTGTGTCATACATACGGTTCCCTACAGTGTGACATACTTACGGTTCCCTACAGTGTGACATACATACAGTTCCCTACAGTGTGACATGCATACATTTCACTAAAGGTTAATACGCATACAGTTCCTTACAGTGTATGTTTCATAGTTATTGTCTTGTTCTTTTGTTTCAGCTCTATCACGTTATGCTTACGTTATGTACGCTAGATTGTTTTACCTCTTAGCTCTATACGTTCGGTGTGGTTGGAGGCTGATTGCTGTTGTCAATCCGTAAAGCCTCATCTTTATAGTTTCCTTTCTGGTCATTACACACGCCTTGTTACAGCCAGTTTGACCTCACTGTTCCAGGTAAGCTTTAAGTCGTCACTTTACATGCCTTTCATACGTCACACGCTCCTGTGAGAGATAGGCTGTCCGACAATCCTCGAGCCTCACATCGTTGTCATTCCCTTGTACATTACAAATGTTCTCATTTGGGGCTGATTGTATCATCAATCCACGAGCCTGTTGTTGTCTTTTGTTTTGTACGTTACATACGCCCCTGTAAGTGGCAGATAGCTTTTGTTATACGGTGCTTACGTTACTTCAAGTGATATACTATGCTTCAACGTTAACGGTTCCCTACAGTGGGACATACATATGGTTCCTTACAGGGTAATACGCGCACAGTTCCTTACAGTGTACTAAAAGATAGCAGAGGAAAAGATTAGACCGCACTACTATAGATGAGGTCATGCAAAATATCAAGGTGATGTCCTGAGCGGTAACGTCCAGAGGGCAGGGGTGCAAGATGCATAAGAAATGGAGACATCTGTATATATGCACAGAGAAAGAATTCACATCTGCACTCACCTGTGTATAACTTCACTTTATTTCATCATCATCATGTAAGGGAAAGCCGGCCTGGTGGGATTGGGAAAAGGAACCAGCTGTTTGCCACACACCCGCACAGCGCCGGCTGTTGCGCTCCTTTTCCCGATCCCACCAAGCCGGCTTTCCCTTACATGATGATGATGAAATAAAGTGAAGTTATACCCAGGTGAGTGCAGATGTGAATTATTTCTCCGTGCATCCTTACAGTGTATGTTTCATAGTTCATTGTCCCCTTCTGTTGTTTCAGCTCTTTTGTTTCAGCTTACGTTAAAAGAAAACTGTCAGCTTTCTCCCCCCACCTAACCAGCGATACTGGCTGATATAGTGCAGTGGACTCTGATCAGTTTGCTCCTTACCGTGCCCGGATCCGCCGTGCTGTTCGTCCATAATCTTCTATTTTCTGAATATGCAAATGATGTGTTAGCACCTCATTTGCATATTCCGAAAATAAAAGATTGCGGCCGAATGGCGTGACGAATCCGGGCCCGGGAAGTACCAAACTGATCAGCGTCCCCCGCACTACCAGCCAGAACCGCTGGTCAGTGCGGGGGGGGGGGGGGGGAGCTGACAGTTTTCCTTTAAGGAGGAGGTGTCACGAATGTGTAATCACATTTATAGTTATGAGAATCCTTTTAATGCATACCAATAAATAATTGTTTTTAACTTGATCTATACAAGGGTCTAAAAGGGCTGTGATATCATACTTTAATTAACCTTTTGAGTAATATTCATAGTTTTTTTGCTGCTAGAAAGGAAGGAGTTAAACAACCTTTCAAATATTGTCAGTAAGCCCAATACAAAATCCATTTCAATGTCTCATCTATCTCTAGTCTGCAGGGTGTGGATTTTATTTTTTTATTTTATATTGAAACCTTTAAATTTTTTCAGAAAGTATGCAAATAGAAAACATATTAGGGTGCAGAATGTTTAACTCTAATTTCCGGAGCATATATCTTAAGGGGAACAGTGGTCCTATTTAAAAATCTGCAGCAAGCTCCTATTTCCAGAAAGAAAAAGTCCACAGTACGTGAATGAGATTTGGAGAATTGCATCCACTTACCTAGTATTGTAACCCACTGCAGATTCTGTCTGTACAAATCCACAGGTAAAATCTACTACAAATTTGAACTATGTGAATTCAGGGAATTTACTATTACATGATATTCCATGCTCCCAGATCCGCTGCTATAATGGAAACCATATAATACCAGGTTCTCGTGTGATATTTTGCCTGTATAAAAACTTGCTAGATAATCATGCACATTTTGATGCAGATTTCTCCCGTTGTAAAACAATGAATATAATTGCCTACATTTCTATAGGGAATCTAGAGCAGTATAGGGCATCCTGAATTCAAAATTTTAAGTGTACTCTTATTTCCTTGCAGATGTTTTCTCCATGGTGTAAATTAGGTTTAAAAAAAAAAATCCATTATCTTGCATCTCTACAGTACATTTGTATAGTTTATTTTTTACTCATTATAAGTATTATTTATTCTTAAAGAGTTACTGTTACTCAAAAAAAAAATCTTTTTGACATGTCACATTGATATGTCAAAGTTTTGATTGATTATGGTCTCGGTGCTTAGACTCACATGATCTATGAATATAGCCAAAAGATGCACGTGGCCATGCACTTTACTTCCTGGCTCGTCACATGATCTGACTTGTTGCACTAAATGGAGCCTGCCTTTTGCAAGTTGGAGACGATGGTAGGAGTCTCTGCCAAGGGGGTGAATTTAGCTTCTGTGCCATATATATATATATATATATATATATATATATATATATATATATATATATAGTAACTCCAAGCGAAAGAGCCAGCAAAGACCCCCTCTGTAAGTGCACGTGGTCAGCCAACTGGCAGGTCAGCAGTCCATAAATATGCAATCTCCACCACAGCACAAATAATCAGAGGTCCAGGATCAAGTGGAAAGGCTTCCAAGTTTATTCACATCATAAATGTGATAGCACCGCTATCACATTTATGGTGTGAATAAACTTGGAAGCCTTTCCACTTGATCCTGGACCTCTGATTATTTGTGCTGTGGTGGAGATTGCATATTTATATATATATATATATATATATATATTCACACACATACAGGCGCCATGAGTTGCCATTTGATCACTCCTCTCAATTTTGACGATTGGAATCTTTTGGCATTATTATGCCATTGACATGCAGTCCCGTCCTCTCCATCTGAGTGCATAGATGAAATGAAGTGAGGCAAGATGGCCGCCGATTATATAGGGGCTGTGACATCACAGGGGTCAGTGAACACTGATAGGCTGCATCTCACATGTGATTCAGGGTCAGCCCGTCTACCTTCATTCCCGCCGCTGTTTCCCGTCCTCCCATAATCCCCAGCCCCATGTACTCACATGTGGATCCAACATAGCCTGGAACGCTGTAAAATGGAGTTTAACCCCTTAAGGACCCAGGCTTTTTCCGTTTTTTTCATTTTCAATTTGGTATAAAAAGTGATCAAAAATGCGCTATTTTAGACTTTGGAATTTTTTTGCGCGTACGCCATTGAACGAGCGGTTTAAAAAGTGGTATATTTTTATCATTTGGACATTTCCACACACGGCGATACCACATGTGTATTTTTATTATTATTTACACTGTGTTTTTTTTATTCTTGGAAATGCCGGGTGATTCAAACTTTTATTAGGGGAAGGGATAATTGAAAGGGTTAATGATTTTTTTTACACTTTTCTTATGCAATATTATAGCTCCTATAGGGTGCTATAACATTGCATTAACTGATCTTTTACACTGATTGATCCATCTCCATAGGAATGGATCAATCAGTGTTTTCGGCGATTGCATGCTCAAGCATGGATCTCAGGCTTGAAGCATTCATTCAGCGATCGGACAGAACAGGAGAAGGTAAGAAGACCTCCTCCTGTGCTACAGCTGTTCGGGATGCCGCGGTATAATTATATGATATAATTATATTATATCTTATAATTATATTATACCGCGGCGATCCCGAACAGCTCCCTGAGCTAACCGGCAACTTTCACTTTAGTTTTTAGCCGCGCGGCTCAGCTTTGAGTGCACGGCTAAAGGGTTAATAGTGCGCGGCACAGCGATCAGTGCCGCGCGCTATTAGAGGCGGGTCCCGCCTTCACTATGACGCCGGGCCCGCCGCGATATGATGCGGGGTCACCGTGTGACCCCGCGTTATATCGCAGGAACGGGACCCAGGACGTACCCATACGTCCTGGGTCCTTAAGAGGTTAATGATGCGATTCGCACAATAGAATCGCGGCAATGTTCGCATCAGTTACGAATCAAATTTTTCATGAAATTCGTAACGAATTCGGGTTCGTCAGCTTCGGTTCGCTCATCTCTAATTATTATCATCATTATTATTTAGTGCTAATGATGTATAATTTTATCAATGTATTGTTTTATATCTTAAAACGCAACTGTCATGAAATTATAGTGTAATAACCTGCACACAGTCTTTGTATTGTGTGCAGGTGTTGTGTACAGCAATTATTTTACCTCATATTTGCAGGCTTTCCTGACGCTAAAAAGTGCTTTTAATCAAAGCCACTGACGGTCGGATAGGCGTGGTGCGAGGTACGCGATGCCCCGCCGCCGCCACGCCCACTCCCACGCACACTTTATATCTCAGTGCTGGGACCGCTGTTTGATTGACACACAGGTCCCAGCGCATGCGCCATTCAACTAATGTAACGTGCGCGCTGCTGCATGTCATCCAGCGAGCGCTCGCTCGCTCCCACACTCTCTGCACTTAGCTCTGCGTAGGCGTACTGAGGAGGAGGACGGCGGCGGGAGTGAGCGCTCACTGGAGGAGCGAGCGCTTGCTGGATGACACGCAGCAGCGCACACGTTACATTAGTTGATGGGCGCATGCGCTGGGACCTGTGTGTCAATCATACAGCGGTCCCAGCTCTGTGATACAAATTGGGCGTGTGGGTGGGCATGGTGGCAACGGGGCATTGCGTACCTCGCACCACGCCTATCCGACCGTCAGTGGCTTTGATTAAAAGCACTTTTTAGCGTCATGAAAGCCTGCAAATATGAGGTAAAATAATTGCTGTACACAACACCTGCACACAGTACAAAGGCTGGTTATGACACTAAAATTTCATGACAGTTGCGTTTTAATACTGTAAAGGACTCTAAGGCTAAGTTTCCACTTTTTTTTTTTTTTGGCAGTTTTTGGAAAACTTCCACTGCAGTTTTTGAGCCAAAGTCAGAAGTGGATCCATTTGGGAGGAGAAGTATAATTCCTTCCTTTATATTTCCTATTCCTTTTGAATACACTTCTGGCTTTGGTTCAAAAACTGCAGTGACAGCTATCCAAAAACCGCCAGAAAGAAAACCAAGTGGAAACTTAGCCTTATTTAGCATTCTGTACAGTAGTTAGTCTTGTATGTAGTTTTAAGCAGTATTTTGAGGTATTCTTTAACTTTTAGCATTATGTGGTAGTAACAATGGGGCAATATGGTGGTATTGTTTAATCATTGTAGTAAATATTAATATTAACAGGCTAAGTTTCCACTTGGTTTTTTGTACTGCGTTTTTGCCATTGAGTGGAAATTGCTGTTTTGACCCCTTTGGCGTTCTTTTTTAAATTTGTTGGGTAGCAAAAAATTTTTTTTAAAAAGGATGCCGTAGGGATGGAAAAAAAAATATTGAAATGTATATATTTTTTATAACAAAATTTTAATACATTTTTAAACAGGGACTAATTTATGTGGGCAAGCAGAGAACTAAAAATGTAGCCGTCAATAATAAAAATGTAGAAAGGGACCATTTAAATGTAAACATTTTTTTTTTTTTTTTTATAAATAATTTAGTATAGCTTTTTATTAGTAATGTATTTTTATAATGTGTTTAACCCCTTCATGACCCAGTCCGTATATGTATATATATATATATATATATATATATATATATATATGGTGTACATTACATATACACAGGGGCATAGGAACCGGGGGGGATGGATCCCCCCCAGGAATTCATGGTGGGGGACCGACGATAATGGCATGATCCCCCCCCCCCACCCGCATAGGCCACCGCGGCTACTGAGGATCTGGGACACTCGTCCCAGATCCCCAGCAGACATTGCTGCCCTCTCCGGTATGCGTGATACACGCACATACCAGGAGAAGGCATCCCCTCTGTGTGAGCCGCATCTGCAGCTACACAGAGGAGACGTGACCTCCGCCCCCATGCAGCACGCAGTACAGGCACTGATGACGTCACTCATCTGCACCTTACTGTGGAGGGGAGAAGACGCGGGCCCCTGCTGCTGCTGAGGAGATCGCTGCGTAGGATATCAGGTAAGCATAATCTATTTTTATTTTTTAACTATGCCTATACCTATAGGGAAGAGAGGGGAGTGAGGGGAGTTAACTCTGCTTATACCAATGGGGAAGAGGGGGAGGGGGGTAACTCTGCTTATACCTATGGGTATTTATAACAAGAGACAGAATAATAAGGGAGAGAAGTAAGAAGTGTGTGGTATACAGATGAAAGAAAAACCACTGTAACACCCTTCCTAAGAATATTTAACCCATAAATGTGGCTCCAAAATTAAACATAAACAAAAAAGCAAGAGAAGCCCAAAAGAGTCACTTGTACAAGAATAAAAATAGATTTTATTGATATGCACTAAAATTAGGTACACACATAAAGAGGAAAACAATACATCACAAAAAGCGGCAAAACCGGATACCCTGCAGCAGGGATGGTCCTGTAGGGGTATTGCACATAAGCCAATAATCAAGCAGTATATATAGCTACAGAAACCAATCTATATAATAGCAGCATAAAATTTATACAGTATGACAATATGCAAAGTGCAACTAAAGTAAGGTGCTGTATACTGGTGTATATGAAAACCTATACATCCATAATAAAGTGCATAATAGTAAGAATAGACATGGCATAATACCAACAACAGGATTCAATAATCACTGGAAGACTGCGGGGACCAGGATGCCGCCACTCCAACTCGCGTTTCGGCACGCTGACCTCCGTCCAGGACTCCCTTTGCCTCTGTACTATTCTGTTCCCTCCCCTACAGAAGTATCTTATGCTGTGGGTTCAGCTCCACTATTCACTGAGGACAATCTAATAGAGGTCAGTCAGCAGCTACTGCCCAGCCAAGAAGTAGAGGAGACATCCGCTGCTTCCTCCACTAGGCGGGCAAGTAGTGATGAGGAGAGTGACGTGGGAGGTGGTGTTGCCAGGGTTAAGGGTCCTGAAGCAGACACTGTTGAGGAACCTGAGGAGGTCATCAGTGACGTGCAGACACTTGTTGATGATGATGATGAAGCTGATCGCAATTGGTAGCCAGGTGCAGAAGGGGCTTCATCATCATCAGGAGAAGAGAGTTGCAGGTTGGCCATGAGGCAGCAGCTGAGCCAGCAAGGCAGTAGCATGGTTGGCAGTCAGCATGGTGGCAGAAGTGAAAATTCTGGAGCCAAACGTGCCCGGGAGAGACCAACTGCTTAGCGGCAGCCTACCTTCCCGGGAGGTAGTGAAACATGGGTTCCTGGAGACGGCAGCAGTAGCAGTCAATTAGTGCGGACTATTGGTGGGAAAATCAGCTACTCGGCGTTGTGGCAGTTTTTCCTCAAGCATCCGGAGGTGTTTTACATGCAAGATATGTCGGCAGAAAGTGAAGCGTGGCCAGGGTCCCAATGTTGGCACCACGGCCCTGCGTCAACATTTGCTTCGCCACCATAAAGCGGCCTGGGAGAACTGTGGCTCCGATGTAGTGGTCCAGCCTGCTGCATCACCCAGTGGCACGCCACTCCCTCTTTCAGCCAGCCAAGGCTCCACCACCTCAGCCGAAGGGAGTTGTGTGTCATAGCCTCCTTCTGTCACTCCAGATGCTCCTGCTCCTCCTACTTTTAGTCAGCCATTCCGCCAACACTCCATCGGCGAAGCCATGTCCAAGAGACAACAGTATGTGCCCACTCATCCAACGGCGCAGAAGTTGAATGTGCTCCTGTCTAAGTTGCTTGTGCTGCAGTCCTTTCCTTTTCAAGTGGTAGATTCTTGACCTTTCAGAGAACTGATGGCTTGTGCCAAGCCGAGGTGGAGAGTGCCAAGCCGTCATTTGTTTGCGAAGAAGGCAGTACCAGCCCTGCACAATTTTGTGGAAGAGAAGGTGGTCCAGTCCTTAAGCCTGTCGGTGTGTGCCAAAGTGCACGGCAGCGCCGACGTGTGGAGCTGTAACTACGGTCAGGGACAATAAATGTCCTTTAAGGCTCACTGGGTGAATGTGGTTCCTGCACAGCCACAACCCCATCTTGGACAGGTCACGCCACTTCCTCCTCCACACTCTCAGCCCTTGGTCCTGTGACAGTGTGTGACTCTGCCTCCTCATCCTCCAACATGTCCTCAGCCTCCACTGCCCGGACAAGTCTCAGTGGCCCTTCAGAATACCATGTGTGCAAGGCACAGCGGTGTCACGCTGTTCTTCACATGGTTTGCCTTGGCGAAAAGAGTCACACAGGGGAGGAACAGCTAAGAGTAATTCATAAAGAAATCGGAGCATGGCTTACTCAATGAAAACTGGAAATGGGAACCATGGTGACTGACAACGGGAAGAACATCTTGCATGCGCTGCTATTGGGAAGGCTGAGCCAAGCACCCTGCATGGCACAAGTGGTAAATCTGGTTGTGAAGCAGTTCATGAAGTGTTCCCCCCATTTGCAAGACATCATAACAATGGGAAGGAAACTTTGCATGCACTTCAGCCACTCGTACACCGCAAAGCACACCCTCCTTAAGCTGCAGCGTCAGAAGAGTATCCCACAACATAGTCTGATTTGTGACGTTGCCACACATTGAAATTCCACCCTTCATATGTTGGACCGACTGTATTAACTGAGAAAAGCCATCACCGATTTCTTGATGATCCAAGCGGATAGGGGTACTCACCTGTGTAACTTCAATGTCAACAAGTGGCAGCTCATACGTGACACCTGCCGTTTGCTCAGGCCCTTTGAGGAAGCCAAAAACTCAAGAGAAAATATAGATAATTGGTTTTCTCAATCCAAAAAATGATAAAGATATCCCTTGGTGAGAGTAAATAGTATATAGCATAAGCGAAAGATCACCAATAAGGTTTAGATATCAAATTTTAATTTAATTAGTTGATAAAATTGTTATCAAAAAGTGTTAACTAATAATGGGAAGGGGGTCAGGTTACAGGTGAGTGCCTACACTCAGAGCCCTACCTATCTAGGGGGGGCTCCTAAACTAAGTGTGGATAGGAATAGGGAGCATAGAGACAATACATACAGATAAGTTAGCCTCTTCTACCAACTCTTTTCGCCTAATGTAGATACATAGGCTCATCAGGAGACAAGAGGACAACAAATATATACAACGATAATAAGATATTGGTACATTAAAGCATTAGTGGGTTAACACTTAGATACTCAACGATTAACATAGGACAGATACATTCAGATAGGTAAAGATAGGTAAAAATTGGTCTCAGTGGTCAGGGACAGTCAAACTTGAATAGATGTCGTCAGTATCTAAATGTCAAGGTATAGATGAACAGAGACATTTAGAAATGGGATATAAGATAAAGTATCAGACATAAACGATGTGTAACAATGTCCTATACAGGTTAAAGTGATAGTAAAGAAATAATCTTCAGAGTATTTCTAGGTTCACTCCATGTAATATTTCATGCTGCAAGAAACAAATTACAGGACATGAGACATCCAATCTCAAAGGATATTCATAGAGATTCCAAATCGTATAACAATTAATCTTACCACAGTTGTTAATGTGTGGTGGGCGCCATGATCAATAGAAAATGGTGATAGACCAAAGAGCAACGTTAGGTCTAGACAAAAAAGATAAACGCAAAAATTGTAGTATACAACCACAGTATAACACCAAAGAATAAAGACATTGGAGCCATTGCATACCCTGATACGGAGACCTGTACATGTTAGATATCCCATATAGACCAGATTCGATTGGTTCCAGATCTAAATTGATGACTGTGAACCCAAAGTTGAGATCAGAATAAAATCATATTTTCCATGTGTTTCAATAGAAATATATATAATGATAAAGTAATATGATAAGATAAAAATAGGAGCCAGTTACACTGACCTGTCCACAGCCAATAGATAGAGTCAGCGTGTAAATAGATAGAGTCAGGCCCATCAGCCCGAGGTGAATCCCAGGTAGCTGAAGAAAAATGAGGCCAAATCAAAATAGAAGGAAGCTGTATAGAAAATCAATCAATAAGGTGCATAGTATAACCCCTTAAAATACCTTATTAGATGGAGGTATGATGTCTGCTACCGAGGATGGTGAGCACCAGCACGCTGCTGGATACCGTGGCTCACCCGGCGTTTAAATAGAGCTCCCGGACATCTTTGATGATGCTGCTTCCTGTATGTGGAACGCAGCAAAGACGTCATATCAGGTGAAATGACCCGCAGGGTGGGCAGAGCCAATAGCGGCGCTACTTACAATATGTGGAGTGCAACCGGAAATGCACTGTGGTTCAATGGACCGCAGAACAAAACAGCTCCTAATGCCTGGAACGCAACGGGACGTAACTTCCGGTCCCCGTGGACCGCAAGAAAGGCGCAGTTAGAGTTAGGTACTAACCGCCAATAGCCCAGATGCTGATATAAATCAATACAATAACATATCACATCACATCGAATTGCGATGTATAAACCGACGTGACAGTCCCAAGTAATATAGAAAAAGAAATAGATAATAAATAAAAATAAACAGGATAAGAAGAGCACAATAGGGGCAACAAGAGCCTTCCTGAAAAATATATTAAACACACATGGAAAATTATTCATAGTTTGTCTGTTCAAGCACCACTGGGGCCCAACGATATAGATGGCATGCAATTAATAAAATGAGGGATAATGGGGGGGGGGGGGCGAGCACAATGAACAATCCCATGACCCCTTAGGGTAATCAACGATACTTTAGATGAATGATGCAAATGAAATCGCATCATTGAGTCCAAAGGGGACATAAGTCCTCAACTGATAAATCCATTTGGTCTCTATTTGTAGAAGTTTTTTGTCTAAGTCCCCACCCCTACTATCTAGTTGGACCGTAGTAACACTCTGGAACATTAGATTACAAGGAGAGTCCGGGTGGAAAAGATGCATATGATTAGATAGGGTTTTATCCCTTTTGTTTTTAATGTCCCCTATGTGTTCAAGAATACGTCGTCTAAGTTGTCTACTTGTTTTTCCGACGTATCCCTTGGGACAGGTACAGGAGGCTAAGTAGATGACACCCATTGTTTTACAATTCGCATAATTCCGATTGATGTAGACATGATCATCAGTGTAGCGTTTAAAGGTTTTTGACACTTTTATATAGTCACAGGCTTTACATCCACCACATCTAAACGTGCCCTTGATTTTTTGGTTAAGCCACGTAAGTTGTTTCGGAGTGGAGAGGTGACTATGTACCAAGAGGTCCTGTAGATTTTGAGACCTTCTATAGGTCACTATTGCTCTATCTTCAATTAGTTATCAGTGGATCACTTTTCAGGATGGGCCAGTAGCGATTGATTATTGATCTAATGTCTGACGTTGCCGCATCAAAGGTGGCAATGATGCGTGGAGCGGTCATCTCATCTAGGGTCCTGTCCTTAGATTTAAGAAGACTATTTCTGTCTTTTGTACATGCATTTTGATATGCTTGTTTTAGAACTCTATCGGGATATCCTTTGTCTAAAGCGTGACCTAAGGTCACTGGCCTCTGTTCTAAAGGCATTATCAGATGAGCAGTTTCGTCGAATACGATGGTATTGCCCTTTAGGTATGCCCTTTTTTAAAGGGACTGGATGATGACTTTCCCACCTAAGTAGGTTATTGCCTGCTGTCGGTTTCCTGTACACTTTAGTATGGATAGTACCATCTTCACTACGTTCCAATGTAACATCTAGAAAATTTAGAGAATTTTTATTAATCTCATATGTGAACCTTAGACCAATATTGTTCACATTAATGTCTTTAATTAAGTCATGAAAAGACTCAGATGTTCCAGACCAAATGATCGCTATATAGTCAATATAGCGTGCCCAAAGTGTGATAGAGTCGTGGTACATTGAGTAGTGGTCGTTGAAAATAACCGTTTCCTCCCACCAACCCAGGAGCATATTTTTATCTTATCATATTACTTTATCATTATATATATATTTCTATTGAAACACATGGAAAATATGATTTGATTCTGATCTCAACTTTGGGTTCACAGTCATCAATTTAGATCTGGAACCAATCGAATCTGGTCTATGTGGGATATCTAACATGTACAGGTCTCCGTATCAGGGTATGCAATGGCTCCAATGTCTTTATTCTTTGGTGTTATACTGTGGTTGTATACTACAATTTTTGCGTTTATCTTTTTTGTCTAGACCTAACGTTGCTCTTTGGTCTATCACCATTTTCTTGTCACGATTCGGCTGGCAGGAGGTGGATCCTCTGTGCCAGAGAGGGATTGGCGTGGACCGTGCTGGTGGACCGGTTCTAAGTTGCTACTGGTATTCACCAGAGCCCGCCGCAAAGCGGGATGGTCTTGCAGCGGCGGTAGCAACCAGGTCGTATCCACCAGCAACGGCTCAACCTCTCTGACTGCTGAAGATAGGCGCGGTACAAGGGAGTAGACAAGAGCAAGGTCGGACGTAGCAGAAGGTCAGGGCAGGCAGCAAGGATCGTAGTCAGGGGCAACGGCAGGAGGTCTGGAACACAGGCTAGGAACACACAAGGAAACGCTTTCACTGGCACAATGGCAACAAGATCCGGCGAGGGAGTGCAGGGGAAGTGAGATATAAATAGGGAGTGCACAGGTGAACACACTAATTAAGCCTGCTGCGCCAATCAGTGGCGCAGTGGCCCTTTAAATAGCAGAGACCCGGCGCGCGCGCGCCCTAAGGAGCGGGGCCGCGCGCGCCGGGACAAGACTGACGGAGAGCGAGTCAGGTACGGGAGCCGGGATGCGCATCGCGAGCCGGCGCCTCCCGCATCGCGAACCGCATCCCGGCTGAGAGAGGTATTGCAGCGCAGCAAATGCGAGGATGTTGCGAGCGCTCCGGGGAGGAGCGGGGACCCGGAGCGCTCGGCGTAACAGTACCCCCCCCCTTGGGTCTCCCCCTCTTCTTGGAGCCTGAGAACCTGAGGATAAGACTTTTGTCTAGGATGTTGTCCTCAGGTTCCCAGGATCTCTCTTCTGGGCCACAGCCTTCCCAATCTACCCAAACATTTTTTTTCCCTCTGACCGTCTTGGAGGCCAGAATCTCCTTCACGGAGAAGACGTCAGAAGAACCGGAAACAGGAGTGGGAGAAACAAGTTTGGGAGAGAAGCGGTTAATGATGAGTGGTTTAAGGAGAGAGACATGGAAGGCATTGGAAATACGAAGAGAAGGAGGAAGAAGGAGTTTGTAAGAGACAGGGTTAATCTGGCACAAGACTTTGAAAGGACCAAGATAGCGTGGTCCCAGTTTGTAACTGGGGACACGAAAGCGGACATATTTAGCGGAGAGCCATACCTTGTCTCCGGGAGCAAAAATGGGGGGAGTTCTTCTTTTCTTATCGGCAAATCTTTTCATCCGGGATGAAGCCTGTAAAAGAGAATTTTGGGTCTCTTTCCATATGGTGGAAAGATCACGAGTCACTTCATCCACAGCGGGCAAACCAGAGGGCAAGGGAGTAGGGAGGGGGGGAAGAGGGTGACGGCCGTACACCACGAAAAATGGGGACTTAGCAGAAGATTCGGAGATTCTGAAGTTGTATGAGAATTCGGCCCATGGTAGAAGATCTGCCCAGTCATCCTGGCGGGAGGAAACAAAATGCCGTAAATAGTCACCCAGGACCTGATTAATTCTTTCTACTTGCCCATTGGATTGGGGATGATAAGAAGAAGAGAAGTTTAATTTAATCTTGAGCTGTTTACAGAGGGCCCTCCAGAATTTAGACACAAATTGGACGCCTCTATCCGAGACGATCTGCGTGGGCAAACCGTGAAGACGAAAAATGTGTACAAAAAATTGTTTTGCCAACTGAGGCGCTGAAGGAAGACCAGGAAGAGGAATAAAATGTGCCATCTTGGAAAATCGATCAACGACCACCCAAACAACAGTGTTGCCACGGGATGGGGGTAAGTCTGTAATAAAGTCCATACCAATCAGTGACCAAGGCTGTTCGGGGACAGGCAGAGGATGAAGGAGGCCAGCAGGCTTCTGGCGAGGAGTCTTATCCCGGGCACAGACAGTACAGGCCCGCACAAAATCAACAACATCCGTCTCCAGAGTCGGCCACCAATAAAAACGAGAGATGAGTTGCAAGGATTTTTTGATGCCCGCATGGCCTGCGAGGTGGGAGGAGTGTCCCCATTTGAGAATCCCGAGACGCTGGCGTGGAGAAACGAAGGTCTTCCCTGGAGGAGTTTGCCTGATGGAGGCTGGAGAAGTGGAGATCAGACAGTCAGGAGGAATGATGTGTTGCGGAGAGAGCTCTACTTCAGAGGCATCCGAGGAACGAGAGAGGGCATCGGCCCTAATGTTCTTGTCGGCAGGGCGAAAATGAATTTCAAAGTTAAAACGGGCAAAGAACAACGACCACCTGGCCTGGCGAGGGTTCAGTCGTTGGGCAGACTGGAGATAGGAGAGATTCTTGTGATCAGTGTATATGATAACTGGAAATTTTGATCCCTCCAGCAGATGCCTCCATTCCTCAAGCGCCAATTTAATGGCCAGTAGTTCTCGATCCCCGATGGAGTAGTTTCTCTCCGCCGGAGAGAAGGTCCTAGAAAAAAAACCACAAGTAACAGCATGCCCGGAAGAATTTTTTTGTAGAAGGACAGCTCCAGCTCCCACTGAGGAGGCATCTACCTCCAATAGGAAGGGTTTAGATGGGTCAGGTCTGGAGAGCACGGGAGCAGAAGAAAAGGCAGACTTGAGATGTTTAAATGCGTCTTCCGCTTGGGGAGACCAGGACTTGGGATTGGCATTTTTCTTGGTTAAAGCCACGATAGGAGCCACAATAGTGGAAAAGTGTGGAATAAATTGTCTGTAATAATTGGCGAACCCCAAAAAACGTTGGATAGCACGGAGTCCGGAGGGGCGTGGCCAATCTAATACAGCAGCTAGCTTATCTGGGTCCATTTGTAGTCCCTGGCCAGAAACCAAGTATCCTAGGAAAGGAAGAGATTGACATTCAAAGAGACATTTCTCCATTTTGGCATAAAGTTGATTGTCTCGAAGTCTCTGAAGAACCATGCGGAAATGCTGGCGGTGTTCTTCTAAGTTGGCAGAAAAAATCAGAATATCGTCCAGATAAACCACAACACAGGAATATAAGAGATCACGAAAAATTTCATTAACAAAGTCTTGGAAGACGGCAGGGGCGTTGCACAGGCCAAAGGGCATGACCAGATACTCAAAGTGTCCATCTCTGGTGTTAAATGCAGTCTTCCATTCGTCCCCCTCCCTGATGCGGATGAGATTATAAGCACCTCTTAAGTCCAGTTTGGTAAAGATGTGAGCACCTTGTAGGCGATCAAAGAGTTCCGAGATAAGAGGTAAGGGGTAGCGGTTCTTTACCGTGATTTTATTAAGTCCGCGGTAATCAATGCAAGGACGTAGGGAGCCATCTTTTTTGGACACAAAAAAAAATCCAGCTCCGGCAGGAGAGGAGGATTTGCGGATAAACCCCTTTTTTAAATTTTCCTGGATGTACTCTGACATGGCAAGAGTCTCTGGAGCAGACAGAGGATAGATTCTGCCCCGGGGTGGAGTAGTACCCGGGAGGAGGTCAAAAGGACAGTCATAAGGCCTGTGAGGAGGTAAAGTCTCAGCTTGCTTTTTTACAAAACACGTCAGCATAGTCCATATAAGCCTTAGGAAGACCGGTTACAGGGGGAACCACAGGGTCACGGCAGGGAGTACTGGGAACCGATTTAAGACAGTCCTTGAGACAAGAAGTACCCAAGTTCTTGATTTCTCCTGTGGACCAATCAAGGGTTGGGGAATGGCGTTGAAGCCACGGTAATCCAAGAAGAATTTCGGAAGTGCAGTTGGAGAGGACCAAAAATTCAATTTTTTCGTGATGAGGTCCGATGCACATTAGGAGAGGTTCCGTGCGGTAACGCACGGTACAGTCCAATCTTTCATTGTTAACAGAATTGATGTAGAGGGGTCTGGCGAGACTGGTCACCGGGATGTTGAATCTGTTGATGAGAGAGGCCAAAATAAAATTTCCTGCAGATCCGGAATCCAAGAAGGCCATAGTAGAGAAGGAGAAGGTAGAGGAAGATATCCGCACAGGCACAGTAAGGCGTGGAGAAGCAGAGTTGACATCAAGAACTGTCTCACCTTTGTGCGGAGTCAGCGTACGTCTTTCCAGGCGGGGAGGACGGATAGGACAATCCTTCAAGAAGTGTTCGGTACCGGCACAGTACAGGCACAGATTCTCCATGCGGCGTCGTGTCCTCTCTTGAGGTGTCAAGCGAGACCGGTCAACTTGCATAGCCTCCACGGCGGGAGGCACAGGAACGGATTGCAGAGGACCAGAGGAGAGAGGAGCCGGGGAGAAAAAACGCCTTGTGCGAACAAAGTCCATATCCTGGCGGAGCTCCTGACGCCTTTCGGAAAAACGCATGTCAATGCGGGTGGCCAGATGAATAAGTTCATGCAGGTTAGCAGGAATTTCTCGTGCGGCCAGCACATCTTTAATGTTGCTGGATAGGCCTTTTTTAAAGGTCGCGCAGTGGGCCTCATTATTCCAGGATAATTCGGAGGCAAGAGTACGGAATTGGATGGCGTACTCGCCAACAGAAGAATTACCCTGGACCAGGTTCAGCAGGGCAGTCTCAGCAGAAGAGGCTCGGGCAGGTTCCTCAAAGACACTTCGAATCTCCGTGAAGAAGGAGTGTACAGAGGCAGTGACAGGGTCATTGCGGTCCCAGAGCGGTGTGGCCCATGACAGAGCTTTCCCAGACAGAAGGCTGACTACGAAAGCCACCTTAGACCTTTCAGTAGGAAACTGGTCCGACATCATCTCCAAGTGCAGGGAACATTGCGAAAGAAAGCCACGGCAAAACTTAGAGTCCCCATCAAATTTATCCGGCAAGGATAATCGTAGGCCGGAAGCGGCCACTCGCTGCGGAGGAGGTGCAGGAGCTGGCGGAGGAGATTGTTGCTGGAGTTGTGGTAGTAGCTGCTGTAGCATCACGGTCAGTTGAGACAGCTGGTGGCCTTGTTGCGCTATCTGTTGCGACTGCTGGGCGACCACCGTGGTGAGGTCGGCGACAACTGGCAGTGGGACTTCAGCGGGATCCATGGCCGGATCTACTGTCACGATTCGGCTGGCAGGAGGTGGATCCTCTGTGCCAGAGAGGGATTGGCGTGGACCGTGCTGGTGGACCGGTTCTAAGTTGCTACTGGTATTCACCAGAGCCTGCCGCAAAGCGGGATGGTCTTGCAGCGGCGGTAGCAACCAGGTCGTATCCACCAGCAACGGCTCAACCTCTCTGACTGCTGAAGATAGGCGCGGTACAAGGGAGTAGACAAGAGCAAGGTCGGACGTAGCAGAAGGTCAGGGCAGGCAGCAAGGATCGTAGTCAGGGGCAACGGCAGGAGGTCTGGAACACAGGCTAGGAACACACAAGGAAACGCTTTCACTGGCACAATGGCAACAAGATCCGGCGAGGGAGTGCAGGGGAAGTGAGGTATAAATAGGGAGTGCACAGGTGAACACACTAATTAAGCCTGCTGCGCCAATCAGTGGCGCAGTGGCCCTTTAAATAGCAGAGACCCGGCGCGCGCGCGCCCTAAGGAGCGGGGCCGCGCGCGCCGGGACAAGACTGACGGAGAGCGAGTCAGGTACGGGAGCCGGGATGCGCATCGCGAGCGGGCGCCTCCCGCATCGCGAATCGCATCCCGGCTGAGAGAGGTATTGCAGCGCACCCGGTCAGCAGGTCTGACCGGGGCACAGCAAATGCGAGGATGTTGCGAGCGCTCCGGGGAGGAGCGGGGACCCGGAGCGCTCGGCGTAACATTTCTATTGATCATGGCGCCCACCACACATTAACAACTGTGGTAAGATTAATTGTTATACGATTTGGAATCTCTATGAATATCCTTTGAGATTGGATGTCTCATGTCCTGTAATTTGTTTCTTGCAGCATGAAAAATTACATGGAGTGAACCTAGAAATACTCTGAAGATTATTTCTTTACTATCACTTTAACCTGTATAGGACATTGTTACACATCGTTTATGTCTGATACTTTATCTTATATCCCATTTCTAAATGTCTCTGTTCATCTATACCTTGACATTTAGATACTGACGACATCTATTCAAGTTTGACTGTCCCTGACCACTGAGACCAATTTTTACCTATCTTTACCTATCTGAATGTATCTGTCCTATGTTAATCGTTGAGTATCTAAGTGTTAACCCACTAATGCTTTAATGTACCAATATCTTATTATCGTTGTATATATTTGTTGTCCTCTTGTCCCCTGATGAGCCTATGTATCTACATTAGGCGAAAAGAGTTGGTAGAAGAGGCTAACTTATCTGTATGTATTGTCTCTATGCTCCCTATTCCTATCCACACTTAGTTTAGGAGCCCCCCCTAGATAGGTAGGGCTCTGAGTGTAGGCACTCACCTGTACCCTCACCCCCTTCCCATTATTAGTTAACACTTTTTGATAACAATTTTATCAACTAATTAAATTAAGATTTGATATCTAAACCTTTGAGGAAGCCACATTATTAGTAAGTCGCCAGGATTACGGGATGAAAAACGTCATTCCACTTATTCATTTTTTACAAAATGTGTTGGAAACGATGGTTGGTCAGGGCACTGGAGACATGGCACCTACATCTCACGTCCACATGAGCCCAGTGGGGGCTGAACTGGAGGAGGAGGAGGGGGGGGGGCACAGTGGAGCACAGTTTAGGTTTTGCCAAATGGCCGTTTTTTTAGTAATCTGACAGGAGAGGAGGAGCAGCCAGAGGAGCTAGAGGGTTATGAGGAAGGTGAGAAAGAGGACCCTGACACACCGTGGCAGCATGCAGTGGAGATGGAGGCAGAGAGTCACTCCGAGTTACTTGCACAAATGGCACAATGCATGCTCACCTGCTTGTGAAGTGACAGCCGAATTGTCACCATTCGGCAGCGGGATGACTTCTGGATCTCCACTTTATTGGAACCTCGTTGCTGCCACAAAATTGGGGTCATTTTTACACCCACTGAGAGGGAGGACATAACGACCAACTACAGAGGCATCCTATGTAGTCAGTTGGCCGATGCATATCGGCACCATCGTCAATCCTCTCTCAGGTCTGAATCGGGAGGGCTCCCTGCACTCACCTTCCACTGCCATGGCTGCTGGGGAGGCGTGGGTTGGCAGGAGCAGTACCAGCTCCATCAGCAGCAGCCTAAGTCTACAGCAGCTGATGAGTAGCTTTCTTCACCCGCATAGTGGAGCAACTCATCAGCAGCAGGTAGACATGGAGCACGAGCTGAATCAGCAGGTGGTGGCATACCTTGCCATGCCCATGCCAACACACCTTGAAGATCCACTGGACTTCTGGGCAGCCAAACTTGATTTGTGGCTGCAACTAGCAGAGTTTTCCCTGGAAAACCTGTACTGCCCGGCCAGTAGTGTACCATCAGAGCGGGTGTTTAGTGCGGCGGGGGCCATAGTCACCCCAAGGAGAACTCGTCTGTCCACGAAAAATATGACCTCTGTGAAGATGAATCAGGCATGGATAGATTAACCATGGTGCCACACCAACACTTCACAAATATGGATAGTGCCAAACAGATTTAAGGCGCTGCTCCCCAGTTACAAACATTCCTTCGCATCAGACCATTTTTCACCCCCCTTCGTCATTTGGTACTGGTATTGCCACACACCGCACCTCTGTCACCGGGTCACTTTTAGGACTCCTGATGCTGCTGCTGCCACCTCCAGGCTGTCTCATTCAGCCACTATATGGTATCTTCCCTATGGGAGCTATAACACTGCAAAAAAAAAAAAAGGGAAAAAAAAGTTAACCAAGGTAATTTAACCCCTTCCTAATAAAAGTTTGAATCACCCCCATTTTCCCATAAAAAAATCACTGTAAATAAAAATAAACATATGTGGTATCGCCGCGTGCGTAAAAGTCCAAACTATAAAAATATTTAAACCGCACGGTCAATGGCGTACGCGCAAAAAAATTCCAAAGTCCAAAGTAGCGTATTTTTGGTCACTTTTTTTATCATAAAAAAATTCATAAAAAGCGATCAAAAAGTCCGATCAATGCAAAAATGGGACCGATAAAAACTTCAGAACACGGTGCAAAAAAATAGCCATCAAACCGGCCCATACGCGGATAAATAAAAAAAGTTATAGGGGTCAGAAGATGACATTTTTAAACGTATACATTTTCCTGCATGCAGTTATGATTTTTTTCAGAAGTACGACAAAATCAAACCTATATAAGTAGGGTATCATTTTAACCGTATGGACCTACAGCATAAAGATAAGGTGTCATTTTTACAAAAAAATGCACTGCATAGAAACGGAAGCCCCCAAAATTTACAAAATGATATATTTTTTTCTTCAATTTTGTCGCACAATGAATTTTTTTTCCATTTCGCCGTGGATTTGTTGATAAAATGACTAAAGTCACTGCAAAGTAGAATTAGTGGCGCAAATAATAAGCCATCATATGAAATTTTATGTTCAAAATTGAAAGCGTTAGGATTTTTAGAAGGTGGAGGAAAAAATGAAAATACAAAAACGGGATGGAGCCCATTATGACCCTAAGGACAGGAGCATCTTTTGCAAATCTGACCACTGTCACTTTAAGCATTAATAACTCTGGGATTATTTTACTTATAAATTTGATTCCAAGATTGTTTTTTCGTGACATATTCTACTTTATGGTAGTGGTAAATTTCCGCCGATACTTCCATCATTTCCCAATGAAAAATTCAAAAATTTAATGAAAAATGTGAAAATTTTGCATTTTTCTAACTTTGAAGCTCTCTGCTTGTAAGGAAAATAGACATTCCAAATAAATTATATATTGATTCACATATACAATATGTCTACTTTATGTTTCCATCATAAAGTTGACATGTTTTTACTTTTGGAAGACGTCAGAGGCTTCAAAGTTCAGCAGCAATTTTCCAATTTTTCACAAAATGTTCAAAATCAGAATTTTTCAGGGGCCAGTTCTGTTTTGAAGTGGATTTGAAGGGCCTTCAAATTAGAAATACTCCACAAATGACCCAATTATAAAAACTGCACCCCTCAAAGTATCCAAAATGACATTCAGTAAGTTTGTTAACCCTTTAGGTGTTTCACAGGAATAGCAGCAAGGTAAAGGAGAAAATTCAAAATCTTAATTTTTTTACACTCTCATGTTCTCGTAGGCCCAGTTTTTGAATTTTTACAAGGGGTAAAAGGAGAAAAATCCCTCCAAAATTTGTAACCCAATTTCTCTCGAGTAAGGAAATTCAAAATCTTCATTTTTTACACTCGTATGTTCTTGTAGACCCAGTTTTTGAATTTTGTAACCCAATTTCTCTCGATTAAGGAAATACCTCATATGTGCATATCAAGTGTTCGGTGGGCGCAGTAGAGGACTCAGAAGAGAAGGAGCAACAATGGGATTTTGAAGAGTGAAATTTGCAGAAATAGTTTTTGGTGGGCATGTCACATTTAGAAAGCCCCTATGGTGCCAGAACAGCAGAAACCCCACATGGCATACTATTTTGGAAACTTCACCCCTCAAGGCACGTAACAAGGGGTCCAGTGAGCCTTAACACCTCACAGGTGTTTGACGACTTTTCATTAAAATCAGATGTATAAATGAAAAAAAAAATTTTCACTAAAGTGCAGTTTTTCCCCCAAAATTTACCATTTTTACAAAAGGTAATAAGAGAAAAAGACCCCCAAAATTTGTAACCCCATCTCTTCTGAGTATGGAAATACCCCATGTGTGGACGTCAAGTGCACTGCGGGTGCATTACAATGCTCAGAATAGAAGGAGTCACATTTGGCTTTTGGAAAGCAAATTTTGCTGAAATGGTTTTGGGGGGCATTTCCCATTTAGGAAGCCCCTATGGTGGCAGGACAGCAAAAAACCCTCACATGGCATACTATTTTGGAACCTACACCTCTCAAGGAACGTAACAAGGGGTCCAGTGAGCCTTAACACCCCACAGGTGTTTGATGACTTTTCGTTAAAGTTGGATGTGTAAATGCATTTTTTTTTCACTAAAATGGTGCTTTTCATCCAAATATAGCATTTTTACAAGGGGTAATAGGAGTAAATGACCCCCAAAATTTGTAACCCCATTTCTTCTGAGTATGGAAATACCCCATACTCAGAAAAACTGCACTTTAGTGAAAATTTTTTTTTTCATTTATACATCTGATTTTAATGAAAAGTCGTCAAACACCTGTGAGGTGTTAAGGCTCACTGGACCCCTTGTTACGTGCCTTGAGGGGTGAAGTTTCCAAAATAGTATGCCATGTGGGGTTTCTGCTGTTCTGGCACCATAGGGGCTTTCTAAATGTGACATGCCCACCAAAAACTATTTCTGCAAATTTCACTCTTCAAAATCCCATTGTTGCTCCTTCTCTTCTGAGTCCTCTACTGCGCCCACCGAACACTTGATATGCACATATGAGGTATTTCCTTAATCGAGAGAAATTGGGTTACAAAATTCAAAAACTGGGTCTACAAGAACATACGAGTGTAAAAAATGAAGATTTTGAATTTCCTTACTCGAGAGAAATTGGGTTACAAATTTTGGAGGGATTTTTCTCCTTTTACCCCTTGTAAAAATTCAAAAACTGGGCCTACGAGAACATGAGAGTGTAAAAAAATTAAGATTTTGAATTTTCTCCTTTACCTTGCTGCTATTCCTGTGAAACACCTAAAGGGTTAACAAACTTACTGAATGTCATTTTGGATACTTTGAGGGGTGCAGTTTTTATAATTGGGTCATTTGTGGAGTATTTCTAATTTGAAGGCCCTTCAAATCCACTTCAAAACAGAACTGGCCCCTGAAAAATTCTGATTTTGAACATTTTGTGAAAAATTGGAAAATTGCTGCTGAACTTTGAAGCCTCTGACGTCTTCCAAAAGTAAAAACATGTCAACTTTATGATGGAAACATAAAGTAGACATATTGTATATGTGAATCAATATATAATTTATTTGGAATGTCTATTTTCCTTACAAGCAGAGAGCTTCAAAGTTAGAAAAATGCAAAATTTTCACATTTTTCATTAAATTTTTGAATTTTTCATTGGGAAATGATGGAAGTATCGGCGGAAATTTACCACTACCATAAAGTAGAATATGTCACGAAAAAACAATCTTGGAATCAAATTTATAAGTAAAATAATCCCAGAGTTATTAATGCTTAAAGTGACAGTGGTCAGATTTGCAAAAGATGCTCCTGTCCTTAGGGTCATAATGGGCTCCATCCCGTTTTTGTATTTTCATTTTTTCCTCCACCTTCTAAAAATCCTAACGCTTTCAATTTTGAACATAAAATTTCATATGATGGCTTATTATTTGCGCCACTAATTCTACTTTGCAGTGACTTTAGTCATTTTATCAACAAATCCACGGCGAAATGGAAAAAAAATTCATTGTGCGACAAAATTGAAGAAAAAAATATATCATTTTGTAAATTTTGGGGGCTTCCGTTTCTATGCAGTGCATTTTTTTGTAAAAATGACACCTTATCTTTATGCTGTAGGTCCATACGGTTAAAATGATACCCTACTTATATAGGTTTGATTTTGTCGTACTTCTGAAAAAAATCATAACTGCATGCAGGAAAATGTATACGTTTAAAAATGTCATCTTCTGACCCCTATAACTTTTTTTATTTATCCGCGTATGGGCCGGTTTGATGGCTATTTTTTTGCACCGTGTTCTGAAGTTTTTATCGGTCCCATTTTTGCATTGATCGGACTTTTTGATCGCTTTTTATGAATTTTTTTATGATAAAAAAAGTGACCAAAAATACGCTACTTTGGACTTTGGAATTTTTTTGCGCGTACGCCATTGACCGTGCGGTTTAAATATTTTTATAGTTTGGACTTTTACGCACGCGGCGATACCACATATGTTTATTTTTATTTACAGTGATTTTTTTATGGGAAAATGGGGGTGATTCAAACTTTTATTAGGAAGGGGTTAAATTACCTTGGTTAACTTTTTTTTCCCTTTTTTTTTTTTTGCAGTGTTATAGCTCCCATAGGGAAGATACCATATAGTGGCTGAATGAGACAGCCTGGAGGTGGCAGCAGCAGCATCAGGAGTCCTAAAAGTGACCCGGTGACAGAGGTGCGGTGTGTGGCAATACCAGTACCAAATGACGAAGGGGGGTGAAAAATGGTCTGATGCGAAGGAATGTTTGTAACTGGGGAGCAGCGCCTTAAATCTGTTTGGCACTATCCATATTTGTGAAGTGTTGGTGTGGCACCATGGTTAATCTATCCATGCCTGATTCATCTTCACAGAGGTCATATTTTTCGTGGACAGACGAGTTCTCCTTGGGGTGACTATGGCCCCCGCCGCACTAAACACCCGCTCTGATGGTACACTACTGGCCGGGCAGTACAGGTTTTCCAGGGAAAACTCTGCTAGTTGCAGCCACAAATCAAGTTTGGCTGCCCAGAAGTCCAGTGGATCTTCAAGGTGTGTTGGCATGGGCATGGCAAGGTATGCCACCACCTGCTGATTCAGCTCGTGCTCCATGTCTACCTGCTGCTGATGAGTTGCTCCACTATGCGGGTGAAGAAAGCTACTCATCAGCTGCTGTAGACTTAGGCTGCTGCTGATGGAGCTGGTACTGCTCCTGCCAACCCACGCCTCCCCAGCAGCCATGGCAGTGGAAGGTGAGTGCAGGGAGCCCTCCCGATTCAGACCTGAGAGAGGATTGACGATGGTGCCGATATGCATCGGCCAACTGACTACATAGGATGCCTCTGTAGTTGGTCGTTATGTCCTCCCTCTCAGTGGGTGTAAAAATGACCCCAATTTTGTGGCAGCAACGAGGTTCCAATAAAGTGGAGATCCAGAAGTCATCCCGCTGCCGAATGGTGACAATTCGGCTGTCACTTCACAAGCAGGTGAGCATGCATTGTGCCATTTGTGCAAGTAACTCGGAGTGACTCTCTGCCTCCATCTCCACTGCATGCTGCCACGGTGTGTCAGGGTCCTCTTTCTCACCTTCCTCATAACCCTCTAGCTCCTCTGGCTGCTCCTCCTCTCCTGTCAGATTACTAAAAAAACGGCCATTTGGCAAAACCTAAACTGTGCTCCACTGTGCCCCCCCCCCTCCTCCTCCTCCAGTTCAGCCCCCACTGGGCTCATGTGGACGTGAGATGTAGGTGCCATGTCTCCAGTGCCCTGACCAACCATCGTTTCCAACACATTTTGTAAAAAATGAATAAGTGGAATGACGTTTTTCATCCCGTAATCCTGGCGACTTACTAATAATGTGGCTTCCTCAAAGGTTTAGATATCAAATCTTAATTTAATTAGTTGATAAAATTGTTATCAAAAAGTGTTAACTAATAATGGGAAGGGGGTGAGGGTACAGGTGAGTGCCTACACTCAGAGCCCTACCTATCTAGGGGGGGCTCCTAAACTAAGTGTGGATAGGAATAGGGAGCATAGAGACAATACATACAGATAAGTTAGCCTCTTCTACCAACTCTTTTCGCCTAATGTAGATACATAGGCTCATCAGGGGACAAGAGGACAACAAATATATACAACGATAATAAGATATTGGTACATTAAAGCATTAGTGGGTTAACACTTAGATACTCAACGATTAACATAGGACAGATACATTCAGATAGGTAAAGATAGGTAAAAATTGGTCTCAGTGGTCAGGGACAGTCAAACTTGAATAGATGTCGTCAGTATCTAAATGTCAAGGTATAGATGAACAGAGACATTTAGAAATGGGATATAAGATAAAGTATCAGACATAAACGATGTGTAACAATGTCCTATACAGGTTAAAGTGATAGTAAAGAAATAATCTTCAGAGTATTTCTAGGTTCACTCCATGTAATTTTTCATGCTGCAAGAAACAAATTACAGGACATGAGACATCCAATCTCAAAGGATATTCATAGAGATTCCAAATCGTATAACAATTAATCTTACCACAGTTGTTAATGTGTGGTGGGCGCCATGATCAATAGAAATGTTACGCCGAGCGCTCCGGGTCCCCGCTCCTCCCCGGAGCGCTCGCAACATCCTCGCATTTGCTGTGCCCCGGTCAGACCTGCTGACCGGGTGCGCTGCAATACCTCTCTCAGCCGGGATGCGATTCGCGATGCGGGAGGCGCCCGCTCGCGATGCGCATCCCGGCTCCCGTACCTGACTCGCTCTCCGTCAGTCTTGTCCCGGCGCGCGCGGCCCCGCTCCTTAGGGCGCGCGCGCGCCGGGTCTCTGCTATTTAAAGGGCCACTGCGCCACTGATTGGCGCAGCAGGCTTAATTAGTGTGTTCACCTGTGCACTCCCTATTTATACCTCACTTCCCCTGCACTCCCTCGCCGGATCTTGTTGCCATTGTGCCAGTGAAAGCGTTTCCTTGTGTGTTCCTAGCCTGTGTTCCAGACCTCCTGCCGTTGCCCCTGACTACGATCCTTGCTGCCTGCCCTGACCTTCTGCTACGTCCGACCTTGCTCTTGTCTACTCCCTTGTACCGC
The DNA here is from genome assembly GCF_029499605.1 of Hyla sarda. Classification (NCBI taxonomy): domain Eukaryota; kingdom Metazoa; phylum Chordata; class Amphibia; order Anura; family Hylidae; genus Hyla; species Hyla sarda. Next base: position 285,952,623 of record NC_079193.1, read on the forward strand.
GCCTATCTTCAGCAGTCAGAGAGGTTGAGCCGTTGCTGGTGGATACGACCTGGTTGCTACCGCCGCTGCAAGACCATCCCGCTTTGCGGCAGGCTCTGGTGAATACCAGTAGCAACTTAGAACCGGTCCACCAGCACGGTCCACGCCAATCCCTCTCTGGCACAGAGGATCCACCTCCTGCCAGCCGAATCGTGACAGTAGATCCGGCCATGGATCCCGCTGAAGTCCCACTGCCAGTTGTCGCCGACCTCACCACGGTGGTCGCCCAGCAGTCGCAACAGATAGCGCAACAAGGCCACCAGCTGTCTCAACTGACCGTGATGCTACAGCAGCTACTACCACAACTCCAGCAACAATCTCCTCCGCCAGCTCCTGCACCTCCTCCGCAGCGAGTGGCCGCTTCCGGCCTACGATTATCCTTGCCGGATAAATTTGATGGGGACTCTAAGTTTTGCCGTGGCTTTCTTTCGCAATGTTCCCTGCACTTGGAGATGATGTCGGACCAGTTTCCTACTGAAAGGTCTAAGGTGGCTTTCGTAGTCAGCCTTCTGTCTGGGAAAGCTCTGTCATGGGCCACACCGCTCTGGGACCGCAATGACCCTGTCACTGCCTCTGTACACTCCTTCTTCACGGAGATTCGAAGTGTCTTTGAGGAACCTGCCCGAGCCTCTTCTGCTGAGACTGCCCTGCTGAACCTGGTCCAGGGTAATTCTTCTGTTGGCGAGTACGCCATCCAATTCCGTACTCTTGCCTCCGAATTATCCTGGAATAATGAGGCCCACTGCGCGACCTTTAAAAAAGGCCTATCCAGCAACATTAAAGATGTGCTGGCCGCACGAGAAATTCCTGCTAACCTGCATGAACTTATTCATCTGGCCACCCGCATTGACATGCGTTTTTCCGAAAGGCGTCAGGAGCTCCGCCAGGATATGGACTTTGTTCGCACAAGGCGTTTTTTCTCCCCGGCTCCTCTCTCCTCTGGTCCTCTGCAATCCGTTCCTGTGCCTCCCGCCGTGGAGGCTATGCAAGTTGACCGGTCTCGCTTGACACCTCAAGAGAGGACACGACGCCGCATGGAGAATCTGTGCCTGTACTGTGCCGGTACCGAACACTTCTTGAAGGATTGTCCTATCCGTCCTCCCCGCCTGGAAAGACGTACGCTGACTCCGCACAAAGGTGAGACAGTTCTTGATGTCAACTCTGCTTCTCCACGCCTTACTGTGCCTGTGCGGATATCTTCCTCTACCTTCTCCTTCTCTACTATGGCCTTCTTGGATTCCGGATCTGCAGGAAATTTTATTTTGGCCTCTCTCATCAACAGATTCAACATCCCGGTGACCAGTCTCGCCAGACCCCTCTACATCAATTCTGTTAACAATGAAAGATTGGACTGTACCGTGCGTTACCGCACGGAACCTCTCCTAATGTGCATCGGACCTCATCACGAAAAAATTGAATTTTTGGTCCTCTCCAACTGCACTTCCGAAATTCTTCTTGGATTACCGTGGCTTCAACGCCATTCCCCAACCCTTGATTGGTCCACAGGAGAAATCAAGAACTTGGGTACTTCTTGTCTCAAGGACTGTCTTAAATCGGTTCCCAGTACTCCCTGCCGTGACCCTGTGGTTCCCCCTGTAACCGGTCTTCCTAAGGCTTATATGGACTATGCTGACGTGTTTTGTAAAAAAGCAAGCTGAGACTTTACCTCCTCACAGGCCTTATGACTGTCCTTTTGACCTCCTCCCGGGTACTACTCCACCCCGGGGCAGAATCTATCCTCTGTCTGCTCCAGAGACTCTTGCCATGTCAGAGTACATCCAGGAAAATTTAAAAAAGGGGTTTATCCGCAAATCCTCCTCTCCTGCCGGAGCTGGATTTTTTTTTGTGTCCAAAAAAGATGGCTCCCTACGTCCTTGCATTGATTACCGCGGACTTAATAAAATCACGGTAAAGAACCGCTACCCCTTACCTCTTATCTCGGAACTCTTTGATCGCCTACAAGGTGCTCACATCTTTACCAAACTGGACTTAAGAGGTGCTTATAATCTCATCCGCATCAGGGAGGGGGACGAATGGAAGACTGCATTTAACACCAGAGATGGACACTTTGAGTATCTGGTCATGCCCTTTGGCCTGTGCAACGCCCCTGCCGTCTTCCAAGACTTTGTTAATGAAATTTTTCGTGATCTCTTATATTCCTGTGTTGTGGTTTATCTGGACGATATTCTGATTTTTTCTGCCAACTTAGAAGAACACCGCCAGCATTTCCGCATGGTTCTTCAGAGACTTCGAGACAATCAACTTTATGCCAAAATGGAGAAATGTCTCTTTGAATGTCAATCTCTTCCTTTCCTAGGATACTTGGTTTCTGGCCAGGGACTACAAATGGACCCAGATAAGCTAGCTGCTGTATTAGATTGGCCACGCCCCTCCGGACTCCGTGCTATCCAACGTTTTTTGGGGTTCGCCAATTATTACAGACAATTTATTCCACACTTTTCCACTATTGTGGCTCCTATCGTGGCTTTAACCAAGAAAAATGCCAATCCCAAGTCCTGGTCTCCCCAAGCGGAAGACGCATTTAAACATCTCAAGTCTGCCTTTTCTTCTGCTCCCGTGCTCTCCAGACCTGACCCATCTAAACCCTTCCTATTGGAGGTAGATGCCTCCTCAGTGGGAGCTGGAGCTGTCCTTCTACAAAAAAATTCTTCCGGGCATGCTGTTACTTGTGGTTTTTTTTCTAGGACCTTCTCTCCGGCGGAGAGAAACTACTCCATCGGGGATCGAGAACTACTGGCCATTAAATTGGCGCTTGAGGAATGGAGGCATCTGCTGGAGGGATCAAAATTTCCAGTTATCATATACACTGATCACAAGAATCTCTCCTATCTCCAGTCTGCCCAACGACTGAACCCTCGCCAGGCCAGGTGGTCGTTGTTCTTTGCCCGTTTTAACTTTGAAATTCATTTTCGCCCTGCCGACAAGAACATTAGGGCCGATGCCCTCTCTCGTTCCTCGGATGCCTCTGAAGTAGAGCTCTCTCCGCAACACATCATTCCTCCTGACTGTCTGATCTCCACTTCTCCAGCCTCCATCAGGCAAACTCCTCCAGGGAAGACCTTCGTTTCTCCACGCCAGCGTCTCGGGATTCTCAAATGGGGACACTCCTCCCACCTCGCAGGCCATGCGGGCATCAAAAAATCCTTGCAACTCATCTCTCGTTTTTATTGGTGGCCGACTCTGGAGACGGATGTTGTTGATTTTGTGCGGGCCTGTACTGTCTGTGCCCGGGATAAGACTCCTCGCCAGAAGCCTGCTGGCCTCCTTCATCCTCTGCCTGTCCCCGAACAGCCTTGGTCACTGATTGGTATGGACTTTATTACAGACTTACCCCCATCCCGTGGCAACACTGTTGTTTGGGTGGTCGTTGATCGATTTTCCAAGATGGCACATTTTATTCCTCTTCCTGGTCTTCCTTCAGCGCCTCAGTTGGCAAAACAATTTTTACAAAAGGTAATAAGAGAAAAAGACCCCCAAAATTTGTAACCCCATCTCTTCTGAGTATGGAAATACCCCATGTGTGGACGTCAAGTGCACTGCGGGTGCATTACAATGCTCAGAATAGAAGGAGTCACATTTGGCTTTTGGAAAGCAAATTTTGCTGAAATGGTTTTGGGGGGCATTTCCCATTTAGGAAGCCCCTATGGTGGCAGGACAGCAAAAAACCCTCACATGGCATACTATTTTGGAACCTACACCTCTCAAGGAACGTAACAAGGGGTCCAGTGAGCCTTAACACCCCACAGGTGTTTGATGACTTTTCGTTAAAGTTGGATGTGTAAATGCATTTTTTTTTCACTAAAATGGTGCTTTTCATCCAAATATAGCATTTTTACAAGGGGTAATAGGAGTAAATGACCCCCAAAATTTGTAACCCCATTTCTTCTGAGTATGGAAATACCCCATGTGTGGACGTCAAGTGCTGTGCTGGCGCTCTACAATGCTCAGAAGAGAAGGAGTGCCATTGAGCTTTCAGAGAGTGAATTTGTTTGGAATGGGAGTCAGGGGCAATGTGTGTTTACAAAGCCCCCGTAGTGCCAGAACAGTGGACCTCCACCCCACATGTGACCCCATTTTGGAAACTACACCCCTCACAGAATTTAATAAGGGGTGCAGTGAGTATTTAAACCCCACCGGCATTTCACAGATATTTGGAACAGTGGGCTGTGCAAATGAAAAATAAAATTTTTCATTTTCATGGACGACTGTTCCAAAAATCTGGGGCGTAAATGCTCACTGTACCCCTTATTACATTACATGAGGGGTGTAGTTTGCAAAATGGGGTCACATGTGGGGGGCCATTGTTCTGGCACTATGGGGACTTTTTAAACACACATCGCCTTCAATTTTAGACACATTCTCTCTCCAAAATCCCAATGGTGCTCCTTCTCTTCAGAGCATTGTAGTTTGCTCGCAGAGCACTTTACATCCACATATGGGGTATTTTCTTACTCAGAAGAAATGGGGTTACGAATTTTGAGGGGCTTTTTTTTCCTATTTTCCCTTGTGAAAATGAAAAATTTAGGGTAACACCAGCATTTTAGTGAAAAAACTTTTATTTTTCATTTTCCCATCCAAATTTAATGAAAATTCTTCAAACACCTGTGGGGTGTTAAGGCTCACTATACCCCTTGTTACGTTCCATGAGGGGTGTAGTTTCCAAAATGGGGTCACATGTCGGTATTTATTTTTTTGCGTTTATGTCAGAACCGCTGTAAAATCAGCCACCCCTGTGCAAATCAGCAATTTGGGCCTCAAATGTACATAGTGCGCTCTCACTCCTGAGCCTTGTTGTGCGTCCGCAGAGCATTTTACACCCACATATGGGGTATTTCCGTACCCAGGAGAAATTGTGTTACACATTTTGTGGGTCTTTTTTTTGCTTTTACCGCTTGTGAAAATATAAAGCATGGGGCAACATCAGCATGTTAGTGTAAAAATGTTAATTTATTTACACTAACAGGCTGGTGTAGACCCTAACTTTTCCTTTTCATAAGGGGTAAAAGGAGAAAAAGCCCCCCAAAATTTGTAGTGCAATTTCTCCCGAGTACGGAAATACCCCATATGTGGCCCTAAACTGTTTCCTTGAAATAAGACAGGGCTCCGAAGTGAGAGAGCGCCATGTGCATATGAGGACTAAATTACGGATTGCATAGGGGTGGACATAGGGGTATTCTACGCCAGTGATTCCCAAACAGGGTGCCTCCAGCTGTTGCTAAACTCCCAGCATGCCTGGACAGTCATTTGCTGTCCAGAAAAGCTGGGAGTTGTTGTTTTGCAACAGCTGGAGGCTCCATTTTGGATACACTACCGTACAATACGTTTTTCATTTTTATTGGGGGGGACAGTGTAAGGGGGTGTATATGTCGTGTTTTACCCTTTATTATGTGTTAGTGAAGTGTAGTGTTTTTAGGGTACATTCGCACTGGCATGTTACGGTGAGTTTCCCACTTGGAGTTTGCGCTGCGGCGAAAAATTTGCCGCAGCCCAAACTTGAAGCAGGGCAGGAAACTTACTGTAAACCTGCCCGTGTGAATGTACCCTGTACGTTCGGGGGGCAAACCTCCAGCTGTTTCAAAACTACAACTCCCAGCATGTACTGACAGACTGTGCATGCTGGGAGTTGTACTTTTGCAACAGCTGGAGGCACACTTGGTGGAAAACCTTCAGCTAGGTTCCGTTACCTAACTCAGTATTTTCCAACCAGTGTGCCTCCAGCTGTTGCAAAACTACAACTCCCAGCATGTACTGACAGACCGTGCATGCTGGGAGTTGTACTTTTGTAACAGCTAGAGGCACACTGGTTGGTAAACCTTCAGTTAGGTAATGTTACCTAACTCAGTATTTTCCAACCAGTGTGCCTCCAGCTGTTGCAAAACTACAACTCCCAGCATGTACTGATCGCCGAAGGGCATGCTGGGAGATGTAGTTATGCAACAGCTGGAGTTGCGCAACTACAACTCCCAACATGCCAAGACTGCTGTTTGGGCATACTGGAATTTGCAGTTTTGCAACATCTGGAGGGCTACAGTTTATAGACCACTGGACAGTGATCTCCAAACTGTGACCCTCCAGATGTTGCAAAACTACAAATCCCAGCATGCCCAGACAGCAAAGAGCTGTTTGGGCATGCTAGGAGTTGTAGTTTTGCAAGAACGGGAGGGATACAGTTTAGAGACCACTGTATAGTGGTCTCAAACTGCAATCCTCCAGCTGTTGCAAAACTGCATATTCCAGCATGCCCAAACAGCAAACAGCTGTCTGGGCATGCTGGGAGTTGTAGTTTTGCAACATCTGGAGGGCTACCAGTTAGAGACCACTGTAGCCCTCCAGATGTTGCTAGGCAACTTACCGGCCTCCGTAGGATCCCGGGAGCCGTCCTCTTCTGTCGCACGACGTCGCCGCCCACCGATCCCCGTCGCCCGCTGCCTCCAGAATGGTAAGTGGATCTTCCGCGCCCGGTCCTCTGTCTTTTCCCCGTTCTGCCCTACCTATTGTTGGTGGGCAGGACGGGGAAAATGAAAGTAAACCCCCCCGCCCCAGATCTGCTATTGGTGGTCGCGTCTAGGCCACCAATAGCAGGGATAGGAGGGGTGGCACCCCTGTCACCTCACTTCTATGCCTTCAGGGGGATCGTAGGTGTCTTAGACAACGGAAATCCCCCTTATATTCCGGGTCACCGGGTCACCATAGACCCGTAATGACCCGGAATCGGCGCAAATCGCAAGTGTGAATTCACTTACGATTTGCATCGATTGCCGACATGGGGGCATTCCTGGGCATTAAGTACCAGGACACAAGGGCGTATGCATACACCCTTCATCCCCAACAGGTTAAAGGGGTACTCCCGTGGAAAACTTTTTTTTTTTTAAATCAACTGGTGCCAGAAAGTTAAACAGATGTGTAAATCACTTCTATTAAAACATCTTAATCCTTCCAGTACTTTTTAGGGTCTGTGTACTAAAGAGAAATCCAAAAAAGAAATGCATTTCCTCTGATGTCATGACCACAGTGCTCTCTGCTGACCTCTGCTGTCCATTTTAGGAACTGTCCAGAGCAGCATATGTTTGCTATGGGGGTTTTCTCCTACTCTGGACAGTTCCTCAGCAGAGCGCACCGTGGTCATGACATCAGAGGAAATGCATTTCTTTTTTTGATTTCTCTTTAGTATACAGCCCCTAAAAAGTACTGGAAGGATTAAGACTTTTTAATATAAGTGATTTACAAATCTGTTTAATTTCTAGCACCAGTTGATTTAAATAAAAAAAGTTTTCCATGGGAATACCCCTGGATTTAATACATATTCTGTCTAGCATCCTGTCCAGAGTTCCTCTACGTTGTAGTTTGGTTTTCTTGTATCCGTTTTTATGAAGTTGCATGTATTATATTTCTGTTTCCTACTGGGTCAGCATCCTGATCACACAGTGGAGTGAGCCTGCTGGCCAGTAGTCTATTTGGCTTTATGATAATGGCTACTCCTTTTGTGGAGTGTCCCGTTTGTTTGTTCTGTGTCCCAGTGTGAACAGTGTTCTATATTTATATCCTGTTTGGTTGATCTGATATTTGTCCTTTGTACTTGTATCTGTTTGTGAACAGTGTCCTATGTTCCTGATCAGTTTGCCTGTTTATATTCCGCCCTGTTAGTAATTGTATCCTGTCTGGTTTATCTGGTTGTCTAGTAGTTTTCAATTTCAGTTTCTGGCCTTTTACCGACTATGTATGTTGTTTGTTTTTACGCCACTGCACTGTAGCGCAGGGAGGGACCGGCTGCAAGTTGTCGATCCATCGCTTAAGATGGATGGGCAAGTCGGTCATGACAACTGTCCTGAGTGTGTGTGTACCTAAGTGTGCATGTGTGTGTCTCTATACTGGGCGTAGGTGTACCTGACTGTACTGAGTGTGCATATTTGTGTTTCTGTATTGAGCTTACACATGGACTTGTACTTAATGTAAGTACTGAACGTATGTGTGTACCTGAATGTACTGAGCATGCGTCTCTGAACTGTGCATACATGTGTACCTGACTGTACTGAGTGTGCATGTGTCTCTGACTTTACTGAGCATGCGTGCATCTGTATTGAGCATTAGAGATGTCCCGAATTGTTCGCCGGCGAACGGTTCCCTGCGAACATAGCTTGTTCGCGTTCGCCGCGCAAACATATGCAAAGTTCGATCCGCCCCCTATTCATCATCATTGCAGTAAATTTTTACCCTGTGTGTCACAGTCAGCAGACACATTACAGCCAGTCAGCAGCAGACCCTCCCTTCCAGACCCTCCCACCTCCAGCACGGACTCCATTTTAGCTTCATTCTGAAGCTGCATGGTTAGAGAGAGGAGGGATAGTGAACCTGCTCCTGATTTAATAGGGAAAGTGATAGCTAGGTGGTTTATTCAGGGTCCACTACACTCCTGAAGCACTAATCTAATCTCTGCTGTTAGGAAAGCACCAAAAAAAGCTCTTTTTAGATCTCAAACATCAGTCTACATTTTTTTTGTTTTCCCCCTGTGTACTCTAATAGCATTTGCCTGCCTGGCAGCGTGATTGGCAGGCTCACAGGGTATATTGTGCCCACTTGCCCAGTGGCACCACTCATATCAGCTGTCACAATAGCTTGCAATATAGCAGTAGTATAGCAGTCAGTTTCTTTCACACGTGTGTTTTACAACAGCTGGTTAAAAGGGGTACTCCGGTGGAAAACTTTTTTTCTTTCAAGCAACTACAGTATTCAGTGTCCACAAAAGTCCGGAAGGACTCATCTGATCTCTGCTTTAAGGACAGTACCCAAAAAAGCCCTTTTTAGGGCTCAAACATCAGTCTGCATTTTAAATTTTTCCCCCCTGTGTACTCTAATAGCATTTGCCTGCCTGGCAGCGTGTGTGGCAGGCTCGCTCACAAAGTATATTGTGCCCACTTGCCCAGTGGCACCACTCATATGTGCTGTCACAATAGCTTGCAATATAGCAGTAATATAGCAGTCAGTTTCTTTCACACGTGTGTTTTGCAACAGCTGGAGGCACCCTGGTTGGGAACCACTGTTTAAAAGGGGTACTCTGGTAGAAAACTTTTTTCTTTCAAGCAACTACAGTATTCAGTGTTCACAAAAGTCCTGAAGGACTCATCTGATCATTGCTGTAAGGATAGCACCCAAAAAAGCCCTTTTTAGGGCTCAAACATCAGTCTGCATTTTTTTCCCAAAAATACTTTTTTGACTGTGAAATAATAACAGTCAGTTTCCATCACACAAGTGCGTTTCAGGGCTTGCAATGGCACAGTGTTACACCAGTGCTACTCATATATGGTGTAGCAGTAGTGTAAATTTAAAAAAAAAAAAACATTTTTGGCTGTGAAATAAAATCGGTCTCTTTTGGGCCTGCAGGGCTCATTGTCATACTAGTGCAAGTCATATTTGGTGCAACAGTAGTGTAAATTTGACAAAAAAAACACCTTTTTGGCTGCGAAATAAAATCAGTCAAAAAAAAACTTTTTTGGCTGTGAAATAAAATCAGTCAGTTTACAAAACAATTGGGAGTTTTGGGGCCTGCAGGGCTCTGTGTCACACTAGTGCAAGTCATATTTGGTGTAACAGTAGTGTAAATTTGAAAAAAAAAAAACTTTTTTGGCTGTGAAATAAAATCAGTCAGTTTACAAAACATTTGGGAGTTTTTGGGCCTGCAGGGCTCTGTGTCAAACTAGTGCAAGTCATAATTGGTGTAACAGTAGTGTAAATTTGAAAAAAAAAAAAACTTTTTAGGCAAGGACAGGACGCTTTACAGACATGTTGTTGATGGAGGACATGCAGAGCTTTTTAAGTCCTACACATCGCCACAGCCCTTTGGGGTCCACCATCAGAGAACAACTTGATCGACAGGTAGCAGACTACCTGGCCTTAACCGTAGATATTGACACTCTGAGGAGCGATGAACCCCTTGACTACTGGGTGTGCCGGCTTGACCTGTGGCCTGAGCTATCCCAATTTGCGCTAGAACTTCTGGCCTGTCCCGCTTCAAGTGTCCTGTCAGAAAGGACCTTCAGTGCCGCAGGAGGTATTGTGACTGAGAAGAAAAGTCGCCGAGGTCAAAAAAGTCTAGATTACCTCACCTTTATTAAGATGAATGAGGGATGGATCCCGAAGGGACTGACAGTGGGCGATACATTTGATTAAGCAAGGCCTGATCAGATGAGCTGCCTTGGGCTAAAAATGGTCCACACGCAGCTGTATTTTACTTCTGAATGACTTGCGTGACTTATTCGCCACCAACTAGGGTTCAAGCCGCAATGTTTTAGGGCACTTTCTGCCTGGGAAACAAACAGAAATTTTTCTGGCCGCTGCTACAATACCAATTTTTTCACGCATGTGTACATGCCTAATTTTTCTGGCCTCTGGTGCTGCACTGTGGCTTCAAAAACCAAACAAAAAATAAAGGCACATAACAGTGATTAAACTGATAAGAATAGAACTACGTAACACACCACTCCTATCTGGTGTCACAATAGCTTGCATTAAAAAAAAATTGACTGTAATATAATAGCAGTCAGTCTCCTTCACACGTGTGCGTTTCCGACCAAAGTCTTCTGCACGCTGACACATGCAAAAGAAGCCCGCAGCAGAGTGGGGATATCGGGGACCCCCTTCCCACCCTTGCTGGGCTCCTTGTACATAACAGTCTGTTTAACTCTGTCCATTTTGCCCCAGATGAAGAAAAACACGGTTCGGGTGATGGCCCTGCAAACGGTGGCAAGGGGGGGGGGGGGATCCGAAGTGGAGGATACGCATTAAAACCAGACTTTGCATCAAATATGTAATTTTCCATGGGAGTTTTTCCATTGATCCCCCTCCGGCACGCCACAGTCCAGGTGTTAGTCCCCTTGAAACAACTTTCCCATCACTATTGTGGCCAGAAAGAGTCCCTGTGGGTTTTAAAATTCACCTGCCTATTGAAGTCTATGGCAGTTCGCCCGGTTCGCGAACATTTGCGGAAACTCCCGTTCGCCGTTCGCGAACGCAAAATTTTATGTTTGTGACATCACTACTGAGCATACATGTGTACCTGACTGTACTGAGTGTGTGTCTCTGTACTGAGCGTACGTGTGTACATGACTATACTAAGCATGCATGTGTCTCTGTACTATGAATACATGTGTACCTGACTGTTCTGAGTGTGCATGTTTCTGTACTGTGCGTATGCGTGTACCTGACTGCACTGAGCGTGCATGTGTCTATGACTGTTCTGAGCATGCGTCTTTGTACTGAGAGTATATGTGGACCTGACTGTACTGAGTGTGCATGTGTCTCTGTACTGAACGTGTGTGTACCTGAGTGTGCATATACATGTCTCTGTACTGTGTTTACCTGACTGTACTGAGCGTGCATGTGTCTCTGACTGTACTGAGCATGCATGTGTCTCTATATTGAGCGCACATATGTAAATGACTGTACTGAGCATGCATGTGCGTGTCTCTGTACTGTGTACATGTGTACTTGCCTGTACTGAGTGTGCATGTGTCTCTGTACGGAGCATGCTTGTGTCCCTGATTGTATGTCTGTCCCTTACTGGGTCACTGCAGCTTGACTGTAGGGGAGATGTTTTCACTGGACTGGTGCCAACAAAATGCTCATTGACATTTTTCCCCTCCCCTCCCCCCCCCCCCTCCAGACACAAGAGGAAGGGAGGTGTGAGGTCACCAGCAGGGAGAGGGGCGGCCAAATTTGCAGCAGCCAAGTTTCAAGTTACTTGTTCTCCACCTTATCATGTTAGCTCCCTCTGCAGGTTTACAGTGGGAAATAAGAACAATTGTATAATTATTTTTCATATTTCCTGACAAGTAAATAAAATGATCAACATTTCCAAAAATATATAAAAACTATTCTAAATGTATTAAACCTCTAATACATTTTTTTATAATTTGGTGACGCATTCCCTTTAACAAAATTCAGCAAAGATATCTAGATGATTCCTCTGAGTACACTGGGTTCAAATGGTTTAATTCAGGGGCCACATGCGGCCCGCCGAGGACATTTATCCGGCCTGCCGCTGCCTAAGGACATCCCTGTGTCCCAAAAGATGTTTTAGGGACACAGGGATGTGCTTTCTCCGGCCCCTACGTTTACTTTAAAAACACAAGGACCGCCGGGAGGTAGCGTGCGCAGGGACGTCACTGACGTCCCGTGCGTGCGCCCATGGCAACGGAGCGCGGAGGAGCGGAGCAGCGAGCAGGACGTGCGCTGGCCAGCTTGGTAAGTGTTACCAGGGGCACGTCAACTTCGGTGCTCCGACCACCGCTCCTCTGGTCTGGGGACCTACTGCTATGGCTGGACCGGAGGAGTGGAGGTCGGAGCACTGAAGTGGGGCAGTACACAGGCATACAGCCTCCAGCCATACACTGTATGGCTGGAGGCTGTATGTCTGTGGGGGAACTATACTGCACCTAATGTGGGGGACTATACTACACTTAATGTGGGGGAACTGTACTGCCAACTAAATGCGGGGGAACTACAACCTAATGTGGGGGGAACTTTACTGCCTACTAGTGTTGCTCGTGAATATTCGCAATGCGAATTTTATTCGCGAATATCGCATATTCGCGAATTCGCGAATATAGCACTATATATTCGTAATTACGAATATTCTGGGTTTTTTTTGTTTTTTTTTTATCACAGTACACATCACAGTGATCATCCCTCTCTGCTTCCAGCTTGTGTGGTGTAAAGAAGGCTCTAATACTACTGTGTGAGACTGGCATTCGAATTTTCGCATATACAAAAATTTGCATAAGCTAATTTTCGCATATGCGAAAATAAAACACGAATATTACGAATATGCGATTTTAGCGAATATATGACGAATATTCGTCCATATATTCGCGAATTTGAATAGGGTCTATGCCGCTCAACACTACTGCCTACCTAATGTGGGGGAACTATACTGCACCTAATGGGGGGAACTATACTGCACCTAATGTGGGGAACTATACTGCACCTAATGTGGGGAACTATATTGCACCTAATGTGGGGGACTATACTACACTTAATGTGGGGGAACTGTACTGCCAAATAAATGTTGGGGAACTACAACCTAATGTGGGGGGAACTATACTGCCTACCTAATGTGGGGGAACTACAACCTAATGTGGGGGGAACTTTACTGCCTACTAGTGTTGCTCGTGAATATTCACAATGCGAATTTTATTCGCGAATATAGCACTATATATTCGTAATTACGAATATTCGTTTTTTTGTGTTTTTTTTATCACAGTACACATCACAGTGATCATCCCTCTCTGTTTCCAGCTTGTGTGGTGTAAAGAAGGCTCTAATAGTACTGTGTGAGACTGGCGAGCGAATTTTCGCATATACGAAAATTTGCATATGCTAATTTTCGCTTATGCGAAAATAAAACGCGAATATTACGAATATGCGATTTTAGCGAATATATGACGAATATTCGTCCATATATTCGCGAATATTCGCGAATTCGAATATGGCCTATGCCGCTCAACACTACTGCCTACCTAATGTGGGGGAACTATACTGCACCTAATGGGGGGGGAACTATACTGCACCTAATGTGGGGAACTATACTGCACCTAATGTGGGGAACTATACTGCACCTAATGTGGGGGACTATACTACACTTAATGTGGGGGAACTGTACTGCCAAATAAATGTTGGGGAACTACAACCTAATGTGGGGGGAACTATACTGCCTACCTAATGTGGGGGAACTACAACCTAATGTGGGGGGAACTATACTGCCAACCTAATGTGGGGGAACTACAACCTAATGTGGGGGAACTATACTGCCAACTAAATGTGGGGCAACTACAACCTAATGTGGGGGGAATTATGCTGCCTACTTAATGTTGGGGAACCCCAACCTAATGTGGGGGAACTATACTGCCAACCTAATGTGAGGGAACTATACTGCCAACCTAATGTGGGGGAACTATACTGCCAACCTAATGTGAGGGAACTATACTGCCAACCTAATGTGGGGGAACTATACTGCACATAATGTGGAAGAACTATACTGCCAACTAAATGTTGGGGAGGTAAAACCTAATGTGGGGGGAACTATACTGCCAACATAATGTGGGGGAACTTTACTGCCAACCCTAATGTGGGGGAACTATACTGCAAAACCTAATGTGGGGGAACTATACTGCCAACCTAATGTGGGGGAACTATACTGCACCTAATGTGGGGGAACTACACTGCAAACCTAATGTGGGGTGAACTACAACCTAATGTGGGGGGAACTATACTGCCAACCTAATGTGGGGGGAACTATACTGCCAACCTAATGTGGGGGAGGGGGGAGAACTATACTGCCAGCCTAATGTGGGGGAACTATACTGCCAACCTAATGTGGGGGAACTATACTGCCAACCCTAATGTGGGGGAACTACAACCTAATGTGGGGGATCTATACTGCCAACCTAATGTGGGGGGAACTGTGTTGCGTACTTAAAGAGGTAGTCCACTAATAAGATGTATAAGTGTGCATAGGAATTTGTTTATAGTTTTTTTTTTTTTTCTATAGTCCGGCTCTCCAACGGTTTGAGGGACAGTGAACTGTCCCCCTGTTTAAAAAGTTTGAGGACCCCTGGTTTAATTACTAGGGTAGCATCAAAAACACTGTGTGCACAGAATTTCAGATTATTTTTTTTAAGTATAAGTCTCATGTAGAACTATTTATCCCCTAGTCAAAGGTTAGGGGATAAGTGTGATAAGCATCGTACAGTTCTAATCAGTCGGACCCCCCATGTTCTCCTGTAAAGCGCTCAGTCTCTCCTTGCTGATAGAGCAGGGGTTGGCACTCACCCTCCCATGCACCTCTTTGGGAGAGCTGGAGATACAGGAGTACAGTGCTCCATCAGCCAGGAGAGACTGAGTGCTGTACAGGAGATCATGGGAGTCTCAGCAGTTGGACACCACGTCCCCAAACCCCCCGTCCTGATTTGACACTTATCCCCTAACCTTCGTATTCGGTATACATTTTCCAACATGGGACTTCTGCTTTAAAAGTAATTTTCAAAAATAAAAAGTATGAATATTACAATTTATTTATTGGACAGGGATTGAGGAACAGTGGCCACCAAGTTGTGGCACTACACTAGGGGGGAATAATACTACTAAAACATGCTTGAACAGCTCTTGTTTATTATCTAAGAACAAGGATAGCGCTCCATAGTGTAATTAAAAGTGAGACAATAAAATAACGGGAAAGCATGAAAACCGCTCACCCTGTATTGTTGTGTACCAACATACACAACAATGGTAATAACATGTGGAAAGATAAGTCTAATTATTATGGCATGGTAGTAGTAGTAATTATATAATAAACACTTTATTTTTAAACTATTTAAAACAATAATGTTCCAGAAAATGATTTATGTTGCTCGTTATAAAAGGGAGTTTTGTTTATTGAAAAAAAAAATGATTTTGCAAATTCTTCTCAAGGTCAATACAATTATGACACTCAATTTATATAGCTTTTGTTTTATTTTTCTACTTTTCTAAAATTATAAACTTTTTGTAAAAAATAAGTAAATATTGTTAAAATTGGCCTTTTCTAACCACTACATAGTTTGTATATTTTGGAAAAAGAGATGTTTGGAGGCTCATTTTTTGTACTGTGAACTGTAGTTTTTATTGGTACTATTTTTATTTAGATGGGGCTTTTTGATAACTTTTTATTCATTTTCTTCTGTAATATGTATTGAATCTACATATCTGGACTTTAGTATCCTTTTTACATTAATGTCATTCACTATACAGTTTCATAAACATAATATTTTAATAACTTGAATATTTCTGCATGTGGTGATACCATGTGGTGATGTATATATTTTTTATTTATATTATTTTATTTCAGAAATAAATTGGGGGGGGGGGGGTGATTTAAATTTATTAAGGGAGGGGCTTTTCACATTTATTACATGCATTCTTTCGATCGCAAACACTGTTCAATGCTATGCAATCTCACCACGGAGGTCCTGATCAGCCCCCTGAGCTAGCCGGAAACTGTATTTTTTAGATGACAACTTTGATTGCAGAATCTGAAGGGTTAATACCGGACATTGGTAATCACTTTGATGTCTGGCATTAGCGGTAAGTTCCGGCTACTGATAGCAGCTGCTACTTACCAGGTACGCGACGGGTCAGCTTGTGAGCATGCTTCATACACCCGGATAGCGGCCCTGTGTTATTAGGCTGTTTAGCATACCCTAAAAACAAATCTCAAGTAAAGCTGAATTAATTGGGGGTAAGGAATACATTATTTTACTCAGGATCACTTACACTAACTGTATTCAGGTTAGTGAGGTTGATCCATCTGTCAGTATCCCTTTAAAAAAGTTATCCTTTTGGGATAAATAAATAAAAATATTTTGTCAGTGACTGTTGATAAAAAAAACTAAAAAGATTTAAGTTTCTGTGTCTTAAATTTTTCTTTGTACTATATACTTTTAATAGGTGTAAACTTTTGTATACTGTAATACTTATTTAAAAGGATTGTGTTGCGTGATTAGTGATCATTTAGACATATGATTTACAGCAAGCTTTATGGACATAGGCAACAATAGACAGGATCAGTCCCACTGACATGAATGGGAAAGGGCTCTGGGAGTGTTTTTTGATTATTGCACAGGTCATTTCACAGAAAGAGGGACGTTAGGTTGTGAACATCACTTATTGTCTTCTCTATCATCTGGCATCACCTTTCACTGTAATCCTGTCTGTGATGAGGAGACTGCCTAAAAAGAAATATGGGCAGAGCGCAATTCAGCGCTGGAAGAAGCCAAACTTCAGGTACGTATATAGGTCAGAAACCCAGCATCGGTCTTTTGTTCACCCACACGTTTGGGCGAGCGGGTGACAGTTTTCCTTTAACCCCTTAAGACCAGAACGTTTTTTGCACATCTGACCACTGTCACTTTAAGCATTAATAACTCTGGGATGCTTTTACTTTGATTCTGAGATAGTTTTTTCATGACATATTCTACTTTATGTCAGTGGTAAATACCACATATGTGGATGTTAAGTGCTCTGTGGGTGCACTAGAGGGCTCAGAAGGGAAGGAGCGACAATGGGATTTTGGAGAATGAGTTTTTCTGAAATGGTTTTTGGAGGGCATGTCACATTAAGGGCCCCTATGGTGCCACAAAAAAAAAAGAACACATTGTATGCCATTTTGGAAACTTCATCCCTCAAGAATCATAACAAGGGGTACAGTGAGCCTTAAAACCCCACAGGTGTTTGACGACTTTTTGTTAAAAATGCTAGTTTTCCCCAAAATTTTTCATTTTTACAAGCGTAATAGGAGAAAGTGCACCCCAAAATTTGTAACCCCATCTCTTCTGAGTATGGAAATACCCCAAGTGTGGAAGTGCACTGTGGGCACACTACAAAAATCTGTCAGACACCTGTGGGGGGTAAATGCTCACTGCACCCCCTATTACATTCCGTGAGGGGTGTAGTTTCCAAAATGGGGGTCACATGTGGGGGGGGGGTTCCACTGTTCTGGCACCATGGGGGCTTTGTAAACGCACATGGCCTAAAATTCCATTCAAATTCTCTCTCCAAAAGCCCAATGGCGCTCCTTCTCTTCTGAGCCCTTTAAGTCACCCGCAGAGCACTTTACATCCACATATGGGGTATTTATATACTCAGATGAAATGGTGTTACAATTTTTGTATTTTAGTGAAAAAATGCAAATTGTTCATTTTCACGAACGAAAATTCTTCAAACACCTGCGGGGTGTAAAGGCTCACTATACCCCTCGCTACATTCTGTGAGGGGTGTAGTTCCCAAAATGGTGTCACATGTGGGTGTTTTTTTTGTGTTTATGTCAGAAGCGCTGTAACGATCAGCCACCCCTGTGCAAATCACCTCAAATGTACATGGCACTCTCACTCCTTTTACCTCTTGTGAAAATGAAAAGTATGGGGCAACACCAGCATGTTAGTGTACATTTTATTTTTATTTTTTTACAATAACATGTGTGAGTAGACCCCAACTTTAATAAGGGGTGAAAGGATAAAAAGCCCCCCAAAATTTGTTAGGCAATTTCTCCCCATATTTGACCCTAAACTGTTGCCTTGAAATACAACAGGGCTCTGAACTGAGAGTGCGCCATGTGCATTTGAGGCCTGAATTAGGGATTTGCATAGGGGTGGACATAGGGGTATTCTACGCCAGTGATTCCCAAACAGGGTGCCTCCAGCTGTTACAAAACTCCCAGCATGCCTGGACAGTCAATGGCTGTCTGGCAATGCTGGGAGTTGTTTTGCAACAGCTGGAGGCTCCATTTTGGAAACACTGCTGTAACAGACATTTCTAATTTTTATTTGGGAGAGGGTAATTGTGTAGGGGTGTGTGTATATGTAGTGTTTTTACTTTTTATTTTGTGTAGTGTTTTAGAGTACATGCACACAGGCGGAGGTTCACAGCGAGTTTTCCACTAGAAGTATGAGCTGCAGCGGAAAATTTGCTGCATCTCAAACTTGCAGTGCGAGTATATTCACATATGGGAGGGGACCTGCAGCTGTTGCAAAACTACAACTCCCAGCATGCCCTTTGGCTGTCTGTGCATGCTGGGGGTTGTAGTTGTGCAACAGCTGGAGGCACACTGGTTGCAAAACAAAAGAGTTTGTTACTTAACTCAGTGTTTTGCAAACAGTGTGCTTTCAGCTGTTGCAAAAACTACAACTCTCAGCATGCAGTGACAGCCAAAGGGCAGGCTGGGACTTGTAGTTATGCAACAGCTGGAGACATACTACTAACACTCCCAGCATGCCACTTGGCTGTCCATTCATGCTGGGGGTTATAGTTATGCAACAGCTGGAGTCACACTGGTTGCAAAACAAAAGTTTGTTACTTAACTCAGTGTTTGTCTCACAGCTCTTATAGACCCTTGTTTATATATTCATAAAACAAAATATTTATTGGTATGCATTAAAAATTGGGATTTATTTCTTATCGTGACTAATTACTTGTGACAAAAATAATAATAGATAATCATGCCACAACACCTAATGTGGCCTGTAATTAACCAGGAGGTCAATCCCGACTATTGTATAGCAATATTGTACAAGGTGCATGAATAGTGTCTGATCGATCTCCCAGGACACACAGATATAACCAGACACTAGGTCCCTTGATAATAGTCCCCTGATCTCGCACCCGGCCAGAAAGATCAGATTAGAGCAAAGCAAGGGGGGATGGGACAATCACCCTATTACCAACATTATGTATCCATCACAACTTTTAACACCTCTTGTGAAAATAAGTGAAGATAAAAAACAACATTACAAATTGTTGTCCTATAGTTCCGACGCATTTCCCCCCATATGTGCTGTCGGGGGTTTCTCAAGGAACTAATTTGTAGACAGTCCAATAATAGTGGACAAATGTCAGAGTGAGGCTGGCTAATAGATGGCGCCAATAGACCTGTGTGACAATAAAGCAGGATAAGCTGGTGTGCACAGAAAGCCATTAGGTTTCCATAAGAACTGAGCACTATAAGAGTAACCTTCACCTACCTCATGTGTTGATATTCATCATAATGGTCAGGCGTACACTCCGGTCAGTATGTATCCAAACGCGCCTGCACTGATATTGCGGCTGTGTATTGTTTTTATACACCTCGCGGTACACGCCGGCAAGGACTTCACTTCCGGGCCAGCGCGTCAACGTTATCTACTCTATATGGTACCAACTACGCAAAGTACCACCTATGTAGTAAGACTAATGGACTTACCAATATGCACTCCGATACCCTGGACAGTTAATCCACAATGCCATCATTTCGCACGCTACGCGCCGATACGTCAATGCGCATGCGTGCAAAATCATAACAACGGGCGCTGCGTATAACGTATCTCCACCGCTGACACGTGATGTAAATAATCACACGCGTTCAGCGGTGCGAGTACCGCGGATGCTCCTAATGGCTAGAGAGTTACGGATAAGCACTGTAAATTAACCTCTTGTCCTAGTCTATTTTATTAACGTTGGTCATAGGGGTCCCGGATAGAGCAGTTCTCCGCACTTTAGTGTAATATGCCTAATGTTGTAATAAACGGTGGCCAGCTATTGCCCAACCTTAAGAGCCACACAGGTCTTGCATTATGTCAAGTTGGCATGGAAATGGTGAGACAGACCAAAATGTAGGAGAAGATAGTAAATTTATTAATCTACCGTATATACTCAAGTATAAGCCGACCCGAGTATAAGCCGAGACCCCTAATTTCAACCCAAAATCCCAGGAAAAGTTATTGACTCGAGTATAAGCCTAGGGTGGGAAATACCTCATCCCCCCCCCTGTCATCATCCAGACCCGTCATTAACATCCTCATCATCATCATCCCCTTGTCATCATCCCACACATCCCCCCTTCATCATCCCCTTATCATCCCACACATCCCCCCTTCATCATCCCCTTGTCATCATCCCACACATCCCCCCTTCATCATCCCCTTATCATCCCGCACATCCCCCCTTCATCATCCCCTTATCATCCCACACATCCCCCCTTCATCATCCCCTTATCATCCCACACATCCCCCCTTCATCATCCCCTTGTAATCATCCCACACCCCCCCCCTTCATCATCCCCTTGTAATCATCCCACACCCCCCCCCCCCCTTCATCATCCCCACCCCCCTTCATCATCCCCACACCCCCCTCCTTCATCATCCTCTTCTCATCATTCGCCCTCAGTGGTCTTCAACCTGCGGACCTCCAGAGGTTTCAAAACTACAACTCCCAGCAAGCCCGGGCAGCCATCGGCTGTCCGGGCTTGCTGGGAGTTGTAGTTTTGAAACCTCCGGAGGTCCGCAGGTTGAAGACCACTGCGGCCTTCAACATCATCCAGCCCCCCTCTCACCCCCTTTAGTTCTGAGTACTCACCTCCGCTCGGCGCTGGTCCGGTCCTGCAGGGCTGTCCGGTGAGGAGGTGGTCCGGTGAGGAGGTGGTCCGGGCTGCTATCTTCACCGGGGGCGCCTCTTCTCCGCGCTTCCGGCCCGGAATAGAGGCGTTGCCTTGACAATGACGCAGAATTACGTTGGCAATGAACGCACCTCTGCGTCGTTGTCACGGCAACGTGACTATTCTGAGGCCGGGCCCGAAGCGCTTAGAAGAGGCCTCCCCGGTGAAGATAGCAGCCCGGAACACTATCCCACCGGACCACCTCCTCACCGGACAGTCCTGCAGGACCGGACCAGCGCCGAGCGGAGGTGAGTACTCAGAACTAAAGGGGGTGAGAGGGGGCTGGATGATGTTGAAGGCCGCAGTGGTCTTCAACCTGCGGACCTCCGGAGGTTTCAAAACTACAACTCCCAGCAAGCCCGGACAGCCGATGGCTGCCCGGGCTTGCTGGGAGTTGTAGTTTTGAAACCTCTGGAGGTCCGCAGGTTGAAGACCACTGCGGGTGGGGGAGTTCACTCGAGTATAAGCCGAGGGGGGTGTTTTCAGCACGAAAAATCGTGCTGAAAAACTCGGCTTATACTCGAGTATATACGGTATATAGATTTAGGGATATATTTTGGATTATAATATAAAATAAACACTGGAACAATTTAGATGCAACTTCTCTGGCATATATAGATAAATAGTTTACGATCCTAAATCAACATCACTGATGACCACTGAAGTGTCTTTAATTCCTTATATACATAATTGTTATGATGGACCCTCTCCCTAAGTCTATATAGAAATGGAGATACAAATGACTCAAGAAAGCAGGCGCCCCCTGTATAGTTTGAAAGATCTTCTTCCCCAGTAGCTTCGATATTACATGGTAAATGGCCGGGGTAAGATGTCAATTAGAAGAAAATAGAAATGTAAAGGCAGGAGACAGAAGTCTAATCCCACACCTCTGTCCCTGCCTTTTGAGGGACCCACCTCCTTAATAGGGTGGCCTCAACCACGGTGACGGTCCCTACTCTTGCTAGGTGTGGGCCCTTAATGGGGGATTCTATAGGAAATTAAAGGGATAGCCACAATAATACCCTATCCTCTTGGTCCTCCTAAACATTTAATAGCCCATGCCAAATCACGATACAGAAATGCAAGATCCATTGATAATTCCAACTTGATATTCGCAAATTAAATTAAGATAGTTACCGTGACAAATTCACAGTATTTATGAGAAATGTCAATATCACCAACTAGTCCACATCTCCCATGTTGCTACTCAATCCGACCGGTTTACCCTAAGGTTTACTGTTCGATGAATGCCGAAAAATTCAGACTTTCATTTAGACCGTTTGGACTTACAGTTTGGAGTCTGTAGATCCATTCCATTTCCTTCCTCAGAATCTTATTATCAATATCACCTCTCCTGTCAGTTGTTCGAATCACCTCTTTAGCCTGAAACTTCAGGACCCGAGTCTCCCCCATGTGTCTGGCTACTGACGTTTCTCTCCATTTACGTACCTCCCCCAGGTGCTCACCGATCCTACGCCTCAGCTCCCGTGTGGTCTTACCCACATAGCTGAGAGGGCATGGGCACTTGCACAAATATACTACCTTTGATGTCTTACAGTTTGCAAAGTCCCTGATCTTATATGTGATTCCCGTCTTCTCACTGGTAAATGTTTTAGACCTGTCTATATGGGGACACGCAATACATTTACCGCCACATTTAAAGGTGCAACTAGGTTTTCTATTTAGCCATGATTCAGGGGGGGGGGGGGGCAGTAACTGGAAATGACTGTGTACCAGTCGACCCTGTAAGGACCTGCCCCTCCTGAATGTGACGGAGGGGTGTCCTGATAGAACTTCTTTTAGATGGGGGTCAGATCTCAGGATTATCCAGTAGCACCCCAGGATGTTTTGCACCCCGTCAGATCTTTCATCATATGTTGGTATCATTCTAATCTGTTTGTCTTTACACTCTGAAGTTTTTCTCTTGGGTGCTAAGAGGTCAGGACTGTTGCTCCTCAGGGCAATCTTATATGCCCCCCGGAGCACTCGTTCGGGGTATCTCCTCTCGACCTCCCTGAGGTCCCCCGCTTGCCTAATGAAGTCCTCAGTATCAGAGCAGTTACGTCTTAGACGTAGGTATTGTCCCTTTGGTATACCCCGTTTCAATGGGACAGGGTGGTGACTTTCCCACCTTAGAAGATTATTGGTGGCCGTGGGTTTACGATATATACTGGTTGTTAATCCTCCACAGCCATCTTTTTTGACCACTACATCTAAAAAGGCCAGTGTTTCCAAGCTACTCTAAGATGTGAAGGCGCGTTTGGATACACACTGACCGGAGTGTACGCCTGACCATTATGATGAATATCAACACATGAGGTAGGTGAAGGTTACTCTTATAGTGATCCGTTCTTATGAAAACATAATGGCTTTCTATGCACACCAGCTTATCCTGCTTTATTGTCACACAGGTCTATCGGCGCCATCTCTTAGCCAGCCTCACTCTGACATTTGTCCACTATTATTGGACTGTCTACAAAAAACGTTCCTTGAGAAACCCTGACACCACATATGGGGGGAAACGCGTCGGAACTATAGGACAACAGTTTGTAATGTTTTTTTTTTTTTTATCTTCACTTATTTTCACAAGAGGTGTTATATGTTGTGATGGATACATAATGTTGGTAATAGGGTGATTGTCCCATCCCCTCTCACTTTGCTCTACTCTGATCTTTCTGGCCGGGTGCAAGATCAGGGGACTATTATCAAGGGACCTAGTGTCTGGTTATATCTGCGTGTCCTGGGAGATCTATCGGACACTATTCATGCATCCTGTACAATATCGCTATACAATAGTCGGGATTGACCTCCTGGTTAATTACAGACCACATTAGGTGTTGTGGCATGATTATCTTATTATTTTTGTGATTAGTTACGATAAGAAATAAGTCCCAATTTTTAATGCATACCAATAAATATTTTGTTTTATGAATATATAAAGAAAGGTCTATAAGAACTGTGAGACATTTTTTGACTGACTCTTTGAAATATCAGTTGTTGTGCTGCCTAGTTAACTCAGTGTTTCCCAACCAGTGTGCCTCCAGCTGTTGCAAAACTAAAACTCCCAGCATGCACAGACAGCCGAAGGACATGTTGGGAGTTGTAGTTATGCAACAACTGGAGGAAAACAGTTTGGAGACCACTGTGTAGTGGCACCCTTAACTTAATGTTTGATTGCACACCCTTTGGAAAAAATAACTGAAATCAGTCGTCTCCTATAACCAATCAATAAGCTTCTTACACCTCTCAGCCGGAATGTTGGACCACTCTTCCTTTGCAAACTGCACCAGATCTCTCTTATTGAAAGGGCGTTTTTTCCCCAACAGCAGTTTTAAGATCTCTCCACAGGTGTTCAATAGGATTTAGATCTGGACTCATTGCTGGCCACTCTACAGCGCTTTGTTGCCATCCATTTCTGGGTGCTTTTTGACGTATGTTTGGAGTCATTGTCCTGCTGGAAGACCCAAGATCTCAGATGCAAACCCAGCTTTCTGACACTGGGCTGTACAGTGCGACCCAAATTCCATTGGTAATCCTCAGATTTCATGATGCCCTGCACACATTCAAGGCACCCAGTGCCAGAGGCAGCAAAACAACCCCAAAACATCATTGAACCTCCACCATATTTCACTGTGGGTACTGTGTTCTATTCTTTGTAGGCCTCATTCAGTTTTTGGTAAACAGTAGAATGATGTGCTTAACCAAAAAGCTCCATTTCTGTCTCATCTGTCCACAAGACATTTTCCCAGAAGGATTTTGGCTTACTCAAGTTCATTTTTGGCAAAATGAAGTCTTGCTTTCTTATGTCTCTGTCAGCAGTGGGGTCCACCTCGGTCTCCTGCCAGAGTGTTTCATTTCATTTAAATGTCTACGTTCGCGCTGACACTGATGCTCCCTGAGCCTGCAGGACAGCTTGAATATCTTTGGAACTTGTTTGGGCCTGCTTATCCACCATCCGGACTATCCTGCGTTGACCCCTTTCATCAATTTTTCTCTTCTGTCCACGCCCAGGGAGATTAGCTACAGTGCCATGGGTTGCAAACTTCTTGATAAATGTTGCACACTATGGACAAAGGCAAATCTAGATCTCTGGAGATGGACTTGTAACCTTGAGATTGTTAATACTTTTCCACAATTTTGGTTCTCAAGATCTCAGACAGGTCTCTTTTCTTTCTGTTGTCAATGCTTAGTGTGGCACACACATAAACACACAATGCAAAGACTAAGGGAACTTATCTCCTTTTTATCTGCTTTTAGGTGTGATTTTTATATTGCCCACACCTTTTACTTGCCCCAGGTGAGGTTAAAGGAGCCTCACATGCTTGAAACAATCTTATTTTTCCACAATTTTTAAAGGGTGCCAATAATTTTGTCCAGCCCCTTTTTGGAGTTTGGTGTGACATTATGTCCAATTTGCCGTTTTCCTCCTTTTTTTGGTTTAGTTCCAATACACACAAAGGGAATAAACATGTGTATAGCAAAACTTGTGTTACTGCAATCCTTTTCGGTGAGAAATATTTCATTTTCTTGAAAAATTTCAGGGGTGCCAACATTTACGATCATGACTGTACATGTAATTTTCATGCATCTATCACTGATATTTCACAAAAAAATTGCATATTAACACTGTTCACTGTCCTTTTCATCTTCCCAAAGGGAGGGGGCAAGTCCCTGCACTGTACATTGCTCCTCCCCTTTCCTCACTCTGCTGACTCAGCTTTCCTCTCTGGTTTTACGCTGCACACACACACACACACACACACACTGATTATTGTCCACTGCCTGTACTCTATCAACCAAGACAAAATGGTGAGTGTATAACTTAGATCTTCCTAAATTAATGTAAAGGTTTACAGATAAAATGTACAGTGTTTTTTTAATGCATACATTTTATGTTCCTATATCATTTATGTGTAGCATCCTTTGGGACTTGTAGTTTTGGAATAGTTGGAGGTACAGTGCAGCAGTGTTGCCTTTAGCTGTGTGCCTACAGCTTTTGTAAAACTAAAACTCCCAGTATGCCCAGATAACCTTTGAGTGTCGAGGCATGCTTGGAGTTGTAGTTTTGCAACAGCTGGCAGCATGTTTGGTAAAACTCTGTATTCTGTGTCTCTGAAGCGGTGTTCCTCCTGCAGCTTTCTCAATCAGCCATTGGACAAGCGAATGCTGCTGTGGGACTCATCAGTGTTCCAGGAGGTATGGGGACCCCTAGTCGTGGAATTTTCAAAGGCAGTTTTCGTTAATAAAATGTGAACGTTTTTTTAAAGAAGTATATTAGAAAAACTATTGTTTTTATATCTGACAGTGACCATTTAAAATACATTTTAAAATGTGTTTAACATAAAAACTTGATTTAAACAGCAGATCATTTTGTGATGACACATCCCCTTTACGGCTGTGTTCACACCGTTATTTGAACCTCATTTTCAGCTTTTTGACAGATCAGTTTAGCCTTTGGTCTGTTTTCATAGTCATAATTTATTTAACATTTTGCCACAAAATTAAAATTACAACTTTCCCCATTTATTACCTCTTGGCTCCAAGAATCCTCCCATCTACACAGGATGGAAGAATTGCTAGCCGACTCCAAAAATCAGATAGACAAATACAACACCGTCTGGCACCCTTGGACACATTTTACATCCTCTAGGGACTATACGTCCATGCATCTTTCACTGGGAAACATATGTCCCCCAAGCCCTACAGCACGTCCGGTTTCCGTTGCTCCCTCTACCTAAACAGCCCATTTTTCACAAATAGCCACCATGCCTCATTGCTTTGCCATGTTGTTCTGAAGCCCTCCTGACCCGCTGGGTAAGTCTTACAACCTCTTTCTTACGAACCTAGTAGTCTTCCTCGTTCCCATTCCCTTCTGTCCCTTTGGAACCCTTTCCTGTTTCTTCTTCCTCCTTCTTTCTGTCCTCATCTCCTCTTCTTCTCATATGTTGCTTACACCAACCACATTGTTGTTGATTGTACCTACCCTGATCACATAGAAGCTCGGACCATGTACCTTGAGTTGACTAATTGATGTTCGAATTGTCATGTCTTTAACTATTCACTTTAATGTATTCAACATCCTTGTTACTGAATACCTGACTTTATATAGTGATGGTACGCATCATATGTGTGTACCCTATCGACAACCGCGTTTCTTACGATGCCTGTTTATTGATTGTGTTTTTGTACTTTACTTGAACTTTGTACTTTGAATAAAATTTATAAAATGTTAATATAAAAAAAAAGTAAAATTACAAAAAGCCCAAGGTATCAGAAAATGTGGCACAAATATATTTGAATTCCTAAATGTGAAGACATTTTAGAGCTTTCAAACATGATTGTACTAAAGAAACAAAAAGGTGCCTGATCAGAAAGAGTAATGAACCCGGTCTGAAAATGGTTAACTTTGCTCAAACAATAAAATATGAAAAATGTGTTTATTTTTTTATTTTTATTGCAATCATGTCCCAATCAACAGCATATGCAAACTGGTCAAACAACTTTTTTTTACTTTTCAATTTCAGTTAATGCATTTTAATGCAAGTGGGTGGAAGGGATGAGACAAGCTTTTCATGAAAATATTTATATAAATCAAACATTTAAAAATAGTCATGAAAACATTTATATATTTACTGCTTGCAAAGAATACAATCAAATGAAATGGCAGTCAGTCTTTCTACAAAAGCATTTTACATATATTTAGAAACTGCTTCAGGTATCCATTAGAAACATCGCTACAGTTTGGAAAATGGTTAATATATACTATATATGAATATAAAAAAACAAAAAAGCAAAAAAACAAACAAAAAAAAACAAACAAAAAAAAAACAAACTAATTGTCTGGTATCACCAATGTGACGAAATGTATAATTCAGCAATAGGAAATAAAATAATATAGGTTTGGGGCAGCTATGTCAACCTCAGCATGATTACACTACACGCTATAAAAGTCATTTGAAATAAAGCTACATTTTAAATGTCCATTGTATGAAGGACTTAAACCACATTAATCGATGTTTGCAATAGTGTTGTTGGTAGTAAAGGGTATTTACATTTATAACAACCTAGATGAATCAAAATTGACATATCATCTGCGGCATTCTCCTTAAAGAGGTACTCCCCTGGAAAACATTTATTTTTAAATCACCTGGTACCAGAAAGTTAAACAGATTTGTACATTAATTCTATTTAAAAATCTTAATCCTTCCAGTACTTATCAGCTGCTGTATGTTCCACAGGAAGTTCTTTTCTTTTTGAATTTCTTTTCTGGTTGACCACAGTGCTCTCTGCTGACACCTCTGTCCATGTTGGGGACTGTCCGGAGCAGTATAGGTCTGCTATGTGTATTTGCTCCTGCTCTGGATAGTTCCTAAGATGGACAGAGGTGTCATTAGAGAGCATTGTGGTCAGACAGAAGGGAAATTCAAAAAGAAAAGAAGAACTTTCTCTGGAGAATACAGCAGCTGATAAGTATTGGAAGAAGGATTAAGATTTTTAAATAGAAGTAATTTACAAATCTGTTTTCCAGTGGAGTACCCCTTAAAATTAATAAAGATATTTTTAGATAATTTTGTCAAAATATTCTCTATATTGATTTATATTGCTTCTTCTCAGATACAGGATTAAGAAACATATTTATATAGCTGGTGATTTATTTTTATTTTTAGAAGGAATGTTTCACATTGTGCCCCACAGAAAAATACACAAACTTCCTGTCTATGTACAGCTGTCAGTTGTATGAATGCGCATTTATACAATCACTTTTGAACATGCCACTTTCAACACAGTTTGGAAAATATTGAGAAGCGTCAAAAAGGAAAATTCAATGTTCAGTTCCCTTATGAAGAAATGAAACAATAAGAGAAAATGTCAAGAAGCCCGCTCATAGGCCAGTATGTGTCATTCCTGGCTTTTATATAAAAAGGAAAAGTACACTTTCAAAACCGTTTTACTGTTCCGATGTGTCCAAAATAAAAATAAAATAAACTACTTTGCAAATGGATTGAAAACATTTTACAATTTGTTCTACAGCTGCTTTTTAAACCTATTTGTACTCATGGTTACAGACTGCAAACAAATCTTGTGTCTAGTCTGATCCTGCAGTTCTTCTCCCTTTTCTCCATCTCCCACTACCTTCAAGAGTTATATATTCCTAAAAGGTTTATTCCACAATAGCGTGCACTCCATAGTATGTCCAGCGTGGAGGTTCAAGCAATTCTTAGAAGTTTATTCAGCAATTAGCCAACATGAGAAACATGTTTCTCATGTTGGCTAATTGCTGAATAAACTTCTAAGAATTGCTTGAACCTCCACGCTGGACATTGCCTTTTGTCTTTGCTGCTACTCTGGATCGAGGGTCCGGTCCTAGTCTCGTGTCGTGGAGTGGGCGAGAGGGAGAGCTGTGTCTACCATTGTTTGCTTCACACTCCATAGTATGTATGAAAACAAGGATTGTGTCCATACAAAGTGTTTTAAAATAAGATATCATGATGTACATTTAAAGGCTTGTGCCCCTGATGCTAACTTGAGTATTGAACATGTCACCATTTTTCTCAACAAATATATTTCCAAAGGTCCTATTGCCATTAAATTGTCCCCATATGATGGAAACAACCAAAGTAATCCATACGTACAAAGAAACCATAACAAATAAGAAATTAAGTAAATGTGTAATGTGAAATGACACAGGAGAAAAAAAGTACTGAACACATCTATTAGCACGGACAATCCAGCCCCTTGTCTGTGCGAATTAATACCAGCTGGTTCAGTCCCAACTGATGGCCTACAAAAAGGTCTTATTGCCAAGATGTCACACAAGACCTCTCATGATGGGTAAAAGCAAAAAGCGGTCTCCTAATTGTTGCAAAACATAAAATGTGCCTATAACCAACGTCATTGTTAAGCTTTTGAAGGCTCCAGTGAGCACTGTTGGTGCCATAAAATGGAAGTGGAAAGACAATCATTTCACCATAAATTTGCCTAAACCAGGTGCTCCTCGCAGGAATTCTGACAAAGGAGTGAAGAGCCAAGGACCAATTGTGGAGAGCTTCAAAAAGCAATTAGCAAACAGTAAGTACTGCACTCTACCGCCACCGTATGCGTGTTCACCACACAAAGCCCCACTGCTGAATAACCAGCATGGTAAGACTTTTTTGAAGTTTGCTTGCTGCACAACATTTGGAAAAGCAAGTGAAATATTGGATGTATATAGTATGGTCAGAGGAGAGCAAAATTTAAATTTATTGAATGCCATAATACACATCACGTTTGGAAGAGAAATTGCCATGCACATCACCCAAAAAACAGCTCACCAACAGTGAAGTTTGGAGGTGGGAACATCATGGTGTGGGGCAGCTTTTCAGTAAATGGTACCCACAATAATTGAATTAATGATAAATGGACACATTTACTGAGACATTCTTGACAAAAATCTGCTGCAATCTACCAGGATGATGAAGATGAAACGAGGGTGGACATTTCAACAAGACAATGATCCCAAACACACAGCCAAGGAAACTCAAATGGTTTCAAAAAAATTAAATCCCATTGAAAATCTATGGAAACAACTGAAGGTCATGATTCATAAGAGGCCCACAGAACCTTCAAATTTGAAGACTGAGTAGAAAAATGGTCCAATATCTCTCCAAAGCAATGTATGCGACTAGTTTCTCCATACAGGAGGCTTCTTGAAGCGGTCATTACCAAAGAAGGCTACAAAGTATTAAATAAATATCAGTAAGCTTGTTCACTTTTCTACCTGTGACATATCACATTATTACACATAAATTCTGAACTTATTTCTTTTGGTTTCTTTGTATGGATTACTTTGGTTGTTACTAACATCAGGTGAATTTTATGTCAATAGCACCTTTGGAAATATATTTAGTTAAAAAAAAATGGTGACATGTTAAATACTTATTTTACCCATTGAATATGTCAAATGTACATGTAGTACTTGTCAGGGGTTCATATTCCCCTTTTTCGTGCCTGTGGTGTTGAGCCTCTCCCACGATGATGAGTGCTTAAGACAATGGCTGATCACAGGGGGCTCGGCTTCTCGTTGTACCCGACAACCCAGCCCCTGATGACATATGCAGCCTATCCATACGTTCCGACAGGTGCGTTGAACCAGTCCATGCTTTCTGCAGAATGTGCAGTTGTCTGATGCAGCACAGGATCCTGGAAAAGGCTTGGGATGATAGTTCAGAGGAATGCTGAAACTGAGGGGGCATACAAATACTTACCAGGAAACGATCCACCAATGACAGGTACTACCTGTACATTACACATACCTAAACTTGGAATCGGGAGCACATACCTTAAAACATACAAAAAAGCTGGAATACCCCTTGAAGATAGAATTAGGGGACAATTGGAAGACAGTATGACTGCAGGTTCTGACTACAAAGGGTGGGCCAGTGTACTATGACTATACAGATGTGCATGGGAGCTGCAGTTGCAAAATGATAGACTTTTTACAATCTGTATTTTTTTTTCTTATTTCAAATCCACTGGAGCTATAAAGAAATGGTTCTGTTTATACATCCTCACGATATTTTGAACGTACCCTGAAAGTGTAGCTTCTTCTTTAAAGGAGTTATCCATCAATATATTTTAAAACCTACATGTGGCCATGCTGGGCTAAATAAATTGAAAAAAATCCTGTCCTGAACATTACAAATTCCCCCATGTGCCAGGTGTCTGCTTTTCACCACATCCTGGCCTCCACATAGGAAGTGCCCACTCAGCCAATCACTGGCTCAGGCAGGTCACTTTTGCAGCCAGTGACTGTGAGAGCAGCAACTTCTTTGTGTCACAGAGTCCCAAAGCACTGCCAGAACGGCAGTAGTGGAAAACTGCAGCAGGTAAGTTTTCTTTATTTAATTGATTAAGCCTGGCTTCACCACATTTAGAATAAAAAATATATTACTGGACAATGCCTTAAAAAATTACTGTGATTTATATAAACTTCTGACATCATCTAGAAATGTTGAAAGTTTGGATAGTACAGAGACCCACTGCAATTGCGAGTTATAACCGGTTGAAAAGAGTTTCACTTCCTGGCCGGCTGATCTAACTGATTAACCCCGTAATAATTAGTTGGATTGGGAGGCCAACTGGGGGGGGGGGGGGGGTAAAGCTCACCACCATGTGCTTCAGTCGGCTATGACTCGCAGTGGGTTTGATCATGGTGTCTGCATCCACTTATCTTACATTCTACCCATCAATTTAACACAGGTAGGAGAAACAAAAATTCAGTTAGTGTGTCCCATTACTTCACACAGAAACTGAAAACTAAGCAGATATTTAAAGGAACATATTGAATACAGTAAGAAAGTCCTTAAATGGTAAGTATTCTCCTCTAGAAGGGTCTTTAAAATGCAACAGGTTTGAGAGCTGGATGGAACAATTTGTTTGTATAAGCATATAAGCACTGCTGTACAAATACTTGTCTCCTCTCTAAACATGATGAAAACAGTACTTGGAACACATTTGTTATTGGCTTTCATTTTGGAAAGCCCAGCAAGTATGAATCAATAGGTGGTTTTATCAATGGTTCTTTATAATTACAGACACAGAACATATTTAACCACATTTGAACTATAGAAAACATATAGGTTTAATAATTTTTAAAGAGGATTGTAACAAGCAACATTTTGTTCTAAATGCAAAATCATTTCCAAGTTTGACTATTCAAATTTTTCTTAGAAAATCACAAAACTTATGGCGTTCACAAAAGTTACCTTTGCTAAACTATTGCACTTTTTAACTGGCATATATATATATATATATATATATATATATATATATATATATATATATATATATATATATATCTCTAACAAAATTAAACAAATTAGAATGGAATGTCCCATTGTGACTTGTGTTTTAAAATGATTGAAATGGCTATTAGACCATTCAGACCTTTCTCCAATGTGCTATGCCTTGTATTAGAATACAGGCTGCTTAAGAATGCTTTCCCCAAAGAGCAAGATATACCACAAAGCAGTAACTTGTTACAGTTAAAAATATGTGTACAATTTATCTTAAAATGTACAGAAAATATAGAGCTTGTAAAAAACAAACTACAGTAAATTAATGAATGGAGTTAAGACCGTCTAGGTGTTCACTGGATTTGTTGCTGAAAGATACACTACTCAAAAAAATAAAGGGAACACAAACAACACAAGGTAACTTCAAATCAGTCACACTTCTGTGAAATCACACTGTCCACTCAGGAAGCAACACTGATTGACAATCAACTTCACATGCTGTTGTGCAAATGGAACAGACAACAGGTGGAAATTATAGGCAATTAGCAAGACATCCCCAATAAATGAGTGGTTCTGCAGGTGGTGACCACAGACCCCTTCTCAGTTCCTATGCTTCCTGGCTGATGTTTTGGTCACTTTTGAATGCTGGCAGTGCTTTCACTCTAGTGGTAGCATGAGACTGAGTCTACAACCCACACAAAGTGGCTCAGGTAGTGCAGCTCATCCAGGATGGCACATCAATGCAAGCTGTGGCAAGATGGTTTGCTGTGTTTGTCAGCGTAGTGTCCAGAGCATAGAGGCGCTACCAGGAGATGGGCCAGTACATCAGGAGACGTGGAGAAGGCCATAGGAGGGCAAAAACCCAGCAGCAGGAACACTACCTTCACCTTTGTGCAAGGAGGAGCACTGCCAGAGCCCTGCAAAATGACTTCAAG
Organism: Hyla sarda; assembly: GCF_029499605.1. NCBI lineage: Eukaryota > Metazoa > Chordata > Amphibia > Anura > Hylidae > Hyla > Hyla sarda. The sequence goes on from NC_079193.1 coordinate 285,986,384, forward strand.
CAGGCCACAAATGTGCATGTGTCCACTCAAATGGTCAGAAACAGACTGCATGAGGGCTCAACGTCCACAGGTGGGGGTTGTGCTTACAGCCCAACACCATGCAGGACGATTAGCATTTGTCAGAGAACACCAAGATTGGCAAATTCACCACTGGCGTCCTGTGCTCTTCCCAGATGAATGCAGGTTCACACTGAGCAGGAGACGCCGTGGAGAACGTTCTGCAACATCCTTCAGCATGTCCAGTTTGGGGGTGGGTCAGTAATGGTGTGGGGTGCATTTCTTTGGGGGCCACACAGCACTCCATGTGCTTTCCAGAGGTAGCCTGACTGCCATTAGGTACCGAGATGAGATCCTCAGACCCACCATATGCTGGTGCGGTTGGCCCTGAGTTCCTCCTAATGCAAGACAATGCTAGACCTCATGTGGCTGGGGCATGTCAGCAGTTCCTGCAAGAGAAAGGCATTGATGCTATGGACTGGCCCACCCTTTCCCCAGACCTGAATCCGATTGAGCACATCTGGGACATCATGTCTCCCTCTATCCACCAACACCACAGACTGTCCAGGAGTTGTCGGATGCTATCGTCCAGGTCTGGGAGGACATCCCTCAGGAGACCATCTGCCACCTCATCAGGAGCATGCCCAGGTGTTGTATGTAGGTCATACGGGCACGTGGAGGCCACACACATTACTGAGCCTCATTTTTACTTGTTTTAAGGACATTACATCAAAGTTGGATCAGCTTGTAGTGTGGTTTTCCATTTTCATTTTAAGTGTGACTCCATATCCAGACCTCCATGGGTTGCTAAACTTAATTTCCATTGATAATTTTTGTGTCATTTTTTTGTCAGCACATTCAACTATGTAAAGACAAAAGTATTTCATACGATTAGTTCATTCATTCAGATCTAGGATGTGTTATCTAAGTGTAACCTTTATTTTTTGGAGCAGTGTATAACTGGCAAATTGTTTATTAACAAATGCTACATTGTCAAGAAAAAAAATTATCAGCAGGCAATAAAGTTTCATATTCAAGTGCATCATCATTTCTCTCTGTAATAGGTCAAGTATGCCTTTAAAGATTCCGGGAGAGGTAAGCTCAGAATTCTCTCGCGAAGAAGGTTTTGTGGAGGCTCCTCAGCTTTTAAAGCTTCATTGTGATCCTTTTCTTCTTCTTTGCTGTCCTCGTCTATCTTTTCATCATCATCACTATCTAAGGCTTGAGGAATTAGCTGATTTCCTACAAATACATAGGTGTTTATGCGACGTCTACGGCAACGCCGCCTTTTCCGTTTTGGAGGGGCTTTTGGAGGAATTCCTTTGGCCTGCATTTCATCATTTATGCAGTTTCTAAGTGTACGGCGAATATAGATACGAGCCAAGTCCTGTAGGCTTCTTACAGTACACACAGCTGTAAGAAAAAAAAAAATTATTTAATGGCAATCATCAGTTGGAAAATCTGTCTCCTCTAGAGAAAGAATTCTATTTCTGTCATTTCTTTCACATTGTGGAGTCTCTGCTGCAGCCTTATTAGCAGATCCCGATTCAGACTAAACAAGGCAGTTTCCTCTCTCCTAGATGGTTTCAGCAGACTCTCAAGTGCTTTTTCATTTTTCCAGTTTAAACAAAGGCACTAGCCAGTTACAATTTACATAACGGGTACGCTCACGTGTGCATATTTCCCTGCAGATTTTCTCCAGGTGATACTGCTACCCATTGAAGTCAATAGGTAGCAAAATCACCTGCAGCAAAATACACAGTAAACTTGCAGCAGGAAACTTAAATCCACCTGTGTGACTGTATCTTTAGGATCCATTCACATAAGCAGATTTCATGCAAAAAGTGTATTTTCTACAGCAAATTTTGCTTCTATTGACTTCAATGTGTCCTCAGAAAATCCACAAATCTACCAATGCACTGCAGAAAATTTGCACAAAATCTGCCCGTGTATTCACATGTACAGGATCTATTGCATTTTTGATGCTGCATATTTGAAGCTGTGTTCAGTCATTTAGTTTACACTGAAATCTGCAGCAGATCTTTTACATGTAAATATGCCCTTAAATGGGTACTCTGTGGAACTGAACATAGACATGATAGGGGAATGGATGGGCCCCCCAAGATCTCTTGGTACAGGGCTGTTCCTAATTTCCTGTCCTCCGAGTGCTTCAACCCCCACCTTCCTGGAGGTGAGCAAGTGAAGGCCGCTCAGCCAATCACCTGTTGCAGCCATGCCCCACTTCACCCGATGATAGTCTAGACGGGTCCATACTTGCCCACGTCCTGCATGGTGGGGGCCGGAGCGCACGAAGAACAGGAATGTAGGATGGGCGCTGTACAGGAGATGATAGAGGGGTACTTCAGGGAACTGAACTTAATATTTTATATAAAAATAAATAAATATAAATTTGCTCAGACTAGAACACCACAGGAGCCCAGAAGACCAAATATCCAGTGTTTCAGGGTAAAAAAAAAAGAAATAAAAAATTACAAATCTTTGCCTTTAGTAACGGCTCATTATTACATAAACAAAAAGGAACATAGAAAGTAGATATACATGTATGGGCATCTTGAGAATAAAATACAATGGTTATAATTGGAATACCTATTCACTAAGTACCATACACACAAATTAGGACTAGCATTAGCTTTATGTTATTAGTTTTGTTATTTACTAGCAATTTTTTTTTTCTGTATTGTTCATTGAAAACTACTGCAGCCAGCTCTGTCATAAGGCACAACTTCAATAATTTTACCAGGGATCAGGCCCCACAACCTTAATAATGAAGCCACTTTTCATCCTTTAGAGCAAGCAGGGCAGAGGAAAGAAGTGCCCATAATTTGTTGACAGGCAATTACAGATGCTACTTTGTAATGCTCTGGCTTAGGACAACAATTGGGGGCAGTATAAAGTTTTGATGAAATTGAGCGTGTAAGGGTTCACCTGGGTTTGAGATTTGTAGTTCTGAAAATAAGTTGCAAGGGCTTATTCATAATGTCAACTGCATCATTTTTAAAAGGGTTCACACACACTATTTTAACTGCAAAAGATTATTTCTCCTTTATATGAAAATTATATTTCACAAAATACAGCAAGATGAGAAAAGCAGTAAATAATCACCCAGGTGGATATAGATAATCGGCTTCTTTAACCTCTTAAGGACGCAGGGCGTATGGATACGCCCTGCATTCCGAGTCCTTAAGGACGCAGGGCGTATCCATACGCCCGTGGGAATTCCGGTCCCCACCGATAGCCGGTTGGGGACCGGAGCCGGATGCCTGCTGAAATCGTTCAGCAGGCATCCCGGCATATGGCATCCCGGCATATCGGAGGCAGACCACCACAACTCCCAGCATTCCCTTATGAGCATGCTGGGACTTATGGTTTTGCAACAGCTGGAGGCACATTTTTTCTATGGAAAAGTGTACCTTGAGCTGTTGTATAACTACAACTCCCAGCTTGCACAAACAGCTAAAGTAGATGCTGGGAGTTGTAGTGGTGCATCTGCTGGTTGCATAACTACAACTCCCAGCATGCCCGTTGGCTGTCGGTGACTGCTGAGAGTTGTAGTTTTGCAACAGCTGAAGGCACACTGGTTGTGAAACCCATTTTTTTTTTTACCTAACTCAGTGTTTCACGACCGGTGTGCCTCCAGCTGTTGCAAACTACAACTCCCAGCAGTCACCTTACACCATGCACCGTACATGCTGGGAGTTGTAGTTTTGCAACAGCTGGAGGCACACTGGTTTTGAAACACTGAGTAAGGTCACAAACTCAGTGATACATAACCAGTGTGCCTACAGCTGTTGCAAAACTAAAACTCTCAGCTTGTACAGTCTGTCAGCGCATGCTGGGAGTTGTAGTTTTACAACAGCTGGATGTCCCCCCCCCCATGTGAATGTACAGGGTACACTCACATGGGCGGAGGCTAACAGGAAGTATCTGGCTGCAAGTTTGAGCTGCAGCAAATTTTCTGCAACAGCTCAAACTGCCAGCGACAAACTACTGTGAACCCCCGCCCGTGCGACTGTACCCTAAAAACACTACACTACACTACCACAAAAAATAAAAGTAAAAAACACTACATATACACATACCCCTACACAGCCCCCCTCCCCTCCCCAATAAAAATGAAAAACGTCTGGTACGCCACGGTTTCCAAAACGGAGCCTCCAGCTGTTGCAAAACAACAACTCCCAGTATTGTCGGACAGCCGTTGACTGTTCAGGCATGCTGGGAGTTTTACAACAGCTGGAGGCACCCTGTTTGGGAATCACTGGCGTAGAATTCCCCTATGTCCACCCCTATGCAATCCCTAATTTAGGCCTCAAATGCGCATGGCACTCTCACTTTGGAGCCCTGTCGTATTTCAAGGCAACAGTTTAGGGTCACATATGGGGTATCGCCGTACTCGGGAGAAATTGTGTTACAAATTTTGGGGGGTATTTTCTGCTTTTACCCTTTTTAAAAATGTAAAATTTTTGGGAAAAGAAGCATTTTAGGTAAAAAAAAAAATATTTTTATTTTTACATATGCAATAGTCGTGAAACGCCTGTGGGGTATTAAGGTTCACTTAACCCCTTGTTACATTCCCCGAGGGGTCTAGTTCCCAAAATGGTATGCCATGTGTTTTTTTTTGCTGTCCTGGCACCATAGGGGCTTCCTAAATGCAGCATGCCCCCAGAGCAAAATTTGCTTTCAAAAAGCCAAATGTGACTCCTCTTCTGAGACCTGTAGTGCGCCAGCGGAGCACTTTTCACCCCCATATGGGGTGTTTTCTGAATCGGGAGAAATTGGGCTTCAAATTTTGAGGGGTATTTTCTGCTTCAACCCTTTGTATAAATGTAAATTTTTTGGGAAACCAAGCATTTTAGGTAATTTTTTTTTTTTTTTTTTTACATCTGCAAAAGTCGTGAAACACCTGTAGAGTATTAAGGTTCACTTTACCCCTTGTTAAAGTTCCCCGAGCGGTCTAGTTTCCAAAATGGTATGCCATGTGTTTTTTTTTGCTGTCCTGGCACCATAGGGGCTTCCTAAATGCGGCATGCCCCCAGAGCAAAATTTCCTTCAAAAAAGCCAAATGTGACTCCTTCTCTTCTGAGACCTGTAGTGCGCCAGCAGAGCACTTTTCACCCCCATATGGGGTGTTTTCTGAATCGGGAGAAATTGGGCTTCAAATTTTGAGGGGTATTTTCTGCTATTACCCTTTTTAAAAATGTAAAACTTTAGGGAAACCAAGCATTTTAGGTAAAATTTTTTTTTTTTTTTTTTTTTACATATGCAAAAGTCGTGAATCACCTGTGGGGTATTAAGGTTCACATTACCCCTTGTTACGTTCCCCGAGGGGTCTAGTTTCCAAAATGGTATGCCATGTGTTTTTTTTTGCTGTTCTGGCACCATAGGGGCTTCCTAAAGGTAACATGCCCCCCAAAAACCATTTGACGCTCCTTCCCTTCTGAGCCCTCTACTGCGCCCGCCGAACAATTAACATAGACATATAAGGTATGTGCTTACTCGAGAGAAATTGGGTTTCAAATACAAGTAAAAATTTTCACCTTTTTACCCCTTGCAAAAATTCAAAAATTGGGTCTACAAGAACATGCGAGTGTAAAAAATGAAGATAGTGAATTTTCTCCTTCCTCCTTCACTTTGCTGCTATTCCTGTGAAACCCCTAAAGGGTTAAAACGCTTACTGAATGTCATTTTGAATACATTGGGGGGTGCAGTTTTTATAATGGGGTCATTTATGGGGTATTTCTAATATGAAGACCCTTCAAATCCACTTCAAACCTGAACTGGTCCCTGAAAAAAAGCGAGTTTCAAAATTTTGTAAAAAATTGGAAAATTGCTGCGGAACTTTGAAGCCCTCTGGTGTCTTCCAAAAGTAAAAACTCATCAATTTTATGATGCAGACATAAAGTAGACATATTGTATATGTGAATAAAAAAAAAAATTATTTGGAATATCCATTTTCCTTACAAGCAGAGAGCTTCAAAGTTAGAAAAATGCAAAATTTTCACATTTTTCATCAAATTTGGGGATTTTTCACCAAGAAAGGATGCAAGTTACCAAAAATTTTTACCACTAAGTTAAAGTAGAATATGTCACGAAAAAACAATCTCGGAATCAGAATGCTAACTAAAAGCATTCCAGAGTTATTAATGTTTAAAGTGACAGTGGTCAGATTTGCAAAAAAGAGTCCTTAAGGTGAAAAAGGGCTCAGTCCTTAAGGGGTTAAAGCTTCAACATTTAGCTCCACTGCTGTGCTTCTCTGGCCATCTCCATGCACTCGAAGGACAGGTGAGATAGATTGCAATGTTTCAGAGGCTACGCCTCCTTTGTCAGGCTTGACAAAGGAGGCGTAGCAAAGGTTCACAAAGGAGGCTTAGCCTCTGAAACGTTGCAATCTATCTCACCTGTCCTTCGAGTGCATGGAGATGGCCAGAGAAGCACAGCAGTGGAGCTAAATGTTGAAGCCTTAAATAAGCCGATTATCTCTCCAGCACACATCTTGCGGACTATCTATATCCACCTGGGTGATTATTTACTGCTTTTCTCATCTTGCTGTATTTTGTAAAACATAATTTTCATATAAAAGGAGAAAGAATCTTTTGCAGTTAAAACCGTGTGTGTGAACCCTTTTATTACTGTGTACACACTGGGAATAGAGCACCCAGTCACCACACTGACACACCTTGAAGCATATGTGCATTCCCTTTATTTTTTGCTTGTGAACTGCATCATTTTTATCATAAGTTCCTGCTCGTGAACAATGGTGCCAACTGAGCATTCACCACCCCTCAGGTCCAAACAAGACATAGGAAAAAATGTAGCCCTCCAATTCTTCATAGTTAAAAGTAAAAATACATGCTTTATTTTACTAAACACCACAGCAACGTTTAGACTCAAGCAGAAGTCCATTTTAAGCTTAAAAGAGACTCAGAGTCAAGACCCTGCTGTAGTGTTTGGTGAAATAAAGCGTGCAAGGTTGCTTTTGCCCATGAAGGACTGGAGCACTGCATTTCTTTGCTATTTCTATTCCTAGTAAACAATTCTCAGCATGGCTCAGCCTTTTTCCTTTCTAGTGACTCAGGTCTAAGGCTATGTTCACCCAGCAGAATTTCTTCATTTAATTCTGAATGAAAATCTGCAGTAAATTCCACAGAAATTAATTGCCCATTTACTTCAATGGAATTCCTGCAGCAGAAATTATGCTGTGTGAATGTTTTTGGGAGGTTCACAAAGGAGGCGTAAATTTCTGCTCTGCTCCTCCGCTGCAGTCTCGTTTGGCTGTGGTCAACGTGTCAGACTGCGGCTCAGCAAATTCTCTTATGCAGCAATGTCCTGCCTCGGCTGGCGATAGGCTGAGCGGCAGTGTGAGGCATTAAATACTGGTGACCAATGCCGTGGCTCAATGCATTACACTGCAGCTCAGCCTATTGCCGGCCAAGGCAAGACATCACTTCGGGTGGCGATACAGGAGATACATGTTAAAGCTGATAAGCTCCATTAGCTACCTACTAATTATTTCCCTTCTTGGTTCCACACAGACAGTACCAGCTCAGCTTCCAGAGGAGTATTGATCAGGTTCCATAAAGACGTCCCATTTGTACCCTCTGCACATCCCACCTCTGGCAGTGGCAGATCTCTCACCTTCATGTTTCTATGCACCCAACAAGTCACAAGGCTGATGGCTAATACAAACACTGGAGGAATTGAAGACGTTTGGGCTACAATAGTCTAATACAAGAAGTTCTGTAACATTCCCTTACCCAATCAGAATACATTTTGAAATTCCCTCCTTCAAAAAGGTATGAACTACCTCCTTAAATCACTTAAAGCTTATGTAGTTGTATTCACAAAGGAAAGTAAGGACCCCATGAATTAAAGGCCCACATCGATATTGGATGTGGACCAAAAAACCTGGGACAAGTTACTGGCAATTAGGCTAAGCAAAACTTTCCCAACCTTTTACACACTGACAAAACAGGATTCATCAAGTGCAAGAAAGGTAGGCACAACTCCTTTTGAGTCCTTTATATGATTCAAGCTATGGTCCTGTTGAATGGCATAAAGTCAAGAAGACCTATTACAGGGTTGCATAGGACTACATATTCTTCACCCTTAAATGGGCACTGTCAACTGCAGAAACATTTATATAATGTGCATAATAACAACATTATATGTATATTTTTAATATACATAGTTTAAAAAATGTACATATTCTTGGGTGAAAAAAAAATGTTTTCTTGCTCCAGCAAGTTATTGCCAGTGTGTCTTGGCTGGGACATAATACAGAAACAGTAGGTGGCACAAGTAAAGTTCTATGCACTGAGGCTCTGTGACATGCTCCCGACTCACACAGCAGGCTGATTGACAAGCCAGGAGCCTGCATAGAGCCCTGCTTGTTCTGTCCACACTTCCTATATTTTGTTCCAGACAAGATACACAGCCAATAGCGGCAATGACAAAAAAAAAATGTCACCCAAAAATATACACATTTTTTAACCAATGTATTTATTTGATATGTTATCTACATCATCAATTTTTTTTTTTGTGCAAATGACAGTATGCCCATTTAAGAAACTTAACTTTATGTTCCAACTGATCTCTGCTATCTATACTACTTTTTGACTTTTAGATTACCATTAATGTTGGGTAAACTTTGCAACTATGGGGACTGGGCCGAGGGGGGGGGGGGGGGGGGTTTGGAAGGAGGGTGTCTATTTAGAGGCTCAGATTTTTTAACAAATTACAGTAACTAGGTGGTGACTCCCTTTATCTCTCAGTTCCCACTATGGATGATGTACACCAACCCCATGCTCAAGGGCTCTCTGCACTGCCTGTCTTATACTCAACCACAGCCAACGACTCTTCTATTTTAGACTTACTACATCATGTTTCATTGTCTGACTTCCTGTATAAGCATATCACACCCTCGAATGATAAAATTCAGTCTTTGGTGTCCCTGAATCAGTCAAATCTTCTCCCCCTTCACATGATCTGACACAGTTGTGACACCTTTTTAATGGGCACAAAAGTATACTAGAGACCTCACGTGGCTTGATCATGACTCGTCAGAGCTATCTCAAAACTCCATCTATCCCTGGTTGTTCCAATGTTTCTCATCTCTTGGGAATCGGAACTTAAAATTTCCCTCACGGAGACTGAAAGGAAGTGCATACTTCAATACGCTCATGGATTTTCTATGTGGATAAAATTGCAGACAAATTATAAGTTATTAATATAAGCTACTTATGAGATGGTAAAACCCCCAAGTTACTTTACTATATGGGTCTTTTGGTGTTGAAGCTCTGATGCAGGTATACCAGCTCTCACACACACTTTGTAGCATTGTCAGGAGATAAATCCCTTTTGGTCAACAGTGTAAATAAATAAATAAAATAAAATTTGGTATGCTCCACCTCGATCAAACTTTCTCTTCCTATTATTATTCTGGCATTCCTGGTCCTGTGCTTTTCCTCATCTGTCTAGTCACACACCTAGCAGCTGCGGCTGAACTCCTTCTACCGTTGCTGTGGATTAACCCATCTCCGCCTACAGAGCAACAATGGTCGGCCAAGGTTAACCAAATATGCCTCCTAAAAGAGATTTAAAGTTGGGTGTATCATAATCATGACCACTTCTTTAAGATTTGGCCCTAAATGCTTACCTCCCAAAAACAACATCTGATGTCCCTACCTCCCTCCTTCACTGACTCATTAATACCAATGAATCCCTTTGTGACTCAACCTTCCTAGCTCCCATGTCTCCTGCCTTGCTCCATTTACCTTTCGCTAGTACTAGTTTATCCTCTTCCTAAAAGATGCTTGTACATTGATTCACAGGTAACTCCTATTCTACATTATACGGATACCTTTTTACATGTGATGCATGCCCTGATTACTGTTATGATGTTATATTTTTCTGTTCTGTCATTTTGCCAATAAAATCTGAACTGACAAAAAATTAAATAAAGATATAGGTAAATACTTACGCAACTTCACAGTTTCAGATTTGTGATTGTCGTTATTACTTGGTTGCATCAAGGGGGCAAAAGAAACAGCTAAAATGTTTTTACTTTCCCATGTATTCTGTCCGGTTCTCTGGATCTGCGTAAGCTAAAGTAGTTTAAATTGAGCATGTTAATACAGTAAAACAAACATGTTGTAATGGTTCATTGTGTGATCATTAAAAGATACATTGTGGAGAGTAACCAGGAAATAAAAGAAAAAAAACAACGCGGAAGTGCACATTAATCAAACACTCTAAAAGACAGTCTACATAGTCCATGTCAGCCAAAGCGCAGCTTCGAGAGCTAAGCACTGATTTTTTGCTATGGGCAACAGAACCAGGCTTACTTTTAGGTTATTTCATAAATCTTCCCCTAAGTGATTTATTTATTTCATATCTTTATAAATAGTTTTATATATATTGAGTAGAGCAGTGACACAAAGCTGCATAGTGTTTAAAGTAGCAACTTTCAAAAACCAAGTTTTTTTAAGTGGTGCATTCACACCTCATTACTGTAGGCAATAGATTAAAAAAAATACACTTACTGATAAAGGTCAGTGAAGTTGTTTGAACTGGATCTATTTATTAAAAAAATTGCTTTCTCCCACATTTGTGGTCTTACTATTTGATGTAGCACATCCACAAATATGTAGTACAGTTTTAACATCACCAAGTTGCAAGCTGATCTGCCTTTTGCTCATTCCAAATGTTAGTGCCTTACTCTTCTGGCAGTCATTGCACATTAAAAATTAAACCTCTGGTGGAGGTGGTCTTCTCAAAGTAAATGCTCAGTATGCATAAATATGGTGGAACCAAAAATATATTCTGGATAAAAGGGTGGTCTTCTGGAGCAGTTCCGCTGCATGTATTTACTCTTTCATAGAAAAATCAAGCTTTCTTAGACATATGATTTACCATACAATTGAAAGTTATTTGATTTACATTCAAGATCATGGCGATCAGCTAGTCTATAGATCAAGCCGATATCCATGAGGTTGACTTCTACCTGAATTCAATGTTCTGCTTTCAATGACAAAATGTGTAATTCCCTCAGTTTTGGAACATTTGTTGACAGTCACTGTGTCTTTATTGACCTATGTGAGAGGCACCACAAGGTTGCGGCCTTGGTACATTGTCTCTTGCTCAGACTATAGGGGAATCATAAATAGTATATGCTTCTGAAATGCAAGGCAAAATTTATCATAAATATGCCATTCAGAAGCTGCAACAACAAAATATTACATATCATGGGTGTGGAATGTCCGGGCCGTGGGCTGTATAATCCCTGCCCGCAAAAAAGTTTGGTAAGGCCTGGCCAAGACAGTTATCTCAACAGTGAGATCTCGCTAGGTAGCACAAGATCACACACATTCTCTATAATGCAGCGCAATCTCTTTAAATAGCGTGAGATGTCACATGTCCAGTGGGACCATTTTGCACAAACTGTTCAGAATTGTACAGTGTGAGACAGCATTAATATACCTCTGAAATAAGGCTTGTTTATGGCGCTTATCTCCTGAAGAGATGGAAATCGCATGCTGAACACCCAGACTACAATGGATCAAAACTTTTGATTCCTCTGCCCCATATTAGATAAAAACTTTAAAACACTATTTTTTTTTTTTTACCAATGGAAGGCTACAATGTGATGTAAATTAGGCCTAACAATAGTACACTGCATAGGAAGTCATCAATTTGCTTTTAAAAACCTAATGGAAACAAATGTGCACAATTCTTTCTGAACTGATCTACTGATGTAGCTACTTCAATTTTATCTATGTTAATGTAAAAAATAAATAAATAAAATAAAAGTATCACCTGGTCTTCAATAGGCATAACTAAAATTCCTCCAACTTTCAATAAAATTTTCATGTAATTTTCATGGTCTTTTTGGACACCAGCACCACAATAAATCCGATCATATTGTGGACTGTCTGATGCGATCTCCAAACAATTTCCAACAACGAAATTAGGCTCACAAAACTCAAATCTGAAATACAAAATGTAGCGAAAGAGAATTTATGTAGACTTGGTTTGCCATTAAAGTAAATAACACTGTACTCCGTAATTTTTTTTTTTTATAAACCCCTTAATGACATCAGAAGTAAATGTACATGTCCTGGTGCTATGGTACTTAAGGAACCAGGATGTTTGTTTATTTTCGTCCTATGGGGCATTTCGACTAAAGTGAGCACAGGAGCTGAGCTCGCTTCATAGACGGTACCTCGCTGCTAATGATGGTTAGCAGCAATCACGCTGATGCCTGCTATTACTCCTTCAGATTCTGTGATCAATACTGATCACGGCATCTAAAAGCAGTTGCGCTGCTTGTATGGAGTAAAAAAAATGCAGCCAGATGTCTCCTCACCTGCCTCCTGCTGCTTTAGGGACCTGCTTGTATTGTCTGCCCACAATGGCAGACTATAAGACGTAGATCACTGATACAGCTGATCACTGCTATGCCTATGCGTATCACTGAACAGTAATAGCAACCTAAAGATTGCTATACAATAAATAGTCCTAAAGGGACTTAATACATTACTCAAAAAATAAAAGGGGGCACTTAAACAACACAATGTAACTCCAAGTCAAATCACACTTCTGTGAAATCACACTGTCCACTCAGGAAGCAACACTGATTGACAATTTCACATGCTGTTGTGCAAATGGAACAGACAACAGGTGGTAATTATAGGCAATTAGCAAGACACCCCCAATACAGGAGTGGTTCTGCAGGTGGTGAGCACAGACCCCCTTCTCAGTTCCTATGCTTTTTTGCTGATGTTTTGGTCACTTTTGAATGCTGGAGGTGCTTTCACTCAAGTGGTAGCATGAGACGGAGTCTACAACCCACAGAAGTGGCTATGGTAGTGCAGCTCATCCAGGATGGCACAATGCAAGCTGTGGCAAGAAGGTTTGCTGTGTCTGTCAGCATAGTGTCCAGAGCATGGAGGCGCTACCAGGAGACAGGCCAGTACATCAGGAGATGTGGAGGAGGATGTAGGAAGTCAACAACCCAGCAGCAGGATCGCTACCTCTGCCTTTGTGCAAGGAGGAGCATGAGAAGCAATGCCAGAGCCCTGCAAAATGACCTCCAGCAGGCCACAAATGTGCATGTGTCCACTCAGAAACAGACTCCATGAGGTTGGTATGAGGGCCCGATGTCCACAGCTGGGGGTTGTGCTTACAGCCTGCTTAAGTGCAGTTGTGCACCTACGTTGGGGTGGAGGATCTGCACTTGTAGACCACAATATGGGTTCACTCCTGTGGTAAATGTAAACAATGACATTAGCTAATCCTCAAAACTAGGGTTTAACCCTTACTTACCCCCATTTACCAGGGTCGGGCTTTGTTTAAAGTCCCATACAAGTCTATGGGAAATATATATGTTACTGCATAACTTCAAAACGGCTGGAGATATTTCGATAATACTTGATTACATGTCCACTTAAAATATAGGATCTTTAATTTAACCCTTAACTACCCCCATTTGTGAGGGTCTGGGTTTTTGTTTAAAGTCCCATGCAAATCAATGGGAAATGTATGTTCCCACAAATTTCCGTACAGCTGGAGATATTTCAATACCTGGTACACATATTACGCATCGGGATAGGAGGTCGGGATAGGAGGAAGGGAAATGACAAGATATGAGGACGGGATATGAAGTCAAAAGCTTCCTCTGTTGATTTTCCTCCACAACAAGGATTAGGAAGGAAAAATCGGGCAACGCCAGGTACTCAGCTAGTGTATATATGTAGCCTGGTAAAGCTCCACCCATGCACTAGACCTGCCGCCTGAATAAGGAGAATAACCAGCGAACAGGGCCATGGATTGGCCCAAAGCTTATTAATTATTTGGACCCATATGCTTGTCTATCCATAATGGTAACTGCAGGCAGCCAAAATTGGTATTCAACTGTATGGCTACATCGATAATTTGCTGGAAAATTTTTATCTGTTAACTGAGCTTTATGCACAAGAACCTACAGATGTGACTGAATGACCATAGTTCTGCTAAAAAACAAAAAGGAGAAGGGGGCACTAAATTCTAACTTCTGTTTAACCCCTTCCCGCAGAATGTCATATATAAACGCCGGGTTGTGCAGTGCGTTCGCGCATCCCGGCGTTTATAAATGACATGCAGTTAACCCGGCGATGCGCAGCATCGCACGGGTTAACTGGCAGAAGTCCCGCTGTTTCCAGCAGGGGACAACTTCTGCTTCACCCCCAGGACCATCAATTGATGGTCCTGGTCAGCGATCACTGTGATTGGTCCCTGTGGACCAATCACAGTGATCTGGGGTGAAAGTTCAGATCCCCCGCACTGCCCGCCCCTGGAAGTCGGGCAGAAAGGGGGACGAAGGCTGCAGGGGCTCGCGGGGACCTGCGGCATTCGGGGGGAACACGTGGGGACCGGCGGACTTACCTGATCCAGCGGCGGGACCGAGGAGCAGCGCGGGACCGGCCACGTGGACGAGCAGCGACGGGTAAGTATGTGGTCCTCAGAGGCAGCAGTGAAGATCTTCACTGCTGCTTCTAGGAGTCTGAAAACTACAACTCCCAGCATGCCTAGACAGCCTTTGGCTGTCTGGGCATGCTGGGAGTTGTAGTTTTGCAACATCTGGAGGGCCTCAGTTTGGAGACCATTGTATAATGGTCTCCAATCTGTGCTCTTCCAGCTGTTGCAAAACTACAACTCCCAGCATGCACTGACTGTCCAGGCATGCTGGGAGTTTTAGTTCAGCAACATCTGGCCCTTCAGATGTTGCCGAACTACAACTCACAGCATGCCCTTCAGCTGTCTGGGCATGCTGGGAGTTGTAGTTTTGCAACAGCTGGAGACACACTGGTTGGGAAACATTGTTTCTAACTCAGTGTTTCCTAACCTGTGTGCCTCCAGCTGTTGCAAAACTATAACTCCCAGCATGCACTAAAAGACCATGCATGCTGGGAGTTGTAGTTTTGCAACATCTGGAGGGCCCCAGTTTGGAGACCATTGTATAATGGTCTCCAATCTGTGCTCTTCCAGCTGTTGCAAAACTACAACACCCAGTATGCACTGACTGTCCAGGCATGCTGGGAGTTTTAGTTCAGCAACATCTGGCCCTTCAGATGTGGCCGAACTACAACTCCCAGCATGCCCTTCAGCTGTCTGGGCATGCTGGGAGTTGTAGTTTTGCAACAACTGGAGACACACTGGTTGGGAAACATTGTCCGTTTCTAACTCAGTGTTCCCTAACCTGTGTGCCTCCAGCTGTTGCAATACTATGACTCCCAGCATGCACTAACAGACCATGCATGCTGGGAGTTGTGGTTTTGCAACAGCTGATGCAAGCCCCCCCCCCCCCCGCCCCGCCACCCCCGTGAATGTACAGGGTACATTCACATGGGCGAGGCTTTTACAGTGGGTTTCTCGCATCTTGAGATGCAGCAAATTTTGCGCTGGGAAACTCGCTGTAATCCCCCGCCCATGTGACTGTACCCTAAAAACACTACACTACACTAACACAAAATAAAATAAAAAGTTAAAAACACTACATATACACATACCCTTACACAGCCCCCCTCCCCCAATAAGAACGTCCGGTACGCCACTGTTTCCAAAGCAGAGCCTCCAGCTGTTGAAAAACAACAACTCCCAGTATTGTCGGACAGCTGTTGACTGTCCAGGCATGCTGGGAGTTTTGCAACAGCTGGAGGCACCCTGTTTGGGAATCACTGGCGTAGAATACCCCTATGTCCACCCCTATGCAAATCCCTAATTTAGGCCTCAAATGCACATGGCGCTCTCACTTTGGAGCCCTGTCGTATTTCAGGGCAACAGTTTAGGGCGACATATGGGGTATCGCTGTACTCGGGAGAAATTGCGTTACAAGGTTTGGGGGGGCTTTTTCTTCTTTAACCCTTCATGAAAAGGAAATGTTGGGGTCTACACCAGAATGTTAGTGTAATTTTTTTTTATTTTTTACACTAACATGCTGATGTTGCCCTATACTTTACATTTTCACAGGAGGTAAAAGGGAAAAAAGCCCCCCAAAATTTGTAACGCAATTTCTCCCGACTACAGAGATACCCCATATGTGAGAGCAAAGTGCTCTGGGGGCGCACAACAAGGCCCAGAAGGGAGAGCGCACCATGTACATTTGAGGTGATTTGCACAGGGGTGGCTGATTGTTACAGCGGTTTTGACAAACGCAAAAAAACAAAACCCCACATGTTACCCCATTTCGGAAACGACACCCCTCACGGAATGTAATGAGGGGTGCAGTGAGAATTTACCCCCCACAGGTGTCTGACGGATCTTTGGAACAGTGGTCCATGAAAATGAAAACTTGTACAGCCCACTGTTCCAAAGATCTGTCAGACACCAGTGGGGGGCAAATGCTCACTGTACCCCTTGTTACGTTCCTCAAGGGGTCTAGTTTCCAAAATGATATGCCATGTGTGTTTTTTTTTGCTGTTCTGGCACCTTAGGGGCTTCCTAAATGCGACATGCCCCCCGAGCAAAATTTGCTCTCAAAAAGCCAAATATGACTCCTTCTCTTCTGAGCATTGTAGTTCGCCCATAGTGCACTTCAGGTCAACTTATGGGGTACCTCCATACTCAGAAGAGATGGGGTTACAAATTTTGGGGGGTATTTTCTGCTATTAACCCTTGCAAAAAGGTGAAATTAGGGGGGAAACACACATATTAGTGGAAACTTTTTTTTTTTTTTTTTTTTTTTACATATGCAAAAGTCATGAAACACCTGTGGGGTAATAAGGCTCACTTTATTCCTTATTACATTCCTCAAGGGGTCTAGTTTCCAAAATGGTATGCCATGTGGGTATTTTTTGCTGTTCTGGCACCATAGGGGCTTCCTAAATGCGACATGCCCCCCGAGCAAAATTTGCTCTCAAAAAGCCAAATATGACTCCTTCTCTTCTGAGCATTGTAGTTCACCCATAGTGCACTTCAGGTCAACTTATGGGGTACCTCCATACTCAGAAGAGAAGGGGTTACAAATATTGGGGGGTATTTCCTGCTATTGACCCTTGGAAAAATGTGAAATTTGGGGGGAAACACACATTTTAGTGAAAAAAAAAAATTTTTTTTTACATATGCAAAAGTCGTGAAACACCTGTGGGGTATTAAGGCTCACTTTATTCCTTGTTACGTACCTCAAGGGGTCTAGTTTCCAAAATGGTATGCCATGTGAGGGTTTTTTGCTGTTCTGGCACCATAAGGGCTTCCTAAATGCAACATGCCCCCAAAAACCATTTCAGAAAAACGTACTCTCCAAAATCCCCTTATCGCTCTTTCCCTTCTGAGCCCTCTACTGCGCCCGCCGAACACTTTACATAGACATATGAGGTATGTGCTTACTCGAGAGAAATTGGGCTACAAATATAAGTATACATTTTCTCCTTTTACCCCTTGTAAAAATTTAAAAATTGGGTCTACAAGAACATGCGAGTGTAAAAAATGAAGATTGTGAATTTTCTCCTTCACTTTGCTTCTATTCCTGTGAAACACCTAAAGGGTTAAAATGATGACTGAATGTCATTTTGAATACTTTGGGGGTGCAGTTTTTATAATGGGGTCTTTTGTGGGGTATTTCTAATAAGAAGACCCTTCAAATCCATTTCAAACCTGAACTGGTCCCTGAAAAATAGTGAGTTTGAAAATTTTGTGAAAAATTGGAAAATTGCTGCTGAACTTTGAAGCCCTCTGGTGTCTTCCAAAAGTAAAAACTCGTCACTTTTATGATGCAGACATAAAGTAGACATATTGTATATGTGAATAAAAATTTTTTTTTATTTGTAATATACATTTTCCTTACAAGCAGAGAGCTTCAAAGTTAGAAAAATGCAAAATTTTCAAATTTTTCATCAAATTTTAGTATTTTTCACAAGGAAAGGATGCAAGTTACCACAAAAATTTACCACCATGTTAAAGTAGAATATGTCACGAAAAAACAATCTCAGAATCAGAATGATAACTAAAAGCATTCCAGAGGTATTAATGTTTAAAGTGACAGTGGTCAGATGTGCAAAAAACGCTCTGGTCCTTAAGGCCAAAATGGGCTTGGTCCTGAAGGGGTTAATATATGGCCATTTTATTGTTTTAGGTAACAATAAATGCAGTATTTTCTGACATTCCTCCATGTTGGAATCATCAGGAATACAATAGATTTCATACTTACTGCTTGGCATGAACAGTCCTCAACAGCTGTTAGAGTATCTTAATCAGATATGTAATGTCAATAAATAATAAATTAGTCCAAGAACTCACTTGTCAAAGCTATCACTGTACTTAATAAAAGTCTCCAATTTTTCCTTGGCATATTCCACCACATCACAATGAAGCTCAACTCCATGGTTAATGCCAAATGGACCTAAGGCATAAAAGAAATGCAGGTTTACATTGTTCATAATAGAATACAATATAATAAAATATGACAATGGCCAAAGAAAGGTAATACACACAATAAGGCAATCACATCATGGCTGAACACCAATAGATTCTTTATGGTAGATGGAAGAAAATCCCTGATGGGCATAACTCCCGATACCGATAAATGTTTCTTCAAACCATGTTTTTTTCTTTTATTCTTTGCTTAAAAAGTCTTATAAGACAGGTAAAGTGCTTAGAGTTTTGCTAGCAGAAGCAACATTAGCTGTTAATCCCAGGTTATGGCACATCGTTTCATGGGGTGGACCCCCTTAATCAATAAGTCATTTAGTAAGCTTATATCAGCTGCATAAAATCCATTTCAGTGCATATAAACATATACAATTTTACAAAAAGCAGTATAATATACCTTTACATAAATACTTTAAATATACACTGTAGAAAAGAAGGTCAGAGCATACACCTTGGAATCCTGCTGCAAACATTTATTCAGCGTTCAAACATAGAACATCAAAAATGATAACATTACCCCCCCCCCCCATGTCACGAGCAGAGTTGGGACGGCAGGAGCGTGCACTCGGACAACAACCACTGTTTAACGCTCCAAAGCACTTCAGGAAGGTCACCGGGGGGCCTGATGAAACGCCTTGCGGCGTGAAGCAGCGGCTGTCAATCGGGTGCAAGCTCCTGCCATCCCAGCTCTGCTCGTGACACGGGGGTAATGTTATCATTTTTGATGTTCTAGGTTCGAACGCAGATTAAATCTTTGCAGCAGCATTCCAAGGTGTATGCTCAGACCTTCTTTTCTCCAGTGTATATTTACAGTCATGGACGTAAATGTTGGCACCCCTGACATTTTTCAAAAAAATTAAGTATTTCTCACAGAAAAGGATTGCAGTAACACATGTTTTGCTATACACCTGTTTATTCCCTTTGTGTGTATTGGAACTAAACCAAAAAAAGGGAGGAAAAAAAAAAGGTTATTGGACATAATGTCACACCAAACTCCAAAAATGGGCTGGACAAAATTATTGGCACCCTCAACTTAATGTTTGATTGCACACCCTTTGGAAAAAATAACTGAAATCAGTTGCTTTCTATAACCATCAATAAGCTTCTTACACCTCTCAGACGGAATGTTGGACCATTATTCCTTTGCAAACTGCTCCAGGTCTCTTATTGTAAGGGCACCTTTTCCCACCAGCAATTTTAAAGGGGTTATCCAGGAAAATATATATATATTTTTTATCTATCTATCAACTGGCTCCAGAAAGTTAAACAGATTTGTAAATTACTTCTATTAAAAAAATCTTAATCCTTTCAGTACTTATGAGTTGATGAAGTTGAGTTGTCCTTCTCTGTCTTGGGAACCGCCCAGTTTAGAAGCAAATCCCCATAGCAAACCTCTTCTACTCTGTGCAGTTCCTGAGACAAGCAGATATGTCAGCAGAGAGCACTGTTGCCAGACAGAAAAACACAATTCAACTTCAGCAGATGATAATTATTGAAAGGATTAATATTTTTTAATAGAAGTAATTTACAAATCTGTTTAAACTTTCTGGAGCCAGTTGATATATAAAAAAAAAAAAATGTTTTCCTGGAATACCCCTTTAACCCCTTAAGGACTCAGGGTTTTTCCGTTTTTGCACTTTAGTTTTTTCCTCCTTACCTTTAAAAAATCATAACCCTTTCAATTTTCCACCTAAAAATCCATATTATGGCTTATTTTTTGCGTCGCCAATTCTACTTTGCAGTGACATTAGTCATTTTACCCAAAAATGCACGGCGAAACGGAAAAAAAAATCATTGTGCGACAAAATCGAAAAAAAAACGCCATTTTGTAACTTTTGGGGGCTTCCGTTTCTACGCAGTGCATATTTCGGTAAAAATTACACCTTATCATTATTCTGTAGGTCCATACAATTAAAATGATACCCTACTTATATAGGTTTGATTTTGTCGCACTTCTGGAAAAAATCATAACTACATGCAGGAAAATTTATACGTTTAAAAATGTCATCTTCTGACCCCTATAACTTTTTTATTTTTCCACGTACGGGGCGGTATGAGGACTAATTTTTTGCGCCGTGATCTGAAGTTTTTATTGGTATGATTTTTGTTTTGATCTGACTTTTTGATCACTTTTTATTCATTTTTTAATGTTATAAAAAGTTACCAAAATACGCTTTTTTGGACTTTGGAATTTTTTTGCGCGTACGCCATTGACCGTACGGCTTAATTAATTATATATTTTTATAGTTCGGACATTTACGCACGCGGCGATACCACATATGTTTATTTATTTTTTTTTTTACACTGTTTTATTTTTCTTATGGGAAAAGGGGGGTGATTCAAACTTTTATTAGGGAAGGGGTTAAATGACCTTTATTAACACTTTTTTTTTACTTTTTTTTTGCAGTGTTATAGGTCCCATAGGGACCTATAACACTGCACACACTGATCTTTCATCCTGATCACAGGCGTGTATTAACACGCCTGTGATCAGCATTATCGACGCTTGACTGCTCCTGCCTGGATCTCAGGCACGGAGCAGTCATTCGTCGATCGGACACCAGGGAGGCAGGTAAGAGCCCTCCCGGTGTCCGATCAGCTGTTCGGGACGCCGCGGTGAAATTTCACCGCGGCGGTCCCGAACAGCCCGACTGAGCAGCCGGGATACTTTCAGTTTCACTTTAGAAGCGGCGGTCAGCTTTGACCGCCGCTTCTAAAGGGTTAATACCGCACATCGCCGCGATCGGCGATGTGTGGTATTAGCCGCGGGTCCCGGCCGTTGATTAGCGCCGGGACCCACGCGATATGATGCGGGATCGCGGCGCGATCCCGCTTCATATCGCGGGAGCCGGCGCAGGACGTAAATATACGTCCTGCGTCGTTAAGGGGTTAAGATCTCTCGACAGGTGTTCAATGGGATTTAGATCTGGACTCATTGCTGGCCACTTCAGAACTCTCCAGCGCTTTGTTGCCATCCATTTCTGGGTGCTTTTTGACATATGTTTGGGGTCATTGTCCTGCTGGAAGATCCAAGATCTCGGACGCAAACCCAGCTTTCTGACTCTGGGCTGTACAGTGCGACCCAAAATCCATTGGTAATTCTCAGATTTCATGATGCCTTGCACACATTCAAGGCACTCCGTGCCAGAGGCAGCAAAACAACCCCAAAACATAATTGAACCTCCACCATTTTTCACTGTAGGTACTCTGTTTTTTTTCTTTATAGGCCTCATTCCATTTTCGGTAAATAGTAGAATGATGTGCGTCACAAAAACCTCCATCTTGGTCTCATCTGTCCACAAGCCGTTTTCCCAGAAGGATTTTGGCTTACTCAAGTTCATTTTGGCAAAATGTAGTCTTGCTTTTTTATGTCTCTGTGCCAGCAGTGGGGTCCTCCTGGGTCTCCTGCCATAGAGTTTCATTTCATTTAAATGCCGACATATAGTTTGCGTTGACACTGATGCTCCCTGAGCCTGCAGGACAGCTTGAATATCCTTGGAACTTGTTTGGGGCTGCTTATCCACCATCCGGACTATCCTGCGTTGACACCTTTCATCAAATTTTTCTTTTCCATCCACGCACAGGGAGATTAACTACAGTGCCATGGGTTGCAAACTTCTTGATAATGTTGCGCACTCTGGAGATTGACTTGTAACCTGGAGATTGTTGATATTTTTCCACAATTTTGGTTCTCAAGTCCTCTTCTCCTCTTTCTGTTGTCTATGCTTAGTGTGGCACACTCAGACACAGTGCAAAGACTAAGTGAACATCTCTCCTTTCTATCTGCTTTCAGGTGTGATTTTTATATTGCACACAAACCTGTTACTTCCCCAGGTGAGTTTAAAGGAGCATCACATGCTTAAAACAATCTTATTTATCCACAATTTTGAAAGGGTGCCAATAATTTTGTCCAGCCCATTTTTGGAGTTTGGTGTGACATTATGTCCAATTTGCTTTTTTTCCATCCCTTTTTTTGGTTTAGTTCAAATACACACAAAAGGGAATAAATGTGTTACTGCAATCCTTTTCTGGGAGAAATACTTCATTTTCTTGAAACATTTCAGGGGTGCCAACATTTACAGCCAGGACTGTATGCTTGGACTGGCTGTCTTCGTTTGGCACCCTATAGGATCATGGACTGCTATTTACACTTACCACTGTTTAGCCTCAGCACTTACCATTTTCTCCTGCATTGTTCACGTAGGCAGTGCCCAGCAATTTCTTCATTCGAATTCTTAAGAATACTTTAAAGCTGCCATTCTCATTCATACCCTTTGGAACTAAAGGGTCTAATTTGGAACTAAAGGGTCTAATTTGGCTATACAGTTGGCTATACAATAGGTTTCCAAAGAAAGCCAGGATTCCATATCATTTTTATAAAATTTAAAAAGTGTCCATTTTCTTCGGTCTTATCTCAGTGTTGCGATCCCCACCGGTGAGGGGAACATATGGGGATAAGCACACTTTACTTTCAGCTCTTATCGATCTTTGTATCTTTTTCCATTATATGTTTATGGGGCAGCAAGACAAAGTCACAGAGAGTCAGGGAGTGAATACTTTATAGGTGGGAGTCTCAGCACTGAGACCGATATAACCTTTTGACATGTCTCTGGGATCTTACAAGTTCAGAAGTTGTAGGCTTATTGCTAGCCAAGGAGAAGGCATATCTATAGTGTAGGGTCACCTCACCGTGGTGGGATGGTATGTTAAGAACCTCCTTTTTTCCCTTTTATCACAGTATTGCAATTTTAGACTTGTCATATTATACATATTTCTTCATTCGAATTCTTAAGAATACTTTAAAGCTGCCATTCTCATTCATACCCTTTGGAACTAAAAGGTCCAATTTGGCTATACAATAGGTTTCCCTCTGAGTGTCCAAAGAAAGCCAGGATTCCATATCATTTTTATAAAATTTAAAAAGTGTCCATTTACTTTGCATTAGCAGTGTGCTGCTGTCATTTTCTTGTTTGCAAAGGTCTCTGTATGTCTTTTGTTTTTTTTTATTAATGACAGGAATACTTTAGAGCAATGTTTCTCAAGCACAGTGCTCAAGACCCCCCCCCCCCCCCCTTTCACAGGTGATATAACTCTGGTGATGCCCGATGCAATGACCATAATTAAATCACCTGTGAAAGACTAAGAAAATCCAGAAAACATGACCTGTTCGGGGTACTTCTGGACCACGCTTGAGAAACAATGGTTTACAGAGTGACACCAACAAGTCAATAAATCTGATCAGAATAGCTGTCACTGCAGCAAGTATTGTATATAGTCAATGTTACAGAAACAATATGACCCCCTAACCTGTCGGTACAGACAGGCAGAGCAGGCAACACTGATTACAACAACATTTACCTGGTCCAGTTTCCAACTTGGAGCATGGGTGGAGCTTAGTGACCTCACCGCTACTGTTTGCTAGCAGCAGGACCCAGCAGAGAACAGTAGTGGTGAAGTCATTAAAGGGGTACTCCGGTGGAAAACTATTTTTTTTAAATGACCTGGTGCCAGAAAGTAAAACAGATTTGTAAATTACTTCTATTAAAAAATCTTTATCCTTCCAGTACTTTTTAGCAGCTGTATGCTACAGAGGAAATTCTTAGCTTTTTTATTTTTTGTCTTGTTCACATTGCTCTCTGCTGACACCTCTGTCCGTGTCAGGAACTGTCCAGAGTAACATGGGTTTGCTATGAGGATTTTCTCCTGCTTTGGACAGTTCCTGATACGGGCATCAGGTGTCAGCAGAGAGCACTGTAGACAAGACGAAAAAAGTTATGAAAAAATAAATGAATTTTCTCTATAGAAATTCTAATTCAAAAAGCAAAGAATTTCATTTGTAGCACACAGCTGCTAAGAAGTACTGGAAGGAAAAATATTTTTTAATAGAAGTAATTTACAAATCTGTTTAAACTTTCTGGCACCAATTGATTTAAAAAAAAAAATATATGTTTTCAACCGGAGTACCCCTTTAAAGTGTAGCTCCCACCATCCTTTTTTTTTTTTTTTCTGTTCCTGCCTATTGCCCATCTATCCCTAACCCCCTCCCTGCTTTAATTTTTTTATTTTTTTTTACTATATTAAAAATGCTTTTTTGTCCGCCAGGTAGTGTGCTCGCTACCAGGCAGACTTCCCCAGCAGGCACAACGTCACTGATGCCTCCTGGGGGGGGGGGGGGGGGGGGGGGGGTGACTTCCACCCTTAGTTCATCTACACAGGGTGCCTCCAGCTGTTTCACCACTACAACTCCCAGCTTGCCCTGACATCTATTGGCTGTCAGGGCATGCTGGGAGTTGTAGTAGTGAAAACAGCTGGAGGCACCCTGTGTTGAAAACAATAAGTCAGGGCCATAGGCACTGCACCGCCATAGGCACTGCACCGCCCCCCCCCCCCCCCCCCCGTGTTAAAACCCGAACCCCCGCTTTCCCCCAACCCCCGTGTTAAACCCCGATTCTCCTTAACATACATACATGCCGCAGAGTCCTGCAGCAGCAGCGGCGTTCTGCTGGGGCAGCAGCAGCAGCGGCATGTACGGGAGGAGTGGCCTCCCGGCCAGTGGCCAAGGAGCCAATGCGCTCGCTCCCGCCTGTCTGACAGGCAGGGAGCGAGCACAGGCTGAATGAATTCGGACCGGATGAATTGCCCGTCCGGCATCGGTCCGAATTCAGGCGTGATGTCACGCCAGCCTGCAGCCGGGCCACTAGGAGGGAGACCCCTAGTGGCCAGTTTTCAAACGTAAATTAAAAGGTTTTAATTAAAAAAAATAATAAAAATATATTAGAGATGTTGTAGTCCATATGTACTACAACATATAAAAAAAATTATAATATGTTGATGACGGTGCCCATTTAACCCCTTAACGACGCAGGACGTATATTTACGTCCTGCGCCGGCTCCCGCGATATGAAGCGGGATCGCGCCGCGATCCCGCATCATATCGCGTGGGTCCCGGCGCTAATCAACGGCCGGAACCCGCGGCTAATACCACACATCGCCGATCGCGGCGATGTGCGGTATTAACCCTTTAGAAGCGGCGGTCAAAGCTGACCGCCGCTTCTAAAGTGAAACTGAAAGTATCCCGGCTGCTCAGTCGGGCTGTTCGGGACCGCCGCGGTGAAATCGCGGCGTCCCGAACAGCTGATCGGACACCGGGAGGGCTCTTACCTGCCTCCTCGGTGTCCGATCGACGAATGACTGCTCCGTGCCTGAGATCCAGGCAGGAGCAGTCAAGCGTCGATAATGCTGATCACAGGCGTGTTAATACACGCCTGTGATCAGGATGAGAGATCAGTGTGTGCAGTGTTAAAGGTCCCTATGGGACCTATAACACTGCAAAAAAAAAAAGTAAAAAAAAAAAGTGTTAATAAAGGTCATTTAACCCCTTCCCTAATAAAAGTTTGAATCACCCCCCTTTTCCCATAAGAAAAATAAAACAGTGTAAAAAAAATAAATAAATAAACATATGTGGTATCGCCGTGTGCGTAAA
The DNA here is from genome assembly GCF_029499605.1 of Hyla sarda. Lineage (NCBI taxonomy): Eukaryota > Metazoa > Chordata > Amphibia > Anura > Hylidae > Hyla > Hyla sarda. The sequence goes on from NC_079193.1 coordinate 286,012,287, forward strand.
TGTCCGAACTATAAAAATATATCATTAATTAAGCCGTACGGTCAATGGCGTACGCACAAAAAAATTCCAAAGTAGCGTATTTTGGTAACTTTTTATAACATTAAAAAATGAATAAAAAGTGATCAAAAAGTCAGATCAAAACAAAAATCATACCAATAAAAACTTCAGATCACGGCGCAAAAAATTAGTCCTCATACCGCCCCATACGTGGAAAAATAAAAAAGTTATAGGGGTCAGAAGATGACATTTTTAAACGTATAAATTTTCCTGCATGTAGTTATGATTTTTTCCAGAAGTGCGACAAAATCAAACCTATATAAGTAGGGTATCATTTTAACCGTATGGACCTACAGAATAATGATAAGGTGTAATTTTTACCGAAATATGCACTGCGTAGAAACGGAAGCCCCCAAAAGTTACAAAATGGGTTCTTTTTTTTCGATTTTGTCGCACAATGATTTTTTTTTCAGTTTCGCCGTGCATTTTTGGGTAAAATGACTAATGTCACTGCAAAGTAGAATTGGCGACGCAAAAAATAAGCCATAATATGGATTTTTAGGTGGAAAATTGAAAGGGTTATGATTTTTTTAAAGGTAAGGAGGAAAAAACGAAAGTGCAAAAATGGAAAAACCCTGAGTCCTTAAGGGGTTAAGCTCCGCTGATGCTCCAAGTTGGGTACGGAGCGGAAGATACCGAAGAGGATAGCCAGAGAACCACAGCATGGAACGGGACCAGGCAAGTATCATAGTCATCAGGGTCACCTGTCCTGTCAGTACAGACAAGTTAGTGCAGGTGACATTGATGACAGATTTCCTTTAAACACTGTTACACAGGCTGTGCAATTCCTTAAGTGTTGTCACATAAAAAGATATAATATTTACAAAATTGTGAGAGGTGCACTCACTTATGTAAAATACTGTATACATACACTACTTCTAGTCTAAGTTCTGTCCTACAGTGACTCCAGTGTCGTAGGACACAGTAAACAACTAGAAAAGTGGTTAAGAACATTGCTGATGTGTTATCATACCAGTACCTTACATATTCTATTCTGAACGGTCATGACCTTTGTTTTTGAAGTAAAGTGATGGTACTGTTTGATCCAAGGTCAATTATAATCCCAAGAGTACTGTCTTGGCAACATAAATGATCTGTAAAATCACTGTCTTCTTGAGGTCAAAAACAGGATTGGAATAAATCAGAAAAACTATTGCCAACCCTTTCCTTTTCGTAAAGTTATCCAGCTTACCTCTAAAGCGATCCAAAAATGCTAGTGGCTTAACAGTATTTTGGTGGCCATCCAAAGAGCTGTATCCTGGGGGTTATTAGAGAATGAGTGGAGGGTTACTCTCTCTCTATCACTGCTTGTTGGTAATACTAGGGCTGCCAATATATCAAAATTGCATCTCAGTATTTAATTTTTGCAATGTCGATTATGCTCCTAGGAAAATGTTGTGATTATTACCTTGGCCCAGCCCCCGTGCGGGTCCCAGCTGTTAGTCTCTAGTGTGGGTTCGACTGTTGCTCCCACTCAGCAGTGTCCAGCTCTGGAAGGAAGTGACTAGATAAAGTCACTTCCTTCCAGCCCTCTATGGTGCAGTACAGCCGCGTGGGAGGGAATTCATGCAACAAGGCCGCAAACTCACTATATCGGACCAGACAGGTATATGAAATGCAGAGGAGGAATTAAGTTAATTTCTCCCCATTTCCTATCCAGTCCTCCCAGAACATGAAATTGAGGGAAATGGAAATAAATTGAGGGAATTGGAAATAAAACAGGGAGAATGGAAATGAGGGGAATAGGGTATATGAAATGAGGGGAATGGCTAGGGAGGAAATATATATAATGAAATGAAGGTAAGAGCTATGATTAAATAAGGGGAATGGTCATGAAATTAAGAGGAACAGTCATGAAATGGAAGGGACTGGACATGAAATGAGGGAATGTCATCATTCGTTTATTATATTGCAATTACATTATGACATTTTCCCCCAATCGAGCAGCCTATAACTGAAAATGAGTGCCTATTATTCCATTTATTTTTGGTTTCCCCACTATTTTCTTGGTCAGCTCAAGACCGTAACTAGGTTCAGACTTCCCTAGCTGATCAGAATGCAGCATCGCTCACTTTGTTCTGTAGGACCATTCCTCTGATATCCCTAATAATGCCGAGGACACAAGACAGCAGGAGAGTAGTCCTTGATATTTATGAGGACCTGCACCCTCCACCTACTTAATGCTGATTGGCTGGGATTGGATGTCAGTCAGCAGCCGATGGATGGGGGAAACAGCACAAAGCGGGCTTTGGGTAATACATTTCTGTATCTTGTAAACAGCAGCATAAAATGGTGCAAGCAAAACATCATTCTGATCAGCAACTCTGTGACTAGTTTATGCTGACAACTTGGATAACATGAAGAAACCCATTACAAATTGTAAAACAGAAAAGATATTTACACCACTGACATCAGGTGATCTAGAAAGCTCAGTCTATTTATGCATACCGACTACTGCACATGACCTAGAGCATGCTCATAATCTCCCAAAACATGTCAATAGATCATTCTTTGACTTTTAATTTATTTTTTTTATATATATATATATATATATATATATATATATATATATATATATATATATATATTACATACACACATAAAAACAAAGTGATGGTATCAGTATCAAGAACAAAAAGGGGGATTCTCCTGGTGCAGCACAGTGTAGAATATTTGTGCATTAAACCATATAGAGATAGACACTAACCTTTTAGTTTTATGCAATGGTATAAGCACAACTCTATACCAAGCGTAAGAACAGTCTTCCATATTCATAGCCCTATTTGCAGAAGACCGGGAATCCAATAAATACAGCAGATCACAAAAAGGACAAGGTTGTCAGAAAGCCAGTGTTTTCTAGGTGCTTGTGAGTGGCAGGACAGATTTAGCGATTCCCCAAATATAGAAAATGCTGCTAATCTTTCTTATGGATCCCCCCACACGTGACCCCATTTTGGAAACTACACCCCTCATGTAATGTAATAAGGGGTACAGTGAGCATTTACGCCCCACAGGTGTCCGACAGATTTTTGGAACAGTGATCCGTGAAAATGAAAAATTAAATTTTTCATTTGCACAGCCCACTGTTTCAAAGATCTGTCAAACGCCAGTGGGGTGTAAATACTCACTGCACCCCTTATTAAATTCTGTGAGGGGTGCAGTTTCCAAAGTGGGGTCACATGTGGGGGGGTCGACTGTTCTGGCACCACAGGGGGGGCTTTGTAAACGCACATGGCCCCCGGCTTCCATTCCAAACAAATTCTCTTTCAAAAAGCTCAATGGCGCTCCTCCTCTTCTGAGCATTGTAGTGTGCCAGAAGAGCCCTTGACGCCCACACATGGGGTATTTCCATATTCAGAAGAAATGGGGTTACAAATTTTGGTGGTCATTTTCTCCTATTACGCCTTGTAAAAATGTAAAATTTGGGGCAAACAGCCTTTTGATGAAAAATTTTTTTTTCATTTACACATCCAACTTTCACAAAAAGTTGTGAAATACCTGTGAGGTGTTAAGGCTCACTGTACCCCTTGTTACGTTCCTTGAGGGGTGTAGTTTCCAAAATAGTATGCCATGTGTTTTTTTTTTTTTTTTGCTGTTCTGGCACCCTAGGTGCTTCCTAAATGTGACATGCTCCCCAAACACCATTTCAGCAAAATTTGCTTTCCAAAAGCTAAATGTGACTCCTTCTCTTCTGAGCATTGTAGTTCGCTCGCAGAGCATTTTACGTCCTAACATGGGGCATTTATATACTCAGAAGAGATGGGGTTACAAATTTTGGGGGGCAATTCCTCCCATTACCCTTTGTAAAAAGGATACATTTGGGGGAAAAACTGCACTTCAGTGAAATTTTTTTTTTTCCATTTACACATCCGACTTTAACGAAAAGTCGTCAAACACCTGTGGGGTGTTAAGGCTCACTGGACCCCTTGTTACGAGCCTTGAGGGGTGTAGTTTCCAAAATGGTATGCCATGTGGGGGGTTTTCTGCTGTTTTGGCACCATAGGGGCTTCCTAAATGTGACATGCCCCCCAAAAACCATATGAGCAAAATTCACTCTCCAAAATCCCATTGTCGCTCCTTCCCTTCTGAGCCCTCTACTGCGCCCGCCGAACACTTGACATCCATATATGAGGTATTTCCTTACTAGAGGGAAATTGGGTCACTAATTTTGGGGGGATTTTTCATCTATTACCCCTTGTAAAAATTCAAAAACTGGGTCTACAAGAACATGCGAGTGTAAAAAATGAAGATTTTGAATTTTCTCCTTCACTTTGCTGCTATTCCTGTGAAACACCTAAAGGGTTAAACTTTCTGAATGTCATTTTGAATACTTTGAGGGGTGCAGTTTTTATAATGGTGTCATTTGTGGGGTATTTTTTAATAAGAAAGCCCTTCAAATTCACTTCAAAACTGAAGTGGTCCCGATTTTGAAAATTTTGTGAAAAATTGGAAAATTGCTGCTGAACTTTGAAGCCCTCTGGTGTCTTCCAAAAGTAAAAACATGTCAACTTTATGATGCAAACATAAAGTAGACATATTGTATATGTGAATCAATATAAAATGTATTTGGAATATCCATTTTCCTTATAAGCAGAGAGCTTCAAAGTAAAAAAAAATATGCTACATTTTAAATTTTTTCATCACATTTTGGAATTTTTCACCAAGAAATGATTAAAGTACCGACAACATTTTACCACTAACATAAACTAGAATATGTCACGAAAAAACAATCTCGGATTCAAAATGAAAGGTAAAAGCATCCCAGAGTTAATAATGCTTAAAGTGACAGTGGTCAGATGTTCAAAAAATGGCTGGGTCTTTAAGGTATATTTGGTCTGGGTCCTTAAGGGGTTAATATATATACTTACATTTCCTATGTAACAATATGCTCGAGACCAAAATTAGAGAACAAATTTATGAACATTTGATTTTTTTTTCAGAAATAAATGTAATCTACATTGATCATCATTTGAAGGATTTTTTGTAAGGGGTACTCCATGCCATCAAAACAGTGTTTTACAAAATAATCAAAATATATCAACATAAAACCTTTATTTAAAAAAAAACAAAAAAAAAAGATATAATTAGAGAACAACAATGAGTGTAGCACAGGAAGATTGTAACTACATTTTCTGAAGGTTCCAACAGTCACCAATCATTAGGAAGTGTACAGGCCTTTGCTTTGAATGACTTCAGCACATCTGCGCCCCCCACAGGACATTACTAGTCTCTCACACTGCTCTGGTGGGATTTTGATCCACTCTTGTTCCAGTCTCTTCTACAATTCTGTGACTGTTGTGGCTTTCTTGACCATAACTTTGTCACCAAGGATTTTCCAGAGATTTTCTATTGGGTCTAGATTAGGACTCTGGGCGGCCATTTCATTGTTTTCAGTTTTAAGGAACTGCTTTACCTGTTTTGACAGGGGGCATTGACCTGCATGAAAATTGCTGCTGATTGAGTGATGAACGCAAGGAAGGAACCATGTGTTGTTGAAGAAGGTTTTGACACGCACTTGAATTCACTCTACCATGTAGCTGTATGAGAGGTCCAACTCCTGCTGCAGAAAACATTCCCCAAACCATGACACTTCCTCCTCCACCTTTCACTGACTTCTTTACACACTTTGGGTTCAGTGTTTCCCTGAACATAATGTTTCCCATCAGACCCAATTAAATTAAAAACTTTCTTTCATTACTAAAATGAACTCTGGGCCACTTCTCCTCTGTCCACACAACATGCTCCTCAGCAGAGGCGAGTCGAGACACTGTATGACGAGACAGATCCTTACCCTGTTCAATGCTGAACTGGCGAGCAATTCCAGCTGCAGTGTTGAAACGATTACTCATGGAGATTCTCCGCATTATCCTGTACTTTACTTGCATTTGTCTTTTGAGGGTGACCAGCCTACTTGGGGGACTTTAATGAGTTTGTGATGTTGTTTAAAGATGCAATATTCTAGAAATCACAGACTTGGAATGACCAACTTCCCTTGCTATGGGCGATACATTCATCTGGGCAACCTGCTGCCGGAGGGTTTCAGTCACTTTGGAGCAGCACACCATTTTTGAAAAGTCAGTGAAAACTGGAAAGTTAGGCTGCCAGTTAAATAGGGTTTGTCAGATCGTTTAAAAGGGGTAATCTGGCAGAAAACCTTTATTTATTTATTTTTTAAATAAACTGGTCCTAGAAAGTTAAACAGATTTATAAATTACTTCTATTAAAAAAAAATCTTAATCCTTCCAGTACTTATTAGCTGCTGAATACTATGGAGGAAATTATTTTCTTTTTGGAACACAATGCTTTTTGCTGACTTCACGAGCACAGTGCTCTCTACTGATATCTCTGTGCATTTTAGGAACTGAACAGAGAAGCATATGTTTGCAGAGATGTCAGCAGAGAGCACAGTGTTCGTGATGTCAGCAGAGAGCTCTGTCTTCCAAAAAGAAAATAATTTCCTCTGTAGAATTCAGCAGCTAATAAGTACTGGAAGGATTACAATTTTTTAATATTAGTAATTTACAAATCTAACAAGCACAAAGAGGGTTTTTCAGCTCACCTGATTCTTGATACGTGCACGGCCAGCCTCTGAATGCAAAGCAAGGAACAAGGAAGGGTTGACCAGCACTGAATAAAAAAATACTTCTTTATTGTAATCCAAGATAAAAAATCCATGAAAGGCAGGGAAAATGAGCACAAGGACAACAAAGTGAAAAGTTGCATGGTTGGAACTCCTCAAACACCGACGCGTTTCAGGCCATCAGGCCCTTAGTCATGCAGGGATGTGGAATTTCTATCGCCCGACGCCCGGGACTAGCAGTTTTGGGCGCCGGGCAGGTGAATTTGTCCGGCCCTTAGCCCGGCTTCGGGCAAGCAGGGCCGGACCTGACAAGTGCGGCGGATCTGCAGTCTGTATGGAGCGGGCTCCTGACTCCTGCCCGCTCCATACGCTGCAGCCTGTGTCCTCTGAAGCAGAGCAGGGGAGATGAGAAGCTGTGTATTTGTCTTCTCTCCCCTGCTCTGCAGACGTGTGTGTGTGGGGGGGGGGGGGGGGGGGGGGGGATGAGGGGGCGTGGCTTCTTGCTTCCCGTGCAGACCTGCGTCCTCTGCCTTCACTCCCCCCAGCTGTAGCTTCGGAGAGCTGAGGGGAGGAGGCACGTCTGCACGGGAAGATGCTTGCGGCGCTCTGCAGTATGTATGGAGCGGGCTCGGGATTCCTGCCCGCTCCATACTCTGCAGCCCCCGGCTGTTCTCAGTAGCCGGGGGCCGCCGCTAATAGCCAGCATGCGGCGACCGCCGCGGCTGGCTATTAACCCTTTAGATCGCCGCTGTCAAAGCTGACATCGGCGTCTAAAGGGAGATGTGAATGCTCCGTGGTGGGCTAGTGGAGGTGGATCGCCCCCCCCGCAGCGCGATCGCGGGGGGAGATCCACTATGGAGATAGCCGGAGGACTTACCTCTGCTTCCTCCTGTCCCGGCTCTGTCATTGATAGATCCTGGCTGGACCAGGCTCTATCAATGGATCACAGAGCACACAGATTAATAGAGTTCAATAGATCTCTATTCATCTGTCTGTGGAATCTAATGATTCCTCATATAAGTGTACTAAAGTGTAAAAAAATTAATAAATAAAATAAAAAAGTTTTAATAAAAGTTTGAAAGACACACATTAACCTAGTGGTCTTCAAACTGTGCCTCTCCAGATGTTACAAAACTACAATTCCCAGCATGCCAGGACAGCCGTTGGCTGTCCGGGCATGCTGGGAGTTGTAGTTTTGCAACATCTGGAGGGCCACAGTTTGAAGACCGCTGCATTAACCCCTTCCATGTTAAAAGTTCAAATCACCCCCTTTTCCTATATAAAAACATGCAAACATAATAAAAATAAACATATTTGGTATCGCTTCGTGCGTAATTGTACAACCTATGAAAATATAACATTATGTATCCCGTAAGGTAAATGTAAAAAAAAAAAAAAAAAAACACAGATTTGCAATTTTTATAATATCCCAGAAAAAAAAGTTAAAAAGTGATTAAAAAGTCAGATCAATACCAAAATGGTACCGATACAAAAAAACAGATTATGGCGCAAAAAATGAGCCCTCATACAGCCTGGTATGCGGAGAAAAATTAAAGCTAGAGGGGTTAAAAAATGGCAAATAATTTTTTTTTTTTAAAGTCCAGAATTAGTAAAACATGACGTAAACTATACAAATCTGGTATTACTGTAATCAGGCGCCTAAAGTATAAAACTAACATGTTATCTCAACCACAAGGTAAATGGCGTAGAAAAGAAAACCACCAAATCTGCAAAATTATCTTTTACTATTTCAATTTCACTTCACCGATTATTATTTATATATATATATATATATATATATATATATATATATATATATATATATATTTATTTATTTTTTTTTGGTTCAGAGAATGTAATTGAAAAATTAAAAGGTGTCATTATAGTAGGTAGTTATGGTAGGGCGAGGAGGAAAAAAAACGAGAGCGTAAAAGCGAAAATTGGCCGGACAAGTGGATCGTCATGAGGGACAAGTAGATTTTGCTCCATTTTAGTCCCGTGGACAAGTAGTTTTTTATAAAATTTCCACACCCCTGTCATGGCATATATGTTAGCTCTTCAAAAGATTCTTTTATACTGAGAAGGTCAAGAAGCTCACCTCCCACAAGGGGAGGGAGCTAAAAGACCCACCCATTTGAACAACCCACTTTATTGTCCAAAGTGCATTAAAAGCAAACATATAGAAAAAAAGAGTTTGCAAATAAGAGAAAGAAAAACCCAAAAAAGGGGCAAAAGGATATTTTTTTGCATTAAACAAAACATACAAAATTTGTATACATATAGAAAAAAGTGAGCAAGCAACACATGTAATTTTTGTATATTACCAGTTTAGAGTTGCAATTAATGAAACTATAAATTGTATGCTTTTTATTGTCGATGGTGTCCTCAATGGTGGTACATTTCACAGCATATTTACAAATAACACATTTAAAAAATTATTTGGTTGTCATCCAAGTGTCATGTGTATCACGATCTATAACTGTGCTAGGGGTTAATGAGTTAGCTAGTGTTGGGGGCTCTACGAGTGGAAAATCTTATTCCATTTTGTAACACTGTGCTTAGACCCGAATCTGAATGAAGCATAGGTACCGTATTTTTCGCCGTATAAGACGCACTTTTTCTTCCCCAAAACAGGGGGGGGGGGATGGGGGGTTGGGGAAAGTTGGTGCGTCTTATACGGTGAATATACGCCCGAGGCTGCTGCGGGCGAGAGCGGGAAGTCAGCGGTAATTACAGAGGCTGCGGCGGTGCGGTACAGCGCTGACTAACTGCTCCCCGCCAGCAGCAGCCTCATGACCGCCGTTGAATTTTTCACCTCACACCGGCTATGTTTATTGCCCTATACAGTTCTGGGCGCTGGGCAAGTGAATTACTAATAAATGTATACTAAAAACCAGGGTGCCTCCAGCTGTTGTGAAACTACAACTCCCAGCATGCCCGGACCAGCAAAGGCTGTCCGGGCATGCTGGTAGTTGTAGTTTCACAACAGCTGGAGGCACCCTGGTTTTTAGTATAAATGAATTAGTTTTTACCTGCTCTGGCCGGCCCCCGCCTGCAGCCGCACACAGGAGCTGGCCCTGGCAGATAATCATAGGTTTTCCTATGCCGGACATCCCTGTGTCCCGAAAAATCTTTTCGGGACATAAGGATGTCCGCGGGTCACTAACCATTCCCCGGCCGATGCGCGTCCTCCTCCGGTCCTCCTGCGATCCTCCGCCTCTCTATGGTTGTACGCACAGGACCTCAGTGACGTCCCGTGAGTACAACCATAGAGGCGCAGGAGGACCGGAGGAAGACGCTCGCTGGCCAGGGCCTGGTGAGCGACCGGCGGCGCGTAATCTTCAGTGTTCCGGTCACCGCTCCTCCGGTCCCGGCACCTACTGCTATGGTCCATAGGCCATAGCAGTAGATTGTGACCCCGGGCCAGAGGAGCGGTGACCGGAACACTGCAGGGGCAGCACACAGACATACAGCCTCCAGCCGTACACTGTATATGGCTGGAAGCTGTATGTCTGTGGGGGGGGGGGGGGGGGGAGGCTGCCTACCATTGTGGGGGGACTATACTGCCAACTATTGTGGGGGGACTATACTGCCAACTATTGTGGGGGAACTATACTGCCAACCATTGTGGGGGGGGGGAGCTGCCTACCATTGTGGGGGGAACTATACTGCCAACTATTGTGGGGGAACTATACTGATATAAAATATTTTACTACAGTATTTGGTTCAGAATATTTTTTTTCTAAATTTTCCTCCTTTAAAATTGGGTGCGTCTTATATGCCGGAGCGTCTTATATGGCGAAAAATACGGTAAGTGTTTTGAGATGATATCTCTGATTTTATAAAACTGGGGACTATAATTTGTTACAAGTGTGATTGGATCATTAGACTGGCCATGTTCCTTCTTTTTCAAAAGTTCCAATCTGTTTATCGAATCCACCCACTTTTGGGCTTTGTCTAGGATCCAATTCCTCCTGGTAGATCAACTCAGAAGAACTGTTGCGTTTGACACAAATTAATTCACCTACATGTATGCCTTCAACGGTGTGCTTGGAGTGACATGAATCAGCCCTAAGAATGGTATTCCCTGCAGTTGGTTTTCTGAATGGGCAAACCTCAATGGTGTTGCCATTGGCAACCAAAGATACATCTAAAAATGGTGTAGATGTGTTAGACCAATTGTGTGTGAAACATAATTTACAAGATTTAAATATTTCATGAATGTATTTGCTAATAATTCATCACCTTTCCATACAATGACCACGTCATTGCCATTTCTTCCAAACCATGCGACATTGTCTCTATAGGGATTTTGATCTGAAAAAATATAAAAATTCTCCCACCAAAATACATATAAATTTGCAAGGGCAGATTAGGATTTTGCACCCATAGATGCTCCAGTTTTCTGCAAATAAAAAACACCATTGAATAAAAAAATAATTGTTTCAAAAATAAACTGTTTTAACTCAAGATTGTAATTTGAAAACTTATTTAGAATATCAGTGAGTGCTACCAATGCCAAATGATGGGGAATACATGAATAAAGAGACTCAATGTCGCATGTTAACCATGAGTATTGTTCACACCATTGAAATGAAATCAAGAATTTTTAGGAGGTGTTTCGTGTCTTTAATGAAGCTAGGGCATTTACTAACCAAGGGCTGTAAAACAGAATCTAACCATTGACATATGTGTTCGTTGCGGGAATCGGTTTCCTTAATGATCAGCCGCATTAGCGGCGGGAATCTGTCCTTGTAACTTCGGCAATGCATGAAAAATGGGAACAATTGGCTGTTGTACATACATATAATCAATTTCTTTTTGGCTAACAATAGATTGAGAAACACCCCTAATAATTCAGAAAGAGATTTTTGAAATGTAATGATAGGGTCAGCTAAAAGCGGCTGGTAAGTGTCAGCATCAGATAGTAATTCTTCACAAAGTTTGATATATAAACTTGTATCCATACAAACAACTGATCTGCCTTTATCGGCAGATCAAATTGTAAGATCATGATTATTTTGAAAACTAAGCAATGCTTTTCTTTCATGCTTTGAAAGATTATCTTTTGCATTTGACACATTTTGACTTTTCAAGGCGACCAAATGCTTCATTATTAAGTCCTGAAATTGGTCTAAAACAGGTGGACGAGCATGGACAGGATAAAAATCCGGATTGGATGTTACAAAATGGCTGGACCTGCTGATAGTATCTGTCGTGCCTTATGTTTCCAATATTTGGAGGTCCCAATATGCAACTTGCTCCTCAATAGATCTCAAGAAAGGGTCTGGCACAACCGCACCATGTAACTGGTGTCCTATATAATCTTCTGCGCTAGTTTCCACATTTGGATCATCTCCAGGTAGAAAATATTGTTTTACAATCAGAAGGCGCACAAATTTATTTACATCTAAGATGGTTTTATAGACATCAAATTGAATAGTAGGCGAGAATTCAAGTCTTTTTGATAATAGTTTTTCTTCATGGTCAGAGATAATGTAAGATGATATATTAACAACTTGATGGCCCGGCTCTTTTAGGTTTTCTTTTTGACTTTGTTGCGTTCTGATACTGACATGATTATTCCTTCTTTTTTTTATAATATTTATTTAGATTTTTCTTCAAAATAGATTTAGGGTTTGCAAATATGTTTTCCCATTGGTCCCAATTACACTCTGTTTTGGTACGAAAATCATGAGTGTCACGTTGAAATTTAGACTTTGTTTGATGATCTCCTCTAATCTGGTGATTTTTTCTTTACATTTTTTGTCAAAGTCCAGATGTATCTTTGGTTGCCAATGGCAACACCATTGAGGTTTGCCCATTCAGAAAATCAATCGCAGGGAATACCATTCTTAGGGCTGATTCATGTCACTCCAAGCACACCATTGAAGGCATACCTGTAGGTGAATTAATTTGTGTCAAACGCAACAGTTCTTCTGAGTTGATCTACCAGGAGGAAGCCAATTTGGTATGCATGCGGTTAAAAAAAAACGGTGCTATCCGAATTGGATCCTAGACAAAGCCCGAAAGCGGGTGGATCCAATAAACAGATTGGAACTTTTGAAAACGAAGGAACATGGTCAGTCTAATGATCCAATCACATTTGTAACAACCTATAGGCCCCAGTTTTATAAAATCAGAGATATCATCTCAAAACACTTACCTATGCTTCATACAGATTCGGGTCTAAGCACAGTGTTACAAAATGGAATACGATTTTCCAATCGTAGAGCCCCAACACTAGCTAACTCATTAACCCCTAGCACAGTTGCAGATCGTGATACACATGACACTTGGTAGACAACCAAAAGGATTTTTTAAATGCTCAGAGCCTCGATGTGTTATTTGTAAAAATGCTGTGAAATGTACCACCATTGTTGATGGGGCTGGGGGAGAATGTGTGTAAGAGGGTAAGTAACTGGCTCAGTGATAGGAAACAGAGGGTGGTTATTAATGGTACTTATTCTGATTGGGTGACTGTTACTAGTGGGATATCACAGGAGTCCGTCTTGGGTCCTGTTCTATTTAATATATTCATTAATGACCTTGTAGTAAAGTAGCAATCTTTGAAGATGATACTAAACTCTGTAAAGCGGTAAACACTATAGAGGACAGTGCACTGTTACAAATGGATCTGGATAAGTTGGAGGTTTGGGCTGGGAGGTGGCAGATGAGCCGGGCTGGGATTATGTATTAAATGGGAGAATGCTTGGGACAACTGATGTGGAAAAGGACTTAGGGGTCTTAGTTAATAGTAAATTTAGCTGTAGCGACCAGTGTCGAGCAGCTGCTGCCAAGGCAAATAAAATCATGGAGTGCATCAATAGGGGCATAGACGCCCACAACAAGGAAATAATTTTACCGCTGTACAAATCACTAGTCAGACCACACATGGAATACTGTGTACAGTACTGGGCACCAGTGTACAAGAAAGATTTAGTGGAGCTGGAGAGGGTTCAAAGATGGGCAACCAGAGTAATACGTGGAATGGGAGGACTACAGTACCCAGAAAGATAATCAGAATTAGGGTTATTTAGTTTACAAAAAAGAAGGCTTAGGGGAGACCTAATAACTATGTATAAATATATCAGGGTACCATACAGTGATCTCTCCCATGATCTATTTATACCCAGGACTGTATCTATAACAAGGAGGCATCCTCTACGTTTAGAGGAAAGAAGGTTTCTACACCAGCACAGATGGGGGTTCTTTATTGTAAGAGCAGTGAGACTGTGGAATTCTCTGCCTGAGGAGGTGGTCATGGGGAACTCTGTGAAAGAGTTCAAAAGGGGTCTGGATGCATTTTTGGAGGGTAATAACATTACAGGTTATGGATGTTAGATTTATAGGGACAGAACGTTGATCCAGGGATTTATTCCGACTGCCATATTTGGAGTCGGGAAGGAAATTTTACCTCTAGTATGGGTTTTTTGCATTCCTCTAGATCAACTCAGTAGGGACTCATTAGGGATATAGGTTGAACTTGATGGACTGTGGTCTTTTTTCAACCTTATGTACTATGTTACTATTGTGTTGCTTGCTCACTTACATATATTGGCAGCACTAACTATGTCTAACGTATCTAAACATTTTCTTTTGGTTCATAATGGAGATGTGTCTAATCTTAAGCTTTGTGCTATGGAAAAAATAATTCCCCGAAAAAGAGGAGGTGATAACATAAGATATCTGCATAACAGAGAAGCGATGTGGATATATTTAACAGTATTCATCCCTTTGGTTTAAATAACTGGACAGATTTAATCCTGCATTATTATTTTTTGCTATCCTCTGCGTTTCGAAAATGTCCGAAAACACAGAAAAACATTTTTCTATATGCATACAAATTTTGTATGTTTTGTTTAATGCAAAAAAATTCCTTTTGCCCCTTTTTTGGGTTTTTCTTTCTCTTATTTGCAAACTCTTCTCTTTTTTTTCTATATGTTTGCTTTTAATGCACTTTGTACAATAAAGTTGGTTGTTCAAATGGGTGGGTCTTTTTGCTCCCTCCCCTTGTGGGAGGTGAGCTTCTTGACCTTCTCAGTATAAAAGAATCTTTTGAAGAGATAACATGTATGCCATGACTAAGGGCCTGATGGCCTGAAACACGTAGGTGTTTGAGGAGTTCCAACCATGCAACTTTGCACTTTGTCGTCCTTGTGCTCAATTTCCCTGCCTTTCATGGATTTTTAATCTTGGATTACAATAAAGAAGTATTTTTTATTCAGTGCTGGCTCCACCCTTCCTTGTTCCTTAATTTACAAATCTGTTTAACTTTCTGGCACCAGTTGATTTAAAAAAATAAATAAATAAATAAAAAAAGGTTTTTCACCGAAGTACCCCTTTAACCCCTTAAGGACCCGGGGTTTTTCTGTTTTTTTTGCATTTTTATTTTTTCCTCCTTACCTTTAAAAAATCATAACTCTCAAGTTTGCACCTAAAAATCAATATGATGGCTTGTTTTTTTGTGCCACCAATTCTACTTTGTAATGACGTCAGTCATTTTACCCAAAAATGTACGGCGAAACGAAAAAAAAAAAATAAAGATTTGTGAGACAAAATAAAATGTAAAAAAAATAATAAAAAACACCATTTTGTAACTTTTGGGGGCTCCCGTTTCTACACGGTACATTATTCGGTAAACATGACACCTTCTCTTTATTCTGTAGGCCCATACGATTAAAATAATATCCTACTTATATGGGTTTGATTTTTTTTGTACTTCTGGAAAAAAAATCATAACGACATGCAGGAAAATGAATACGTTTAAAATTGTCATCTTCTGACCCCTATAACTTTTTTATTTTTCCCGTGTATGGGGCGGTATGAGGGCTAATTTTTTGCGTCATGATCTGAAGTTTTTAGCGGTAAAATTTTTGCATTGATAGGACTTATTGATCGGATAGGACTTTTTATCAATTTTTTCATGATATAAAAAAAGTGACCAAAAATGCACTATTTTGGACTTTGGAATTTTTTTGCGCGTACGCCATTGACCATGCGGTTTAATTAACAATATATTTTTATAATTCGGACATTTCCGCACGCGGCAATACCACATATATTTTTATTTACACAGTTTTTTTTGTTTTTTTCTTTTTATGGGAAAAAGGGGGTAATTCAAACTTTTATTAGGGAAGGCGTTAAATGATCTTTATTCAATTTTGTTTTCTCTTTTTTTTCAGTGTTATAGCTCCCATAGGGACCTATAACACTGCACACACTCCTAGGAAACCGCACACACTCATATGAAACCATTGATCAATGATTCTGCTGCTTGACTGCTCATGCCTGGATCTCAGGCACTGAGCAGTTATTCGGCGATCGGACAGCATGGAGGCAGGTAGGGACCCTTCGGCTGTCCTGTAAGCTGTTCGGGATGCCGCGGTGAAATTTCACCGCGGCGATCCCGAACAGCTCCCTGAGCTAACCGGCATTGTTTTACTTTCACTTTAGACGCAGCGTTCAACTTTAAACACCGCGTCTAAAGGGTTAATAGCGCGCGGCACCGCAATCAGTGCCGTGCGCTATTAGCCACAGGTCCTGGCCATTGTTAGAGGCCGGGCCTGACCCGCTATGACGCGGGGCCACCTGTGGCCCCGCGTTATAGAACAGGAGCGGACCCATGACGTACCGGTACGTCATGGGTCTTTAAGGGGTTAAAGGAAATTAGCACCAGTTGCCAGATTAACACCAATAACTTGCAGGTATCTGAAAGTGTTCTCTAATTTTGATCAGTGTTCTTTTGCAATTATCTCATTTACATTTTTATTCTGTGCTTTAGAATACAATTTATGAATAAAGCTTAAAATACTGTTATTTTACTCATGTTAGGATATATTCATATAGGACTACACAATGACCTATTTAGAAAATCGTGTGTTGTTCTATAATTTCTCTGGAGCAACTTCTCATTACTGTGTGCGTGTAGGGAGTGACACAATGCACTGCTATTAAAACAGCTTATGGATACATTCACAAGTGCTTATTTTCTGCTGCAGATCTGCTGCTTAATTGCTGTAGCAGATTTTGCTACCTATTGAAGTAAATGGGTAGCAAATTCTGCTGCAGCAAAAATATCCACGTGTGAACATATCCTAAGGGCTCATTCACATAAGCAGATTTTGTTTTAAACTTGCAGGGGGTTTCCTGCTATGAGTTTGAAAGGGGTGGGCTCTCTGCAGGCAGATTTTTTACAGTGGAATCTCTGCTGTTGAAAACCCACTGAAGACCCCATAGACTTCAATGAGGTCTGCGGCAGATTTTCTGCAGTGGAGATTTTGCTGCTGAAAATCTGCTGCAGACAGCCCGCAGAGAGTCTGCCCCTTTGCAAAAGCTGGAGGTACCCTGGTAAGGAAACAGTGACCTTGGACAATGCTAGTTTTGTGAGGCAGGATATTTAGCAGATGGTCAGGGGGTTTAGCTACTGTTGAAGCATAATATGCAATTTCCTATTATAGTTTCACTAGCCCCATCCAAACAGAAGAGAGAATATACACTCACTGGCCACTTTATTTGGTGCACTTTGCTAGTTCCGAGTGTGACCTCCTTATGTTTTCATTTTTCATGGCATACTTTCTACAAAGTGCTGTAAACATTCCTTAGAGATTTTGGTCCATATGGATGTGCCTATTGGTCAGCTGCACATCCATGATGTGAATCTCCTGCTCTACCACATCCCAAAGGTTCTATATTGTATTGAGATCTGGGGACTGTGGAGGCCATTGGCGTACAGTGACCTCTTTGTCATGTTCAAGAAACCAGTTTGAGATGATGTGACATGGTGCATCCATCAGAAGATACACTGTGGTCATAATGAACATTGTCATCATTGTATTAAAACGGTGCTCAATTGGTATTAAGTGGCCCAAAGTATGCCAAGAACTGTCCCCTACATCATAACACCACCACCCACCTTAACCACTGCTACAAGCCAGTATGGATGCCTGCTTAATGTTGTTTATGTCCATTTCTGACCCTGTCATCTGAATATTGCAGCTGGAATCAAGACTTATCAGACAATGATCTTTCAGTCTTCCATTTTCCAAGCCTGGTGAGCCTGTGCTAAGTGTAGTCTCAGTTTCCTGCTCTAAGCAGACAAGAGTGAAACCCGGTGTGGTCTACTGTTGCTGTAGCCCATCTGCTTCAAGGTTTAACATGCTGTGTGCTTAGAGATTGTACTCTGCATACCTTGGTTGTAAAGAGTGGTTATTTGAATTACTGTTGCCTAGGGATCGACCGATTATCGGTATGGCCGATATTATCGTCCGATAATCACGGTTTTGGGCATTATCGGTATCGGCAATTACCTTGCCGATAAGCCGATAATGCCCCGCCCCCCGCACCGCCCCCACCGCACCGCGACCGCCCCCCGACCTGCCGCACCGCGACCGCACCGCGTTGCACCCCCCACTGTAGTGCTGGGCGGTATACCGGTATGGATTTTACCGGTCGGGCCCCTCCACCCTTCGAGTCAATAAAAAAAATTTAACTTACCCGTAATGGGGGTGGTCCGGGCCATCCATCCTTCCTTCCTTCCTTCCTGTAGTGTCCGGCAGCATTCCGGGTGGAGGGTGAACCGGTCCGGGCTGTCCTTCTCCGGGGGTCATCTTCACTCCGGGCAGGCTCCGGCCTAGAACACTGCATAGACGCCGCTACGCCGTGACGTCAGGTGCGTCGCTGCGCACGGGCATCACTGCGCAGCGGCGTCTATGCAGCGTACTAGGCCGGAGCCTGCCCGGAGTGGAGAAGGTGACCCCCGGAGAAGAAGGGCAGCCCAGACCGGTTCACCCTCCACCCGGAATGCCGCCGGACACTACAGGAAGGATGGATGGCCCGGACCACCCTGACAGGTAGGGGGAGAGAAGCGGGTGGTGGCGGCGGCCTATGGCACCGCAAAAGCCACTGCAGTGCATTGATTTAAAGCGCCAGCTTTAAATCAATGTACTGCAGCGGTGTTGAGGGGGGATAGATAGCCGATAACTTATACCGGAATATCGGTATAAGTTATCGGCTATCGGCCCTAACCTCCACCGATTATCGGTATCGGCCCTAAAAAAACGATATCGGTCAATCCCTACTGTTGCCTTACTATAATCTTGAACCAGTCTGCCCATTATAGTCGGACTTCAACAAGGCATTTTTGTCACTCATTGGGTAACTTTTTTTTTTTTTTAACCCATTCTCTGTAAACCCCAGAGATGGTTGTGCCTGATAATCCTAGAAGTTCAGCAGCTTCTGAAATACCCAAACCGGCCCGTCTGACACCAACAGCCATGGCACGTCCAAAATCGCTTTAATCCTGTCTTTCCATATTCTCGTAATCTTGACCACTTCTACATGCCTAAATGCATTGACTTGCTGTCAAGTGATTGTCTGATTAGCTATTTATGTTAAACAACAGGTGTACCTAATAAAATGACCACTGATTGTATGAAGAAGCCTATAGCCCACTCTGTGTGAATTCCATTATGATGCCATGCACTGGATTTGAGTCAATTCCGATTCCAGTGGAAGACTTGTGGTTAACAATTTTAATTGGGGGTGTTATATCAATAGACATTTACACAAGTATAGTAAATTATAGCTGTGTGCATGATCCTGTGATAACAGTAGCAATCGTAACAACAGTATTGTTAGAAATTTTGAGAAAAAGAAAATAATATTTACCTAATATTAAGCCCACCATTGTACTTAAATATCCAGTTCCACTTCCAAGATTAAGAAAAGACAATCCAGGTTGAAGCTTTAAAGCCTCCATGACTTCTGAATAGATACAAGGTGCAGACAAGTGTATGTTGCCATGCTTCCAAGCCAAGTCTTTATAAGCATTGTCCCTGTATCCTTCCAGGTAATATTCCCCTCGATCAATTGCTCTGAAGGCTTGCTCTACTTTTTCAGTGCGTATATACTGTGCTTCCTTTAGGTTATCAATCAGATCATCGTTGTCTTCCCCAGCACTCACTGCTCCTCCCATGTTCTACCAATTGCTTTTAAATGATTTGGTAAGACATTCGCCAAGCACAGAAGAAAGTGTCAGCAGATCTCAGTCCTAGCAGGTCATCCGTGCACCCACCATAAATGCACCCTGTAGAAGAGACAAGATGCAAAGGTTGGGACTCGAGCAATAAATCACAGTATTTCTCATGACCTTGAGATCGTAGCAGTTCCCACATTTGCTATAGAAATGTCATAATAAGTCCCTATGGGAATACCCCTTTAGGGTGTATTCACACGTACATCATCATTCGCATACTTGATGTGCATACTTGATGTGATGTCCAAATGATAGGGGATAAGATGTCTGATCGCAGGGGGCCCGCCGCTGGGACCCCCCCATGATCTCCCTGCTGCAGCCCGCATTCTATGCTTAGCTGCGTCTGCAGTCTCAGAAACTGCCGGGTTTCCGAGACGGGGACGTGACGTCACGCCACACCCCCTCTTTCATTTCTATGGGAGGGGGCATTCCGGCCGCAACGCCCCCTCCCATAGACATGAATGGAGGGGGCGTGGCGTCACGTCGCCGTCTCGGAAGCCCGGTGATTTCCGAAACTGCAGACGCAGCTACGCATTGAATGCGGGCTGCTGCAGGGAGATTGCGGGGGGTCCCAGCAGCAGGCCCCCCGCGATCAGACATCTTATACCCTTATCCTTTCGATAAGGGATAAGATGTTTTTGCCCGGAATACCCCTTTAATGTAGCAGATTAAATTCTGCACATCAGGTAAACCTAATCGACTGAACACAGCTTCAAAACCTGTGAATCACAAATGTGCAGGATACTGTACATGTAAATACACCCTAAGGATAACACATTGCGCATATATGCAGCATATTTCACGCAGTGCAGCGGGAGACATGCGGTGTATTCTTCTATGAGCAAACACACAGAGCTAACCGTGGCAGCCCTATGTGTGCAGTTAGGCTTGGAGGAATGACCAGCACGCCAACATCATTGTGATGTGCTAGCCAGCCTCAAAACCTCACCACACACACACAGGGCTGCCACAGGAAGGCCTGTGTGTTTGCTCACAGGAGAATATGCAGTGTATTTCCTGCTGCGCCACGTGAAATATGCTGCGTATACGCGACATGTGACCTTACTTTAAATGAGTTTCTAGAACCTGCAAATATGACAACATACTATTTGGTCATAAATTCTGAGAAGAGAAGCAGGATACAGAGAGCTAAATCATGTACAGAAGTCAGAGTGTCACAATTGAGTACAACAGTTCTCAGTATAAATCAGTGGCTGTAGCTGGAGTGTGGTACGCTACCGACGGGGTGCCAAGCTGGTGAGGTATAAAGTACAGAAATCCAATATTGTAGATAGAAATAGTAGCTTGCACTCACCGTCCTTGTAGCTAATTACGACACGAGCATTCTGTGCAGCAGGGAGACGTTCTGATGTGGGCACTCAGAGAGTAACAGTCGTTTTCGCACACAGCCGTGTGCTTCTTCCAGCCTCAGAGTGAGGCCAGAAGAAGCAAACGGCCGTGTGCGAAAATGGCTGTTAGCCTCTGAGCACCCGCATCAGAACGTCTCCCTGCTGCACAGAATGCTCGTGTCGTAATTAGCTACAAGGACAGGGAGTGCAAGCTAATATTTCTATCTACATTATATTACTTGGTCCCTTTGCTTCAAAGTGATGACACAAGGCTCGATCTAATGACTAGAGGCCACTGTGATGTCCGCTATAAAAGATGCAATGTCTCATGTAATATGACTGTGGACTCATCACTGTACCTGAACTAGCAAGGTTAAGAATTATGACAGTAAGTATACTACTTACTGCCATAAGTATTTTGCATAAGTATTTTGTGAACTTGGATGCACATGAATAAAGGATGCATTTCTAAGTCTCCTTCCTGCTGGATCCACTTCTTCTAATAAGGCAGTGTTTTCCAAACAGTCTCCAACTGCTGCAAAGCCCCAACTCCCAGCATGCCCAGACAGCCTTTGGCTGTCCAGGCATGCAGGGAGTTGTAGTTTTGCAACAGCTGGGGGGCGCACTGTTTGGAAAGCACTGGCCTAAGGAAACAAAAATATGTGCAAAAATGTCCATACCATAACAAAAAATGTTTTACTAAAGATCTGTATCATTCCTGTAACTACACTCATTGTAGGCGAACACTTACTTCTATGCAGAAACAAATAACATGTTTCTTCTGTAGCTAGAAATAAATCTTAACATAATAAAATTAAATAAATACAGGACCTGACATTTCCCAGAAGAGACGAAAGTTTAATCACAGGCTTTGCTGCTAGTTGGAAGAAACAAAAAACAAAAAAACATGCAATTCAGACTAGTAAATCAGCTTAAACTTAGACTATAAAAAACTTGATATAAGGTAATAGTAGATACAAATGCCTCCTTCACATCAACATTAAAAGTGTGTACTGTATGTCATGCCAAATGAAAGAGATACCTGATTCAATGGATTAGGGCAGGTTAGAATGCTTTCTTTTTTATTTTTATAGCACCCTGACTCACTATTAAAACATTTTCTAGAGCCGGAATAATCCCTAAATCCCTAGACTCAAATTGGATTTAAATATACGCTCAGTTCGTCTGGTATTTAAAGGGGTATTCCGGCTTTATACATCTTATCCCCTAGCCAGAAGGATAGGGGATAAGATGTATGATCGCGGGGGTCCCCCGCTGCATCCGAGACAGGGACGTGATGTCATGGTCACGCCCCCTAGTGATGTCACACCACGCCCCTCCATTCATGTCTATGACCCCTCCCATAGACATGAATGGAGGGGAGTGACATCACTAGGGGTGTGGCTGTGAAGTTATGTCCTCGTCTCAGAATGCCGGGGGCTGCACAGAGATTGCAGGGGACCCCAGTGATCATACATCTTATCCCCATCCTTTGGAGACCCCTTGAAGCACGACCAGGGGCGTTTGATGGGTTAAAATGGCAGCCAGGGGGCTTTTTGTTAATTCCAATCTTCTGATACAGTCTGCCTGAGGCAGATTGTACTAGGAAAGCACCAATATCAATGTAAAATGCTATGTTATGGTACAGCATTGTACAGTGAAAGCAATCTAATGACTGCTTATAGTGGTCCCCTATGGTAACAAAGGGGCTATCTACTGAAACATTTTCTTTTATTATTGGGCCCAGGCTGCATAATAAAACAACAAAAGCTTCTACTCCCCTCCGTCACAGCTTCTGGTATTGGCGGCCAGAATTAAAACTGCCACGTCACATTGCTGCTCAGTAACAGAAAAGTAATGTGACATGGCGTCTGCAGCCCTGAGAAACTGGGCACTGATACTGGAGGCTATGAGGGATATGAGTATTAGTTTTTTGCTTAAATTATGTAGCATGGGCACATTGGTTAACCCCTTAAGGACCAGGCGTTTTTCGTTTTTTGGACTTTCGTTTTTTTCTCCTTACCTTTAAAAAATCATAACTCTTTCAATTTTGCACCTAAAAATCTCTATTATGGTGTATTTTTTGCACCACCAATTCTACTTTGTAATGACATCAGTCATTGTACCCAAAAATCTACTGCAAAACGGAAAAAAAAAATCATTGTGCGACAAAATAGAAAAAAAAATGCAATTTTCTAACTTTTGGGGGCTTCCGTTTCTACGTAGTAAATTTTTCCTTACAAATGACACCTTTTCTTTACTCTCTAGGTCCATACGGTTAAAATGATACCCTACTTGTATAGGTTTGATTTTGTATTACTACTGAAAAAAAAAAATACATACAGGAAAATGTATACGTTTAAAATTGTCATTTTCTGAGTCCTATAACTTTTTTAGTTTTCCATGTTCAGGGGGCTATGGGGGCTCATTTTTGGGCCGTGATCTGAAGTTTTTGTCGGTACCATTTTTGCATTGATCGGACTTTTTGATCGCTTTTTATTCATCTTTTCACCATATAAAAAGTGACCAAAAATACGCTATTTTGAACTTCGGATTTTTTTGCGCGTACGCCATTGAACGTGCGGTTTAAAAAGCGGTATATTTTTATAATTTGGACATTTCCGCACGCGGCGATACCACATATGTTTATTTACACAGTTTTTTTTTTT
Source organism: Hyla sarda (assembly GCF_029499605.1). Classification (NCBI taxonomy): domain Eukaryota; kingdom Metazoa; phylum Chordata; class Amphibia; order Anura; family Hylidae; genus Hyla; species Hyla sarda. Next base: position 286,035,978 of record NC_079193.1, read on the forward strand.
TATTCTTGGAAATGCCACGTGATTCAAATTTTTATTAGGGGAAGGGATCAATGAAAGGGTTAATGATTTTTTTACACTTTTCTTATGCAATATTATAGCTCCTATAGGGGGCTATAACATTGCATTAACTGATCTTTTACAATGATTGATTCATCTCCATAGGAATGGATCAATCAGTGTTTTCGGCGATTGAATGCTCAAGCCTGGATCTCAGGCTTGAAGCATTCATTCGGCGATTGGACAGCGCAGGAGAAGGTAAGAAGACCTCTTCCTGTGCTACAGCTGTTCGAGATGCCGCTATTATACCGCGGCGATCCCGAACAGCTCCCTGAGCTAGCCGGGCACTTTTACTTTCGTTTTTAGCGGCGCGGCTCAGCTTTGAGCGCGTGGCTAAAGGGTTAATAGCGCGCGGCACCGCGATCAGTGCCACGCGCTATGACGCAGGGCCCGCCGCAATATGATGCGGGGTTACCGTGTAACCCCGCGTTATATCACGGGAGCAGGACTAGGGGGTAAGTTTACGCCCTTGGTCCTTAACAGGTTAAAGGGGTACATGCTTGAAAAAGGCAGTTTATTGCCGAAACGTTGCACATGGATAGCAAATAAAGTCTCATTCCATCTACTAGCCTGAGTCCTCAGCTAGCCACTTTGGACTTTTGCCTTCCAGTACATATTAGCAGCTATATGCTACAGATGAAATGCTTTCCTTTTTGAATTTCTTTTTTGTCTTATCCACAGTGCTCTCTGCTGACACTTCTGTCAGTGTCAGGAGCTGTCCAGAGCAGCATAGGTTTGCTATGAGGATTTTCTCCTGCTCTGGACAGTTCCTGATACGGGCATCAGGTGTCAGCAGAGAAAACTGTGGACAAAACAAAAAAGTAATTAAAAAAGAAAATCATTTTCTCTATAGTGTACAGCAGCTGATAAGTACTGGAAGGGTAAATATTTTTTAATAGAAGTAATTTACAAATCTTTTTAACTTTCTGGCACCAGTTGATTTAAAAAAATATATATGTTTTCTACTGGAGTACCCCTTTAAATAATTTTTTTTTTAAGTGGACAACCTCTTTAAGCCTTTACCGTATGGGTACACCATGGCTCCTTGGTACCAAAGAGAGGCAGGGACCCCTACCCACTGCCAAGATCTGTGCCCCTCGGGGCTGAAGAACTCTCTGTCTGGGCAGGGCGAGTTTACAGTAAAGGAACAGGTAGGAAGTAAAAAAAAAAAAATTTATAAATTCCCCCCGACCCCCTAATAGGTCCTCAAGGGTCCACCACAGATTAATCAGCGTGACCCGGGCCCTATTAGGGTTTCAGAGAGCTGCATTTGCCTCCCCCCACCCCCCTTTTTTTTTTCTTCATATAACACTGTGTGACTTATCACACACCGCTATATACAAAAGTCACATCAAGCGCACACACTACACACTCCCCCCCCCCCCCCCCCCACACACACACACACACACACACTTTTTTTTACAAAAATGGGTCATGGGTCACTGAGTCACTATCATCGGGGACTTTTTTTTTTATGTTGCCTCAAATGCGCAGCACTCTCTCTCCACCTGAGCATCTGAGGCAACAGGTTGGAGACGGCCGCACACATCACATTCCCAGAATGATTCAGAGTATAGGGTTTGGGGTGGGCATATTTTTTAGTTCTGGCTATACTCTGGGTCATCATTCTGGGAACATAACCTGTTTTATCATTTTATGTCCCACTGTACCCCATTTTAGTAATTTAAACCATGTAACGCTCCTTGAGGGTGGGTCCCGCTGTTCTGGCTCCATAGGCAGCTATGAAAAAGCTCAAGGCCCCTGACTGCGCTCCTGCTCCTCCGAGACCTGGAGTGCACCTGCAGAGCTGTTTACGTCCTGATATGAGGTATGTTCTTACTCTAAAGAAATGTATTTACAAATTTACAGTGACATTTTCTACTGTTACCACTTATGAAAATGAAAAAAATATGTCAGCATTTTAGTTATCAAACTCCTGTGGGGTGTTAAGACTTACTGTTTCCCTTGTTATGTACCTTGAGGGGGTCTAGTTTCCAAAACAGTATGCCATTTGTTTTTTGCTGTTCTGGCATCATAGGGGTTTCCTAAATGTGACATGCCCCCCATTTCAGCAAAATTTGAAAATGTGACTCCTTCTCTTCTGAACATTGTAATGCCCCTGCAATACACTTGACGTCCACACATGGGGTACTTCCATACTCGGTAGAGATGGGGGATACAAATTTTGGGGGGCATTTTCTCCTATTACCCCTTAAAAATACAGCATTTTAGTTAAAAATAAATCTTCTGAGCCTTGTCATACACATGAGGTGTTTCCTTACTTGAGAGAAATTGAGTTACAACTTTTAGGAAGATTTCTCACCTTTTAACCCTTGTAAAAATCCAAAAACTGGGTCTACAAGAACATGCAAGTGTAAAAAAAAATGAAGATTTTGAATTTTCTCCTTCACTTTGATGCTATTCCTGTGACACACCTAAAGGGTTAACAAACTTTTTGAATGTCATTTTGAATACTTTGAGGGGTTCAGTTTTTATAATGGGGTCATTTACGGGGTATTTCAAATATGAAGGACATTCAAATCCACTTCAAACCTGAACTGGTCCCTGAAAAATTTTAATTTTGAAAATCAGAATGAAAATTAAAGCATCCCAGAGTTATTAATGCTTAAAGTGACAGTGGTCAGATGTGCAAAAAATGCTCTGGTCCTTAACGACGAAGGACATAAATGTCATCCTGGTTAGTTGGTATTTAACGCACCAGGACGTACATTTACGATGCCCGGATCATGCGCGGCAGGTCCCGGCTGTTGATCGCAGCCAGGGACCCGCCGGTAATGGCGGACACCCGTTATCCCGCGGATGTCCGCCATTAACCCCTCAGATGCCGTGATCAATACAGATCACGGCATCTGCAGCATCGCGGTCACTTAAATGGATGATCGCATCACCCGCTGCCGCGGCGATCCGATCATCCAGCGCGGCAGACGGAGGTCCCCTCACCTGCCTCCGCTGTTTTCCGGGAGTCTTCTGCTCAGATCTGCCTTCCCGCAGACCAGAGCAGAAGATGACCGATAACCCTGATCAGTGCTGTGTCCTATACATAGCACTGAACAGGATTAGCAATTGAATGACTGCTATAAATAGTCCCCTATGGGGACTATTAAAGTGTAAAAATAAAAGTAAAAAAAGGAAAAGTAAAAAAAAAAAAACGTGAAAAACCCCCTCCCCCAATAAAAACGTAAATTGTCCCATTTTCCCTATTTCACCCCCAAAAAGTGTTAAACATTTTTTTATACCGTATATACTCGAGTATAAGCCGACCCGAGTATAAGCCGAGACCCCTAATTTCAACCCAAAATCCCAGGAAAAGTTATTGACTCGAGTATAAGCCTAGGGTGGGAAATACCTCATCCCCCCCTGTCATCATCCAGACCCGTCATTAACATCCTCATCATCCCCTTGTCATCATCCCACACATCCCCCCTTCATCATCCCCTTGTCATCATCCCACACATCCCCTTATCATCCCACACATCCCCCCTTCATCATCCCCTTGTCATCATCCCACACATCCCCTTATCATCCCACACATCCCCCCTTCATCATCCCCTTGTCATCATCCCACACATCCCCCCTTCATCATCCCCTTGTCATCATCCCACACATCCCCTTATCCCACACATCCCCCCTTCATCATCCCCTTGTCATCATCCCACACATCCCCCCTTCATCATCCCCTTGTCATCATCCCACACATCCCCTTATCATCCCACACATCCCCCTTCATCATCCCCTTGTCATCATCCCACACATCCCCTTATCATCCCACACATCCCCCCTTCATCATCCCCTTGTAATCATCCCACACCCCCCCCCCTTCATCATCCCCACCCCCCTTCATCATCCTCTTCTCATCATTCGCCCTCAGTGGTCTTCAACCTGCGGACCTCCAGAGGTTTCAAAACTACAACTCCCAGCAAGCCCGGGCAGCCATCGGCTGTCCGGGCTTGCTGGGAGTTGTAGTTTTGAAACCTCCGGAGGTCCGCAGGTTGAAGACCACTGCGGCCTTCAACATCATCCAGCCCCCTCTCACCCCCTTTAGTTCTGAGTACTCACCTCCGCTCGGCGCTGGTCCGGTCCTGCAGGGCTGTCCGGTAAGGAGGTGGTCCGGTGAGGAGGTGGTCCGGGCTGCTATCTTCACCGGGGGCGCCTCTTCTCCGCGCTTCCGGCCCGGAATAGAGCCGTTGCCTAGACAACGACGCATCTGCGTCGTTGTCAAGGCAACGTGACTATTCTGAGGCCGGGCCCGAAGCGCTTAGAAGAGGCCTCCCCGGTGAAGATAGCAGCCCGGACCACCTCCTCACCGGACCACCTCCTTACCGGACAGCCCTGCAGGACCGGACCAGCGCCGAGCGGAGGTGAGTACTCAGAACTAAAGGGGGTGAGAGGGGGCTGGATGATGTTGAAGGCCGCAGTGGTCTTCAACCTGCGGACCTCCGGAGGTTTCAAAACTACAACTCCCAGCAAGCCCGGACAGCCGATGGCTGCCCGGGCTTGCTGGGAGTTGTAGTTTTGAAACCTCTGGAAGTCCGCAGGTTGAAGACCACTGCGGGTGGGGGAGTTCACTCGAGTATAAGCCGAGGGGGGTGTTTTCAGCACGAAAAATCGTGCTGAAAAACTCGGCTTATACTCGAGTATATACGGTATATATATTTGGTATCGCCGCGTGCGTAAATATCTGAACTATTAAAATAAAATGTTAATGATACCGTACGGTGAATGGCGTATAACATTTTATTCCAAAAAAAATGTATTTAAAGATTTATATAAGCAAATATGGTATGAATAAAAAGTACAGATCTCGGCGCAAAAAATGAGCCCTCATACCGCCGCTTATACGGAAAAATGAAAAAGTTATAGGTCTTCAAAGTAGGGGGATTTTAAACGTACTAATTTGGTTAAAAAGTTTGTGATTTTTTATTTAACCCCTTAAGGACGCAGGACGTAAATGTACGTCCTGGTGAGGTGGCACTTAACGCACCAGGACGTACATTTACGTCCTAAGCATAACCGCGGGCATCGGAGCGATGCCCGTGTCATGCGCGGCTGATCCCGGCTGCTGATCGCAGCCAGGGACCCGCCGGCAATGGCCGACGCCCGCGATCTCGCGGGCGTCCGCCATTAACCCCTCAGGTGCCGGGATCAATACAGATCCCGGCATCTGCGGCAGTTCGCGATTTAAATGAACGATCGGATCGCCATACATAGAACAGATCAGTATTAGCAATCATG